>NW_005356519.1:1285240-1335150 GCF_000412655.1 Myotis brandtii
ATTTAAAATCCCTCTTTGCATCACAAGCTGCAGATGCTCCCATACATCTTGAGCCACCTTTCCCTCTGTCAGTCTGTGGAGAAAGGATGGGTGATATATATTTACAACCAGATTCTTACAGAAGAAGAGAAGGTAACCTTACAGAAGGGCAAGAGAGGGGGGAATGAACAGATTTTTATCTTCTTGGAACCTCTGCATCTCAAAAAATCTCTACTGTAATAAAGTCTGTGCTAGAGCTGGAGTGTCATTGACTGCATTCTTGCCTTCAACAATGGCCTTTCATCCCTGTGTTCTCAACTATTCCTCTTTTGTTCGTGGTTAATGAGGGCAGCCTTTTCAGTTCAAACTCACTACAAATGGACTGGAATATTGATGGATCATGATCATTCAGAAAACTGGTTTTAAAAGTAATGCCAAGTTCATGTCTTGGGACCTACCAAAGCTCATCAGAATGTAGTGTATGGAGAGTTGTGAGCCAAGAGAATAATTGCCATTCAACTACATTATGTCAGTTGTCAGAGTTTACTCAAAGAGGAATGAAGAATATAAATGCTTTCTTCAGCTAGTGGGCTTCTCTCTCCCTTTAAAGCAGAGAGTGTACTCATGAGTTTTAAGGTTTAGGAATAATTCTCTGAGGCTTGGTGCTCTTTTCTCCTAGCCCAGCAGGGCAGTGGCCCTGACCTGATGAATTGCAAACTTACTCTAGAGCAGTGGCCCCCTATTTGGAAATAGAGTCACTGCAGATGAAATTAGTTCAGATGAAATCCTACTGGAGTGGAGTGGGTCCCTAATCCAATAGGACTGGTGTCCTGATAAGAAGACAGCCATGTGAAGGTGGAGACACAGAAGAATGCCATGTGATGGTGAAGGTAGAGATCGGGGTTATGCAGCCTCATGCCAAGCAATGCCAAAGCTTGCCAGCAAACAACCAGAGGCTAGGAGACAGTCCAAGCATTTCTCTACAGGTTTCAGAGGGAGCATGCCCCGTTGACTCCTTGATTTTGGGCTTCTAGCCTCCAGAGCTGTGAGACAATACACTTCTGTTGTTTTAAGAGACCCCATTTATTGTACTCTGTTATGGCAGCCCTAGGAAACTAGTAGAGTTATGACATAGAAAAAACAGTTTCCCACTATTAAAAATGTTCAAGCCCGATGGATCAGGCAGATAACTGAGGTGACTTATGCATCAAATGGCAAGTTATATTGAATGGTCTCTGTTGAAGTCTTGTCAAATAGATGTTGGCCACTTTCTTTTCATCTTCTGCTTCAATAGAGGGCATCATATAATGGCATAGCATGGCAGATACGAGTTAAACCTAATCTCTAGCACTTATAGCTATATGTCCTTAGGTAGGTTTCAGAAGTTCTCTAGCCTCAGTTAAATATGAATATTAATAGTCATCACTTCATAGTGTTATTATGAGGTTTAAACTAGTTAGTAACTTAAACTGCTTAGAAGAGCGCATGGCAATAGAAAGTAATATAAAAGTGTTGGTTGGGAAAAAAAAACACTTGGTTTTATATTGGTTAAACAGAATGCATTAACACTTTCTTTCCATCACTGCTATTTCTCTCCTCCAAAATATGGAGAATTAAGAGAACTGGGGGGGGGGGCGGTCAATCGGGGAAAAGGAGACATATTTAATACTTTAAACAATAAAAAAATAAAAGGAAAAAACTAGAACTGCTTTCTTTTAAAATGTTGTGGGGTTTGGGGTATTTTGTGTTGTTTTTTTTTTGTTTGTTTGTTTTTTTGGTCGATTTAAAATTATACCACTTGGACCATTTATTAACCAAGTATCAGTGGCATGATGCTTTTGACAATTTCCTTATAACAAAGCTTGATAATGTGTTAGTCCATGCTAGGATGGGTTTGTGCAAGAGAGAGGGGGGAGGAGAGATAGAGAGACAGAGAGAGAGAGAGAGAGAGAGAGAGAGAGAGAGAGAGAGAGAGAGAGAGATTCAAGTGTTTCTGAGAAACAAATAATTTTGCAGCATCATTTTCAAATAATAAAAAACTACAGTTCACCCTAATGAAGTTCACCTGAGTTTGTGGGTCCTAGGGTGATGGAGTTAGATAAAGATGTGAAGTTTTTTTTGCAAAATTAAACCCTGGGAAAAGTAACCCTATTAAATTAGCATCTGTTGGTGACTGGAGGGTAATTTCAGCTTCAGGAGCTAGTGAAAGCATTTTTCAGTATATGACACTCTTAATAAATGATACATAATTGTCAAAAAGAAATCATCACTCAGTGCCTTAAATTTAACAAAATGTGCTTTTGTTTCTTCACTGTATAAGGTTACTAATCACTGCATCATTTGGGTGCATCGGAGACAGTTCTGGCAGGTTAATGATACCCCAGGCAAATTCACAGTTACTTTCCGTGAAACAAACCATCAATAAATGTGGTAGCAGTGCTTGCAACTATATAATTCTGAAGTCGGTGATTATGTAACTGTTGGATATACAGACAGAGGGAGGGCAGAGGATCAAGGACTGGTTGTTCCTTCCATAAAGAGCAAGTCGGTGAGATAGCGCAGCTCTTAAACATAAGTGTACACTGAAAGGCAATGAGGCAGGCTCAGCTGTGAAAGCCTGAAAAGTATGTTTGAGTTAAGGTGATGTTTAGAGGCCATGAAGAGTAATAGAAAGAAGGATTGCATTTCTAGAATTTATATGGGCTTTGTTATAACTCCTTCATTTTCCCCAAAGAAGGTGACCAGTGTGGTGAAAAGTCAGCTCTTCGCTTGGTGTTTAATTCCAGTTCTTCTGCTTTATGAGCCATTTGTCCTTAGACAAGTTCCATGAATTCCCTGTGTCTCAATTACCTCATGTTGGTCATGATGTCCTCTCTTTGGGATTGTTATCCAAATTCAATGACCTCAGCATACAAACCATCTCGCTCAGTGTTTGGCAATAACAGGAGCTAAATAATTGTTGACTTTTGTCTTTGAAGCCTCTTTATCTATTGAAGTTCCAGACACAGCGTTTGAGATCAGATAAGGGTAAACATCACGGATGAGGCAAACACTGCAGTTCACTGGAAATAGCTAGCTCCTAATTCAACTCAATTCAGTAAATATTCCTTGAATATCTACTACATGTTGAGCACTGAGGGAACATCAAAAAAAGTCAAAGGTTGTTCTATAACTTCTGGGAATCATAATTCAACATGAAGTAAAAGTTACACAGCTCTTTGATCCACTGAGAATTGTCTTGCAAGGCAAGTGAATTGATTTTAAGTATATATTCAGCATTCACACAGATTGATGAATTCAATGAAATTCAGCACAACCTTAAATTATCTTTCCTTTGCAATATTTATTTGTGGACTTTATAAGAATATTAATTAGCTTGACAGTGTTTCTTCATGATTATCTATTTTGTTTCTTTGTTTAGTTTACTGTCTTATTCTTTCTGGGCTACTATAACAGAATACCATAATCTGGATGGTTTACAAATGATAGAAATTTATTTCTCACAGTTCCAGAGGCTGGAAAGTCCAAGATCAAAGTGTTGGCACATTCGGGCCTGGTGAATGACCACTTCCTAATCTACAGACAATAGACTTTTTGCTGAGTCCTTACAAGTAGTCAGAGATAAGGACACTAATGCCATTCATGAGGGCTCCATGCTTATGATGTAATCACCACCCAAAGGCCCACCTCCTAATACCATGACGTTGAGGGTTAGGATGTAAACATATGAATTCTGGGAGGACACAAGCATTCAGTCCATAATAGTTACTATTCCTTTTTCTTTCCAAATTAGTGTGTGTGGCAGTGTGGAAGAACCACCACATGAGGACGGTGACCAACTACTTCATAGTCAACCTTTCTCTGGCTGACGTGCTCGTGACCATCACCTGCCTTCCAGCCACACTGGTTGTGGACATCACTGAGACCTGGTTCTTTGGAAATTCCCTCTGTAAAGTGATTCCTTACTTACAGGTAATTGTTTTTGATACATTTTTGGTTCAAACACAGAGCTATGGAAAAATTACTTTCAATTATAGTCATAGTGCTCTATTGACTAGTTAGCTAAGAAAGTAATATACTTGCCCAAGGAATTGACAAATAAGGAAAACAAAGGAATCAGCAAACTTAAGGAAAGAAATACTTGAGACTTTCTATGTAAACAAGTTAAGCTCTGGGTTAAAATAAAGCAACAGAATCAGTAGATGCTGCGTAAACTTTTTACTTCTTTCACCTCTAATTTTCTGATGATAAAATAAGGAATATGAACAAAGTAATGATTGAAATTCTCCCAGTCCAAATAATAGACAGATATTTGTTTTTATAAGTGGTTGCATTTCATGCTGAGAAGTTAGGAACCATGTGATCAAAGCAGTACAGTAAACAGGTTTAGCGTAGGTTCTGAATAAAACCACCAGGTTTGGAATATCTGTTCTGCCATTCACCAACTGTATGCTATCAAGCCAAATACATAAGCTCTTTGTGATTCACTGATTTAAAAAGGATAATAATTTTAATTATAACTATAGTCTATGGTTGTTGTTAGTCTACTTACATAAATTTATATAAATCACTTGGCATAGTGATTACCTTCTGGAGGATATTATAAAGACTTAGTATGTTCTCAGTAACTATCAGTCATCATCATCATCATCATCATCATTAGATGCTTTACTGTTCAGTAGTAAAAGCAGCTTTCCCACGATTAATTGCCCTACAAGAAGATAAGAACAAATACTTTCAGAGAGTACATTTTAAATGATATTCTGATAGGTCTAAATCTTTAACAAAAAAAATTCCTAAGCTAGGGGCCACAGCCATAATACTCAGACATGGATGCCCTTTAGCAATTGGGCTGTGAGTAAAATGCGGGCCATTCTCTTTGTGTTCCCAAACCCCATACCCATATCCATCCTCCACCATCTCAGTTCGTGCTCCATCCAGTCTCCCAGAGGGTGATCATAGTATTTGGAGAAAACAAAAATGTGCTCCTAATTATAAAAAAAATTCTCATAAGCAAAACAAGCACAAATATTAATGTAGACACAGACCTTACACCCATCAGAAAAAGTAGTTCAAGATGTATCATAGATCTGAATGTAAAATACAAAACCATAAAACTCCTAGAAGATAATATAAAAGAAAACTTAGATGACCTTCAGTATGTTGATGATTTTTTAGATACAACACCAAAAGCATTATATTTGAAAGAAACAACCGATAAGCTGACTTTTTCAAAATTTAAAACTTCTGCTTTGTAAAAGACAATGAAAAGACAAGCTACAGATGGAGAAAATTTTTGCAAAAAGATAAACATAATAAAGTACTGCTATGTAAAGTTAAGGGAACTCTTAAAACTAATTAATAAGGAAATAAACACTCCAATTAAAAATAGACCAAAGAACTTAACGAACACCACACCAAAGAAGTTATACAGATGACAGTTATACAGATGCTCATCTTCATACGTCATCAGTGAAATGCAAATTAAAACAACAATGAAATATCACTACATAACTGTTAGAATAGACAGATTCTGGAACGCTAGCAACACCAAATGCTGGTGACAATGTGGAGTAATACTAACTCTTATCCTTGCTGCTGCTGGGAATGCAAAATGGTACAACCACTTTGGAAGATGGTTTGGTGGTTTGTTGCACAATTAAACATAGTCTCACCAAATTATCCAGCAATCGAACTCCTTGGTATTTCCCAAAAGAATTGAAAACATATGACCACACAAAAACTTGCACACGAATTTGTATAGCAGCTTTATTTATAATTATCAAAACTTGGAGGTCACCAAGGTGTCCTTCAGTAGATGAATGAATAAATTGTAGTACATACAGACAATAGGATGTCATTCAGCACTAAAAAGGAATGAACTATCAAGCCATGAAAATATAAAGATAATCCTTATTACTAAATAAAAGAAGACAATCTAGGGCAGGGGTGGGCAAACTTTTTGACTCGAGGGCCACAATGGGTTCTTAAACTGGACCGGAGGGCCGGAACAAAAGCATGGATGGAGTGTTTGTGTGAACTAATATAAATTCAAAGTAAACATCATTACATAAAAGGGTACAGTCTTTTTTTTTTTTTAGTTTTATTCATTTCAAACAGGAATACTCAGACATGGATGCCCTTTAGCAATTGGGCTGTGAGTAAAATGCGGGCCATTCTCTTTGTGTTCCCAAACCCCATACCCATATCCATCCTCCACCATCTCAGTTCGTGCTCCATCCAGTCTCCCAGAGGGTGATCATAGTATTTGGAGAAAACAAAAATGTGCTCCTAATTATAAAAAAAGTTCTCATAAGGAAACCAAGCAAAAATATTAATGTAGACACAGACCTTACACCCGTCAGAAAAAGTAGTTCAAGATGTATCATAGATCTGAATGTAAAATACAAAACCATAAAACTCCTAGAAGATAATATAAAAGAAAACTTAGATGACCTTCAGTATGTTGATGATTTTTTAGATACAACACCAAAAGCATTATATTTGAAAGAAACAACCGATAAGCTGACTTTTTCAAAATTTAAAACTTCTGCTTTGTAAAAGACAATGAAAAGACAAGCTACAGATAGAGAAAATTTTTGCAAAAAGATAAACATAATAAAGTACTGCTATGTAAAGTTAAGGGAACTCTTAAAACTAATTAATAAGGAAATAAACACTCCAATTAAAAATAGGCCAAAGACCTTAACGAACATCACACCAAAGAAGTTATACAGATGGCAAAGAAGCATCTGTAAAGATGCTCATCTTCATATGTCATCAGCGAAATGCAAATTAAAACAACAATGAAATATCACTACACAACTGTTAGAATGGACAAATTTTGGAACACTAGCAACACCAAATGCTGGTGACAATGTGGAGTAATACTAACTCTTATCCTTGCTGCTGCTGGGAATGCAAAATGGTACAACCACTTTGGAAGATGGTTTGGTGGTTTGTTGCACAATTAAACATAGTCTCACCAAATTATCCAGCAATCGAACTCCTTGGTATTTCCCAAAAGAATTGAAAACATATGACCACACAAAAACTTGCACACGAATTTGTATAGCAGCTTTATTTATAATTATCAAAACTTGGAGGTCACCAAGGTGTCCTTCAGTAGATGAATGAATAAATTGTAGTACATACAGACAATAGGATGTCATTCAGCACTAAAAAGGAATGAACTATCAAGCCATGAAAATATAAAGATAATCCTTATTACTAAATAAAAGAAGACAATCTAGGGCAGGGGTGGGCAAACTTTTTGACTCGAGGGCCACAATGGGTTCTTAAACTGGACCGGAGGGCCGGAACAAAATAATTGAACTCCTTGGTATTTCCCAAAGGAATTGAAAACGTATGCCCACGCAAAAACTTGCACACAAACTTGTATAGCAGCTTTATTTATAATTATCAAAACTTGGAACTGAGGGCAGGGCAGCCAGCCAACCTCCCAAAGCCCCTTCCCCAGTGACTGACCCCCAATCGGCCCCTCCACCCCAGAATGGGGTGGGGCCAGCCTGCCCACAGCCCCTCCCCACATCCAGCCCCACTCCCAATAAGCCCCCCATCTCAATTGGGGGCTGGGCCCACTGGCCAATCGCCCATGGCCCCTCCCCCCAGAGCCAAGGTGTCCTTCAGTAGATGAATGAATAAATAAACTGTGGTACATACAGACAATAGAATGTCATTCAGCACTACAAAGAAATGAACTATCAAGCCATGAAAATATAAAGATAATCCTAGACTATATTCTGTATGATTCCAATACTATGGCATTCTGAAAAAGGCAAAATTATGGAGAAAGTAAAAAGATCTGAAGTTGTCAAGGAGAAAGAAGGCAGTCTAAGGAGACTAACTATATTCTGTATAATTCCAATACTATGGCATTTTGAAAAAGGCCATTATGGAGAAAGTAAAAAGATCTGAAGTTGTCAAGGATGGGAAAGGTGGAATAGGCAGAGCACAGGATTTTTAAGGCAGTGCAATCTATATATATAAAAAGCCAGCGACTGTAATGCCAGAACGACTGGAACGACCAGTCGCTATGACACCCACTGTGGCGTGCGGGGCTGGATGGCCAACCTCCCGCGGCCCCTCCCCCCAGCCAGCCCCACCCCTGATTGGCCTCTCCCACCCCACTGAGGGCAGGGCAGCCAGCCAACCTCCCAAAGCCCCTTCCCCAGTGACTGACCCCCAATCGGCCCCTCCACCCCAGAATGGGGTGGGGCCAGCCTGCCCACAGCCCCTCCCCACATCCAGCCCCACTCCCAATAAGCCCCCCATCTCAATTGGGGGCTGGGCCCACTGGCCAATCGCCCATGGCCCCTCCCCCCAGCCAGCCCGGCCCTGATTGGGCCCTGATTGGGGTGAGCTCACCGGCAACCTCCAGCTACCTCCTCCTCCTGACAGGCCTGGCCCCAATCCACCAATTGGAGCCAGGCCAGCTGGACCCCACTGTGCACGAATTCGTGATAATATATAATGGTGGATACATGCTCTTATACATTTATTTAAAACCATGGAATGTACAACATCAAGAGTGAACCACAATGTAAACTATGAACTTTGGATGATTAGAATGTGCAATGTTGTTTCATCAGTTATAACAGATGTGTTACTCTGGTGGGGGTGTTAATAACAGACAGGCTATGGATATGTGGGGGCAAGGTATATTGGAAATCTCTGTACCTTCTCCAAAATTTTGATGTGATCTTAAAGGTATTTCGAAAAAAATAAAATCTTGATAAATACAAAAGTTGGGGGAGACTACAAATAGCTCATTAGTAGAAATTATACTAATTTGGATCTGAAATGCTACAAAAATATTTGTAACCCAGTAGTTTTTTAATGACCTCTTATACAGAGAAGTGATCATTTTTTAGGTCAGATTCTTGATAGAATAGTAAGTGGGAAATAGTAAGTGGAAATTATAAGCTTCATGGCAGGCATTAAGTTTGATAGGATTACTTTGTGTCAGTTGACTGAAAACCATGAAAGGGTTACAAAAATACACTGCAGCAAGATTCTTTCAGAGAAATACTACATTGAGCAACATAAGAAAAAATCAGTAAGAAAGGGGTCTTTTGGTGTTTTCATGGAAACACAGGGGAAATCATACTAGCAGAGAATTCTAATATTTCACCATTGCTATAGTACTTCCAGCAAGCTTTGTATTTCTCTTGATTCCAGTAACTATCCGGGGGGAAATTTGGGGAATCCTATTAAGTTTCAAGATGGCTTTAGTTGCCCAGAATCTTCTCTTTGCTGGGAGAGACGATTTCAAGCTCTCTTTATGAAACAGAACAGTCACTTGTTAAGAGTGAGGTGATGCGTGAGGTGTGTATCATGCGGTAGTAGGTGCAGTCCTGCTCTAATACACAATGGCCCCTTGTTGTAGACTAGGTATTCCAGGTTCTACTGCTAACACTCGAGGACTGACTGGAAGCAGTGGGAAACAGTGAGTGATGCCGGGTATCCGTCTCTCTGAAAGCCATGGACAATAATCTACACAGCACAACTTCCCAAATCCTACAGTTGAAGGAATAGTCACCTCCTAATAGATTCTGCTTCTCTATAAACAGTGTCCAATCTAATCAACTCCTCAGTTGATCCTCTTCTCCATAGGCTGAGGAGACAACTACAGAGTAACCACAAGATCTGAGTCAGAAGGGAAAGACCAGATCTATTCATTACCTCATTCAATATTACCTGTTTGTTTGTTTTTTAATATATTTTTATTGACTTCAGAGAGGAAAGGAGAGGGGGAGAGAGACAGAAACATCAATGATGAGAGAGAATCATTGATCAGCTGCCTCCTGCATGCCTCCTACTGGGGATCGAGCCCGCAACCCATGCATGTGCTCTTGACCAGAATCAAACCTGAGACCCTTCAGTCCTCAGGCCAATGCTCTATCCGCTGAGCCAAACCAGCCAGGGCTCAATATTACTTGTTTATGGAAAGTTGCAAATCCAAAAAAATATTGACACACTGGTAAAACTAGTATCTCCAAATTCTCACATTATTTATTACTCACTTTCTGTAGCATTTTCCCAAATGAAATAAACAGTGTCAATGGTCAATAAGCCAATAACTTAAATTTAAGTAGTTTCTTTCTTGAATTATAATATTCTGAAACTGATGGCTTTTGCACCTAAGAGGATACTTTTGTCCTACTGAATATTTTAATACATATTACAGAATGCCCAGCCAGTTTTTAAGGTTATTTTGTTAAGTTTAAGATTCTTTGGACATTTGCTAATTCTCTATAATTTATAGGTTCCTTTTCTTCTAAATATAATACAATGCAACCTTTAGATTTATGAATGATGTACTATAACACTTTGGCAAATGCTCAAAAATCTTTAAAATCTCACAAATATAACAAGTCTTAGATGAATAATTAAAATGACATTTTTATATCTTTAATAATTATGCAAATATAAGACCATTAACATTTATTAGGCTAGTTGCTGAATAATTATCGTGATTTTTTAAAAATTATATAATTTATTTTTTCTTGCACTTACAGCAGTAGTTGGCTTCTTTTTCTGAGTGATTATTTTTTAATATAATTTTTATTGTTGATAGTATTACAGATATCTTCCATTCCTCCTTTTTTCCACCATCTTCCAAGTCCCTCCCATCCCCCAAGTCCGAGTGATTATTTTTTATGAGCACAGAAAAGGTTCTGCACAGGAAATGCCAGGAAAAGAACAGAAGCCAATAGAGATGTGGGTTGTGGGTGCTCGATGGTCAGACAGGCTCCTTCACTCACAGTCACACATTCCCACCTTCCAATCTATTAGCGCCTGTCATCCAAATCTGTGATGTGGCAAAATTTCCACTTCTACCTGTCATGGATCTCTGAGGTCCTTTTGTCATTTCTATGTGTAAATATAAAACAGACTCATTCTCTACCAAAGAAAGCTTCCAGCATCACTCTGACCACAGGATGCCCACAGGAAGAGTGAATGACCAAGCACCTGACAACAGAAGAAATTCACATCATCTCACTTTACTTCATTCTCAACATTCGTAACCCGCCCCCCACCAGGTTCATTTTTCAAATGATTAACAATCTGGTTAATTTGAACTAATATCAAAATCTAAATGGAAAAGGCACCCAGAAGAGCACTCCTGGAAGTGAAAAGCAGCAACAAAACTCTTCATTTATAATCTCTTATGATATGAAGAAATTTTATATCCCCCCAAGAAAATCAAGTAAATTGAATGCTAGTGTGTATAATACACCAATAAATATAGTCATCAAACAGTACATATTAAATCACTGATTGTCAAGGGTCCATTCAGGGGATTCTACTGCTGGGTCAGACATACTACTAGCAGCAGCATAGTCTCTCACACAGTGCCCCGTAACAGAGAAGGCACGGCACTTTGGCTAACTGTAGGCACCGGATGGCAGTCTTTCAGTGAACTGTTTTGAGTAGATTATTACTATCTAAAAGCAGAGAGAAACACTAGCAATGACTCTGTAATTTGAACCATACTATGTCCAGCTCTTTCACCCACATTGATTAGAATTCATGAATAATAAATCACTAAACCTTGTTGAACATTTTACACTTCTAATTTCTTGATTGGCTAAATATAGGCCTGGCACAGCAGCTATGAAAGGTCAACTATGATCAAGACCATAACAATTCTACCCCCAATTTAGTATTGAGGGGCCTTGGGTGCTTGGCATATTGTCAGGGAAGTAATGGTGGCTGGTAAGAGAAAGGGATTGGTTTGGGAGAGAGGTTTGAATACACTCTAAGTAACACCAAGAAATTCCCAGGAGTTATCAACTAATCTAAGCCTACTCTGATAGAGTTTAGCCCTTTAAGATTATTTTTATAAAGTGAAATTAGAGAGTTTTCCAGTTCAAATTAAACATATGTGTTATTTTTTCCAGTTGAGGATATGATTTTCTCGATCAGTGGAAAGTTTCAAGACAATATAAGGATAGTAATCACTCAAAGACTGCCAGATTATAAATTAAAACATTTTGCCTGAAAAAAGTTTGCAATGTTTACATTGTACCTTTTTCATGCTTAATAAGAAATACGATTTTTTTCCTAAAACATGTTTAATATTATTTTTGGCAGATATTTTTTTTTAATTGGAAAGCACTGCATGGAATGTTTTTTGGACAATTTTAGATATGGTTATTTGTTGTGACTGCCTTTCTAATAAGGTAAAAATATTAAGAGTGATCCATGTAATACCGGGTGCCTCTCTCTCTTTTACTCTGTCCTTTCTCTAGACCGTGTCAGTGTCTGTGTCTGTCCTCACACTGAGCTGCATTGCCCTGGATCGATGGTATGCGATCTGTCATCCTTTGATGTTTAAGAGCACAGCCAAGCGAGCCCGGAACAGCATCATCATCATCTGGATTGTCTCCTGCATTATAATGATCCCTCAGGCCATCGTCATGGAGTGCAGGACCATGCTCCCCGGATTGGCCAATAAAACCACCCTCTTCACAGTGTGCGAAGAGCAGTGGGCAGGTAAGTGCACCATGGCCCGTAAGCTGACATTTCTGTTACAGCTGCACACTGGTAATGCCAGTTGCATAGCCACTGTAAAGCTGGCCTTATGTATTTTATGGCCATTTGTTCATAGTTTTGTAAAAGCATGAAAACCAAGTGGAAACCTAAAGTAGTTTCACAGAATAACTGCCCCTGTCCTGGTCCTTTAGAAATGCTATGTATTGTTATCTAGTTTTCAGATAGAATGGAAGGAGGAGTTTATTCTGCAATTCAGATCTGGTTATGTTACCTTTTCTTAAATTCTCTAAAATGAAAAGGACTCATTTATATGAATTGAAATATGCATTCTGGAATTATTCGTATTTTATAAGAAGATGGCACAGGATTATCTGGCCTCAAGTGTCAAGTTCCCCAGTGGGCTTCAAATACAACTGGATTTTTCGTTTGAAAACCATGTGCTAAGTGGACACCCGACTGGGGTTGAGTACGTGGACCAATGCTGTTCTCTGTGTCAAAATATCTAAGTTTGCTTTCTCTGTTCATAACATATTAAACCAATACAATTTATCTCTGGCACAATTATGACATAATTTAGGAATTATATGAAATATGAATCCTTTTCCCTCCTATCTGATATATAAGGTAGTTCATTTTAAATAAGCAGAAGCTTAGAGGTTTATGCTCCTTGGTCCAAAACTCTCAGTGACAGTCTAAGGCTTTCCTGTAACAGTGGAAACATTTTAATCAGTGCCGGGTGGTGACACAAATCTGAACCCATCAAAGAATGACTGGAAATTTTAAAAATCATGCATTTTAGCATAGCATGCACTAGTTCCAAAATTATTGCATGAAATTTGAGGGGAAAAAATCTGTCCTCTTCTGAATAAGTGTATAACAATGGCTCGTAATTACGGAATTTAAACATTAGGAAAACACTGTTTATTAGAAAGCTATACATGTATGCCTATTAGAAAGATGTACCCCAAAACAAGCAGTGCACCCATGGGATAGCTTATGAATATGATATTTTCAAGTATTTGAATTAATTTATGTTAATTCCTACCTGGGTACTTTATTGGAACACTGAAAAGAGAAAAAGTCAACAACTGAGAAATTAGGCATAAGCTTTCTCTATTGCAAGATAAAGTTTAAAAGTCGCTAGGATTATGTTGTACATTTTCTAAAGTCCTATGATAGCTATATTTCACAATTTGCTTTTTCTATTACCCCAATTATTACATATCATTTTTGTTGCTGAGATTTACTCTTCTAACATTTGGACAAAAGTTTAGAGAGGGGCTAACATTTCAGCAACCCGTTAAGTTGAGCAGGATTTCTTCAGACAGGGAAGAGGTAAAAGGATGTTCCAGGAAGCAAGAAAACCTACACAATGGGCAGAAGAAAGGAAGAGGGTCCCAACTGACAGTTTCGGGAATGTCGGGCTATGTAGATTTATGAATGAATTGTATTTGGATAGAAAGTGGGTTGGGGCCCATTGTTATGTGTCTCTTATGCAATTGCTTTACAATGAGTTATATTTGGAAACATCCTAAAAATCTCTTGGTCAGAATTCTTTAATTAATTCATGATGAAACTGAACCATAAATTCTTTGGTCAATATTATGAAGCAAACAAATAAATGTAAATCTAAGCTTTCAGTTCAAAGTTGATATTTTTTAATTTTATGGAAATGGTAATTAGATAAAACACCCACTCACTATTCATTATGTGTCAATTAGATAAAACACCCACTTACTATTCAAATATTTAATAGTATGTTTACTAAAGTATTTTAGGAGTTTCATTTATAAGTTAATAGGCAGTTTTTATAAACTTTTCCTTATGTATATTGCCCTGAATAATCAGGTAATGTTAATTCCCATTAACAAACAGTATGCAAAGGCAGTGAATTTTGACAGTTGTTACAATTAAGTAAATAGCCACATCATCTTCTAACTATGTTTGAGGAATACATATATAAAACTCATTTCAACCTTGAGTATTTTTATTATCTAGCTCTAGCAAGGACATTTTCAAAAATATTTTTTTAAAAAGCAATTATTGTTGAGTTCCTAAAAATCTAAACTCAGCCTTCAGAAGTCATTTAGGAAAATTACTTAAAAGTGATTTTATAGCCCTAACCGGTTTGGCTCAGTGGATAGTGTCAGCCTGCGGACTGAAGGGTCCCGGGTTCGATTCCAGTCAAGGGCATGTATCTTGGTTGTGGGCACATCCCCAGTGGGAGGTGTGCAGGAGGCAGCTGATCGATGTTTCTCTCTCATCAGTGTTTCTGATTCTCTATGCCTCTCCCTTCCTCTCTGTAAAAATCAATAAAATATATTTTTTTAAAAAGTGATTTTATATAAGCCCATAATTACTTAAAATTATTATAAAGGCTAAAATTAAGTGGCTCCAAATTGAATTTGATCATCTTCAAAAGCAAACAATAAAATCTAAAAAATTAGCTATTTCAAATACTATATAATAAAAGCCTAATGTGCTAAGTGTCCGATCTTCCGGTTGGCCATTCAACCAATCAAAGCATAATATGCTAATGATATGCTAAGGCTGCTCAACCGCTTGGTATGACATGCACTGACCACCAGGGGGCACATGCTCCGACCGGTAGGACGCAATCCAGGACCCCTCAGGGGATGTCGGAAAGATGGTTTCGGCCCAATCCCGCAGGCCAGGCCCAGGGACTGGTCCACGAATTTGGTAATATTTTCAGTATGACAGAGTTCTCAGTTATTTTGCACAATGAATGAGACAGTATTAAATGAAATTGTTAATCACAATTTTTCAAGAAGAATCTGAAAGAATCCAAAGTACGTTTTTATTTTGCTCATTAGACATTTAGTTTATGATAATTTTTACATAGCATGAACTTTGCTAATTTAGGCTATTTATAAGTCCATATTCAACTTAAAATGTTATAACTCAGATATATGTATGATGCTTACAACCTTAAAAACATCATAGGAATTATATTTTACATTGTCAGCTCTCTAAAGTTTAAACATTTTAAAAATCTGAAGGCCATTTTGCACAATTTTAAAAAATGTGTTGTGAACTGTGTTTTTTCTCTTTATCCTAAGTTATATCAGTAATGTAGTTATAAAAGCAGACAGTGATATCATAATTGTTTTACAACCAATATTGCAGTGTGAAAAGAGACAATAAACAATGTGGTCTCTTGATTCATATCTATCAAATAACCTTTGGAAAAGTCTGGAAAATGCTGCCTCATTCATTGTGCAAAATAACTGAGAACTCTGTCATACTGAAAATATTACCAAAAAGATGTGATATTTTATGGAAGTCATTATAGTGATCATTTCCTGTGGCTTGATGAGAAGAAGAAAAAACGACCACAAGCTGGAACTTTTGGTAGGCACATTTGACACTCAAAAACAAACAAAATGTATTAATATTTATTTTAATGATCTTAAAATATGTATCTGTATATGTTCATTGTTTGCTTCAGTAACATCAATTCACATTTCTAAAACTTAAAAATTCTTCCAGAATTATACCCAAACGTTTTTAATTGGTTGGTTTATAAATGCATCGCTTCACAGGATGAATCTATTGGGAGGAAAGCAACTTTCTTTTTGCACTCAGTGATATAATTGTCTCATTATTCAATCATCCAGTGTTTAATGAGCAGGCAGTATTTGTCAAACATAGTTCTGGACACTAGGAATATATAATTCTCTCCTTTTGGATTTTATTGCCAAATTGTTCTTTAATGGTCTGAAAAAACATAATAGTGGATCTTTTCTTTACATACAAATCCATGATGGCATCTGTTTTTTATGAGATTTTGAAAATCTATAAATATGTATGTATGTGTATTAATAGGAACATTTATTAAAATATTTATTAGGGAGAAGATACTAAAATATATTAAAGATTCAGGTAAACTTTAATGGATCCATAAACTTTGATAAGGTGGTTCAAATTAAATATTTGGGAAATTATTTTTAATTTACTTGCCATTAAGTCCCTGATAGGAGTACTATGAAGTAGAAAACATTTGTAGTTTTTAGATAATTAGATTAACATGTTGGCTCACAAATGGACCTTAACTCATCTGAAAGAAATTAAGTTCTCCTTAGCCAGTCTGGCTCAGTGGTTAGAGTGTCCACCCTCAGACTACAGGGTCCCAGGTTCAAATCTCGATTGCAACCAATCAATGTTTCTGTCTCTCCCCCTCCCTTCTACTCTCTCTAAAAAAAAAGAAATTAAGTTTTGTCTAATATATGATATTATTCTTTAATCTCTGATTTTAAAGCTGAAATAAATATCCACGTTTGCTCCTTATTTATTGGTTTAATATGTATGCAAGAATTTATTCAGATATGCCTATTCATCAGTTGAGTAGAAACACCAATTTTTAATGGTTGTCAATCTTCAAAATGCTGTTTTCTAACTTAGATTATTCTTTAGTGGGACAAGTTTCATGTAGCTACATTCTAGGTTATATATAAATGTTTTAAAATATATTTAAGACATTGCTTGTCAAGTGCAGAGAGACTACAAAGACAATTTCAACACAGACAATTTAACATTTCCATGGTATTTCTGGGTTTCCGATCAGCTTAGACTCTAAGCATGAAATGAGGAATTTAAGATTGTCATGTTACCCCAATTATGTATAATAATATCTTTATTAAAACAAACTATCCCAGCCTGAAAGTATAATTTTGCTTGATCAACTTTTCTGTGTGGGTGTTCATTAGCATAATATGCATTTACCAGCCAATTACATCTTTTCCCAAGTATTTATATAAATATACCGACCTCTGAATGAGCTTTCTCTCCCATCTGTTTAAAACTTCAGACTGTTATCACAGTGATGGGAACCATAGCTATAGAAAAAAAAAAAGCCTATTAAAATCTACCTTCCTCCACTTATCCACTTACTCAATTCATTTAGTCTGATGCAGACATCAAGGCCTCCCAGGTATGCAAGCTTCAAAGCTATATCTTTATGTGGGGAGCTTATGGGACACCTTCTTTAAAACAAACAAAAGTTCAAAGCCACTTAGGTGCCTGGAAAGTGCTGAGGTCACTGTTCTTTGAAACTGGCCCACCAAATGCTGCTGGGGCTGTGGCGCTTCAAAGGGAATGGCTGTTTGTTATTCCTCCAGTCGGGCTGCTTGGGTTCTATCACTTTTTATGGAACTGGCCTGTTTTACAGGATAAGCTTGAAAGGGAGTTAGAAACTGATGAGCTAGCTGTCAGCCGCTTGGGCCACAGAGAAGCTAAAAATGACTCATTGCGCTCTTAGACCCCTTAACTGCACACACCCCCTGCTGTCTCCTCTGAAGATTATGGTAGGGAAATATTTCTATCAGAGAAAAAAGACTGAGACTTAGAAGGAAGAATAAGGAGAATATTAAACTCAACCAACTCTAGAAGATAAGGCTATGAAATCAAGTGGAGGATATTCAACTCAAAGATATGTCTAAAATATATTCAGTAAGAATTGAATGATTGTTCAGTAAATGTTATCATTAGGATGGTGATCATCACAATTATTATTCGTTGATCCTGACTATAAATTGCCCTTACCACATTTGATGGCATACCTGAGTGAGTCTACATGCTTCTATACAATATGCCCATTTTGAAGTAATTAAAATTTTAAAAAATGCATGGAGGTGATAGAATTATCTCTCAATGATAGTATGGAACCAACCCCATTGTCAATATCAAAGACAAAATGACTTGTGTAACTTTTAGAAATGAATTAAAAAAAAACCTTTGTTTTGTTAGCTTTTAGTTAGAATTATTTCTAATTTTTGCATTTAATATCTATGGAATCTATGCAGGATATTTTTCTGGTTTTTGTTTTATATTTAAGTAAAAGTGACTGGATCACTGTAATATATTCAAATACTACTGTAAGAAAAATATCCTTTAAAGCATTTAAAAAATCAGTAATATATTTATTTTAGGAAAGCAAAATAATCTCTATATATAAAAGCCTAATATGCAAAGTGTCCCCTCAGGAGTTCGACCAAACAGGAGTTCAATCACTCACTATGATGTGTACTGACCACCAGGGGGTGGCGTTAAACAAAGAAAGGCCCCAGCCGGCAGCCACTAGGGACCCTACCCATGCATGAATTTCATGCACTGGGCCTCTAGTAATAACAACAACAACAACAATAATAATAAAAATGATGATGATGATGATGATGATGTTAAACCATAATGCCAGTCATTAATTTATTAACTGTTTGTTTAATAAATGCCTAATTTGTGATAAGATTTACTTGTGTTCATAGAATTAATGATAAGTAAGAAATAGTTATACTTCTACAGATGCTTGTGACTAATAAGTGAGATGGATGTAAAAAAGACAATACCCATGTCGTTTTAAAAACTAACTTTGCCTGGCCAACATGGCTCAGGGGTTGAGTGTTGACCTATGAACCAGGAGGTCACAGTTCAATTTAAGGCCAAGGTACCTGGTGGGGGTCGTGCAGGAGGCAGCCTATGGATGATTCTCTCTGATCATTGATGTTTCTATCTCTCTCTCCCTCTCCCTTCCTGTCTGAAATCAATAAAATATATTTTTAACAAACTTATAAAAAATACTAACTTTAAAAATCTCATTTTTATTAAAAGTACATGCATACATACATACATATATACACAGCATACTTAATTAATTTTGTATGTGTTCTAGTAAATTAACAAAAAGAATTATCAAATGTTTGCTGTATTTATTTTTCCAATTTTTTCCACATTTGAAGGTACAGTTTATATTTTAATAAGGAGGAATCAACTGAGTTTATATTCTCTTGCTATTTTAACAAAAGCATTGGTAATTAGGTTTTGATTGAGTCATGTCCCTTCTTATTAATGTGAGTGTAGGACAATCCAATTTAATTTTTATTAATTAACCCCATGTAATCAAAACAAATAAGGGCTTTCGATAAATGAACACTTGACTGGATAGACTCTGACAGCACAAATTAAGAAATAGCTCATTGTTATTCCTCTCTGGGTCATTAAATGAAATTAAGACTTCACATTTTGTACATACATAGACTGAATAAATGTGAGTAGTTAATGTATATTATTTTTCCCCTTTGTGTATAGATGTGCCATGAAACTATATAGAAGGTAATTCTCAACAATAACAAAGTTACCTTTAAAAATATCTATGAATTGTAAGATTTTATTATTTTGACTTTCATTCCAGGTGAAATTTACCCCAAGATGTATCACATCTGTTTCTTTCTGGTGACATACATGGCACCTCTGTGTCTCATGGTGTTGGCCTATCTGCAGATATTTCGTAAACTCTGGTGCCGACAGGTATGTATTTCAAACAATGTCCTTGTGTTTTCTTCAGGATGTGCTTAAAAACAAAATTCAAGAGAGGATGCTTAGCAAAGGATTGTGCATTTTCCTAAAACACTGAGGCTCGCTGGCCCTGGCAATGTGTCCAGGCATTTCTTTAGAGTGATAGTTATGGAATGTATTTTATGAACTGCCTTAATGATTTTAAATTTAAACCTCTGTGATTAATTGATTTGATTTTTGTCTAGGACTGATATTATAAATTTTACTTTTTATGAGAAATAACAAATTAAAATTCCATTAAACTTTCCTGATGCATTTTTATTATATGGGTTAAATATCCAACTTCAAAGATTTTTTTTTTAGAACAATAGAAGATTCAAGCAGAATTCAGTGTTTTAGAAACTGTTGATAGGGCTGATTTGGGAATACTAAAATTGTTAGGTAATGTTGCTTTTTCCAGTTTATGTAGTAAATCATCATTCATCAAACATTTATTGTATTTTTTGTATGCATATCTGATTAAAAGCTAAATGTCTATGTCATTGATGAATTCCTAGCCTACAGAAGGAAGACAGTCAGATACAGAATGAAAATTACCTTAATAAATGTAAGCACAGGGAATCAGAGGGAGACTTAGTGGAGGGGACTCTAAGTCAAAGCAGGTAGCATTTAGACTAAACCTTGATTTGTAGGATTTCACCAAACAACACATGTAGTGGTTTATAAAGGCACAGACAAAGGGTAAAGCTCAGCCTCTTCTATTTGTAAATTGTATATTTAAGTGACATTACTTACAATATCTCTGCCTCTAAATTAATTGCCAGTACTTTGAGCTTACATGGCTTGTGAAAAGCCATTTCTTCAGTCTGTTTGCTCTGACACATTTTACCCAACGGAAAGAATTTGTTGGGCCACTTTAATTCATTAAAATAATTTCACAAACCTTTTATTTGGTTTTTGTCTGAGGATGAGTCTTAATTTGAATCTTCTTCATCCTCTGTTATTCAAAGCAATTTTCAAGTTCATCTTTTAGTGGTTGGATATGAGCAACAGCTGCATTTTCCAGCCCTGTATGTCTCATAATTCCAAATGTTCTATTCCTCTATTTTTGCAAAGAAGTCCTTTCTTTTATGATCTCATAAATGCAACCAGTATCAACACGTATTAGCATTCTGTTCCCTGGCCTTTTTAACTAAAGTAACAAATGCATGCCACTGTAAAACGTAGGTGGTGATTTTCCAGATCCTAATGATGGTTTCCTCAACACTCTCCACTGACCACAAAGCCAATGCCACATATTTTAAGCTGTTTGTTACTGTTATACCCTACTTCTTGATAGCTATTATCATACTAGTCAGTTTTTATTTGTTTTTTTAAGAGACCCATCACCACAAAGCATAAGGATTCTTTTTATTTTTTAATCCTCATCCAAGGATATTTTTTCATTGATTTTAGAGATTAAGGAAGGGGTGGGAGGAGGGAGAGAGAAAGAAGCATCAACATGAGAGAGAAACATAAATTGATTGCCTCCCATATGCGCCCCAACCAGGATGGAACCTACAACCTAGCTATGTGCCCTGACCAGGAATCAAACCCGAAACCTTTTTGGCATATGAGACGATGCTCTAACCAAGTGAGCAGCCCAGCCGGGGCATATTAGTCAGTTTTTGCTAGGTTATTCAGCTATAGAAAAACAACTCCAAGTATGTGGCTTGTAATAGTAGTTTGTCTCACTCATGTTCCATGCCAGTGGTGAGGATGGGCAGAAACTATGCTCCACTTGTCCACACAATCTGAAGGACCATCACTTCCTGGAACATGCCATTCTGGGACTGAGGGAAAGGGCTAGAAAGCTGGAAGAAATATGTAATGTCTCTTAGAATTCTGCTTTGAACTGACATATGTTATGTCTCCCCAGTTTTCAGTAGTCAAAACAAGTCATGTGGTTAAAACAAGTCATGTGGTTAAGCTTGACCATGAAGAAGAGAAGTGCCCTTTACTCACAAAGGGCAATGGCTATCTTCTTAGAAGCTGGGGAGTGAATAACTGGAAATGATCGACAAGTCATAAACATAGACTCAAGGCCCAGACTATATGAGTTTCAATCCTGACTCTACAACTTAATCGATAGATGATTTTTGTTAACTACATACTTCCACTTCTGTGCCTCTCTTTCATCATCTTTAAATATATTTCGTTATTCATTTCAGAGAGGAAGGGAGAAGGAGAGAGAGATAGAAACATCAATGATGAGAGAGAATCACTGACAGGCTGCCTCCTGCACACCCCCTACTGGGGATTGAGCCCGAAACCCAGGCATGTGCCCTTGGTCGGAATCGAACCTGAAACCCTTCAGTCCACAGGCCGATGCTCTATCCATTGAGCCAAGCCGGCTAGGGCTCTTTCATCATCTTTAAAGTGCAGTTATATAGCATCTACATCACAGTGTTGTTATATTTAATAGATTAATTAATTCAAGTGCCTACTATATGGAAAGTGTTCAATAAATAAAATAATTAAATAGTATATGCTATTATGCAGACTTTTAACTAATTTTGTGTGTATTTCTAAAATAACAAGCATAGGTTGAATTACTGTACTATATGACTACTTTCTTCACTAGATTTCTTTTTGTAGCACTTTTCACTAACATTATAATGACTTTTTTTATTTGTCTATCTTCCTTACTCTACTAAGTTGAAGACAGTACACTTTCACCTTCATCTTATATCCTTCCATTAGTACATGCTTAGCCCATATCAGTTGCTCAGTAAATAGTTTATGAGAAAAAAAGTGAGTAAAAGAATATATGCTCAAAGAAAATGGTTAGATACAGGAAAACAAGGGGAATCCATTGCCCAGTTATTCATTAAAAGAAAAGGTTCAGAGGAAAATTAGAATTTGAAAATATTCTTGAAGGAGAAAAAATTTTATTGAGCATGTAAGAATAAAAATATTTTAGATTTAGACTGAGATTTAGATATTCAGTGTTAAGAGCATTTTTTTAGTTCTATCTTTTTACTGGTTAATGTGCATTACACATAAGTGCTTATGGTTTATTCATTTATTTACAGATTGACCTAACTTTAAAACTACTTGGGGATACCTGAATCTATCTTGTTCATAGTTGCAACCCCAACAATTAACATGGTACCTTGCCTAAAGAATGTATTCAAAAAATGTCTGTTGAATAATTAGATAACTACCAAACCCAGCCAGTTTACTTCTTGGTTGTTTAAATTTATAATGCTCCATTTCTCAAGCTCTAAAATAAGTTTAAAATTGGATTACAAATTTAGAAATAATCTACATTCTTTTGATGGGTTGTCCTGGTTAGTACAAGCCACATGATTCAGAAGATTCACAGTAAAACTCCTGGGCTGTGAAACTAAAGACATTTACAAAATATATCGGAATAGAATATGGCAAGTCCAGCTGAGTTCACTTTAGCAGCTAAAATAAAGTAAATTAACCCCAAGTGAGTGACTATATAGAATTCTGCTTGAGCAGCTCTCAATGTCCAACTGTTAATGTCTATAAACAGAGTGGCAAGGCATGGAGTGCCATAGGCTAAATAAGTGGGCCATTAATGAATGCCTGTCCTATTTACTCATATTACAAAGATGCATGGAATCTGTTACATACTTTGGAATTAATAAGTGTAAGACTATTAGCGCCCAACGTGTGTGTCCTTGTCTGACTTTTTCAAGACCTTTAAGAATCATTAAAAGAATTATCCAATGCTTTGCTACAATCAATGACTTCAATTCTCTCTTTGACAGTGACTCAAAGAACTCACTCAGTCTTGCAATTCTATAGACTTTTTTCTAAAATTCCTCTTTTTAAAGACCTGCTTTATCTTAGTTTACTTGGCCCTGTGTGCATATAAGCATTCTTTCCAGTTCTAGCCCTCACCTATTATAATACTTTGATCTTAATCAACATGTGGACTCATGTTCATTTATTCTGCCAATATTTAAAAAGCACCTACTATGTGTCTGGTACTCTGTATGGAAATGGAGATGAAATATGATAAATATTTGAGTCTGAGACTAAATTTCAACATTCAAAGTTCCTTCCAATTATGAAAGACCTTCCCTTATCAACTTTTATCAGTCTCTTCTACTTCCCTTTATTCCTCACCACTCTCCTAAGAGAACTTAATTAGTATTAGGTGATGTCAAGGCAATCTAGTATGAAGAAATAGACAGAAAATTGTAATTGCAGAGGCAGAATGAAAAGACACTAACTCAAGTCCACACATAGAAAAAAGAGCACCAGTAATGGTAACTATGTATGTAAATATAGAAGAGAGTATAAATGTATTTTTGTTTGTAATTATTTTCTCCTATTTGACTTTAAAAGACAATAGCATGAAGCAATAATTATAAAACTCTGAAGATTCAGCTTACAATGTATAAAGATATAATTCAGCCCAGCTGGTGTTGCTCAGTGGTTTGACCTACTAGGAGGTCAGGGTTCAATTCCAGGTCAGGGCACATGCCTGGGGGCATGCAGGAGGCAGCCAATCAATGATTCTCTCTCATCATTGATGTTTCTCTCTCTCTTTCTCTCTCTCTCTCTCTCTCTCCCTTCCTCTCAGAAATCAATAAAAATGTATTTAAAAAAGTTGCAATTCAAAGAGAAAGAATGAAACTATATTTGAGAAAAGTTTTTGCAAATTATTGAAAGTAAGTTAGAATTAATCTGTGGTATTTCTCTTTCTCTGTCTTTGCCTTATTTCACTTAGCATAATATACTCTAGGTCCATCCATGTTGTTGCAAATGGCAAGATTTCATTCTTTTTTTATGACTGAATTATATTCTATTGTCCATATGTACCCAATTTTCTTTATCCATGTGTCTATTGATGAACACCTAGATTGCTTCCATATCTTAGCTATTGTAAATAATGTTTCAAGGAACATAGGGGTGCATATATCTTTTTGAATTAGTTTTTGGATTTCTTCAGATAAATAACCAAGTGGAATTTCTGGGTCATAAGATAGTTTCATTTTTAATTTTTTGAGGAACCTCCATACTGTTTTCCATAGTGGCTGTACCAATTTACCATCTCACAAACAATGCACTAGGGTTCTTATCCTCCCTAACACTTGTTTATTGATTTATTAGTGATAACCATTCAGACAGGTGTGAGGTGATATCTCACTGTGGTTTTGATTTGCATTTTTCTGATGATTAGTGATGTTGAGCATCTTTTCAGATGTCTGTTGGCTGTCTGTATGTCCTCTTTGGAGATATGTCAATTCATGTCTTCTGTCCATTTTTAAATCACTTGTTTGCTTGTCTTTTTGATGTTGAGCTGTACGAGTTATTTATATATTTTAGGTATTAATCCTTTATCAGATATATCATTTACAAATATATTTTCCCATTTAGTGGGTTGCTTTTTTGTTTTATTGATAGTTTCTTTTTTGTTGCAAAAGCTTTTTAGTTTGATGTAGTCCCACTTGTTTATTTTTGCTACTGTTAAGTTTGCCCTAGGAGACATATCCAACACAGTATTACTAAGATCAATGTTAACTAGAATCTAAAAAACAAAATAAATAAAACAAAAGTAAACTCATAGACACAGAGAACAAATTGATGGTCTCCAGATGGGAGGATGATTTTTGGAATGAGTGAAAATGGTGAAAGCGATTAAGAAGTACAGATTGTCCGTTATAAAAATGTAAATGAGGATATACAGCACAGGAAATATAGTCAATAATATTGTAATAACTATTTATCGCAATGATCATTTGGTAAAGATATGTAAACATAAATCACACGTCATACACCTGAGAATTAAATAATGTTGTATTTCAACTGTAATTGAAGAATAATATTTTAAGCCTTATTTTAAAAATGGTAAAATTTTAAGTTTTGTTATATAGGTTTAACCGCATAATAAGAAAAGTAGATGAAAAAATGTTGGCATTAATCTAAACAGAAAGACTCAGTAAGATAATTAAATTGCTATACTAGAAAATGTCTACCTAACACAAATAAAGCAGCAATGGGAAAATAGAGGACCAAAATAGACATAATATATAGAGAGAACAAATAGCAAAATGGCAGATGTAAATTATACCTTCTTAATAATTACATTAAATATAAATGAATAAAACACTCCAGAGATTGGTAGGATATGTGAAACAAGCAAAAAACCATGATCCAACTCTATGCTATCTATAAGGGACACAGCTCATGTTCAAAGACAAATAGGTTAAATGTAAAATATTGTAACCAAAAAGAAAGCTGGAGTAGCCATAATATTAATGAGACAAAAGAGACTTTAACAAAAATAATTGTGATAAAGAGGGACATTTCATAATGACAAGTCAGTCCATAAGGAAAACATAAAAATTTTAAACTTCTCTGCACATAACAACTGAAACCCACAGCACATGAAGCAAACACTACAGAACTGGAGGGAGAAACTGACAATTCAACAGTAATAGTTAAA
This sequence comes from Myotis brandtii, assembly GCF_000412655.1. NCBI lineage: Eukaryota > Metazoa > Chordata > Mammalia > Chiroptera > Vespertilionidae > Myotis > Myotis brandtii. Next base: position 1,311,519 of record NW_005356519.1, read on the forward strand.
AATGTTAATCCCCCTTTTTCAGCAGTAGGTAGAAACACTAGTGTGAAGATCCATAAGGAAACAGAAGACTTAAACAAAACTACCAACCTAATGGACCTAGAAATATCTGCAAAAAATGGTTCAAAAATCAGAATACACATTCATCCCAGTAGCGCATGGAATCCCAAGAGCACATAGAATCCTCTCCAGGTCAGACCATATGATAGGCCATAAAGTGAGCCTAGAGTCACTTAAAGTGATTAAAATAATAAAAATGTACATTAATGAAATGATTGAAATAATAAAAAGTACATTATTCTACTACCATGGATTTATACAAAAAATAAACCATAGAAATAAAATTAGGAAATTCAAAAAAAAATATGGAAATTAAACATTACATTTTAAAATAACCAATCAGTAAAAGAAGAAATCTCAAGAGAAATTAGAAAATACTTTGAAATGAATGAAAATAAAAACAATACACCAAAATTTATGAAATGCAGCCAAAGAAGTGTTTGGAAGGAAATTTCCAGCTGTAATAATAATAAAAAAATCTCAAATCAGTAACATAACATTCTACCTTCAGAGATTATAAATAGAAAAAAATATTAAAAATGAAAGCCAATAGCAGGAAGTAAATGATAAAGATTAGAGTGCAAATAAAGTATAATAAAACAATAAAACATTCAAAGTGGCACAGACAACAGTGTGGTGATTATGGAGGGGGCGGGGAGGTGGTGGAGCTAACTCTCTATCTCTCTCCCTTCCTCTCTGTAAAAAATCAATAAAATATGTTAAAAAAAACACAATAAAACATTCAAAGTGGCACAGACAACAGTGTGGTGATTATGGAGGGGGCGGGGAGGTGGTGGAGGGTATAGGGATAAATTGTGATGGAAGGAGACTTGACTTGGGGTGATGAGCATACAATACAATATACAGATGATGTATTATAGAATTGTACATCCGAAACCTACATAATTTTATTAACCAATGTCACCGTAATAAAGTCAATAGAAAGGAAATGAACATTTAAAAAAATAAAACTGATGGTTGCCAGAGGGCAGTGGGGAGGAGGGATGGGTGAAAAAGCTGGAGGGGAATACTAGTATAGTCAGCAATACTGTGATAGCTACACGGTAACAGCTGGTTACTAGACTTATTGTGGTGATCACATGGTAAGGTCTATAAATGTTGAATCACTATGTTGTGCACCTGAGACTGATACAATATTGTATAACAACTGCACCTAAATAAATAACTAAGCAGACTTTATTAAAAATAAAAACAAAAACATTCAATAAAATGGAAAGTTCTTTTAAAAGATCAGAGATAATGACAAACCTTTAACTAAATTAGCCAAGAAACAAGAGGAGATGTTATCACATCTTTTTGTATTTTTTCCTGGTGACAGGGACCAGAGCCATGCTCCCTGGGACAGAGCCCCTTCATGGGGACTGTTTCTGATGGTTGCAGAAGTCATCAGATGCAGACTGTTGAACCTCTCCTTCAGGGGAACACTCAATAATACAACTGCTAAGGTTCAAGTGATCTCTCAGAGATCATTTTGAAAACAGTTCAAGGCCATTTAGCAGATATTTATAGAGTTATTCATACTAAAGGTCTTCTGGAACTTTCCAATGCCATTATACTTTTAAATGTCTATTTAAAAAGAGACTCACAGAATAGGAAAGATTCTCAGCTCCTGCCTCCTGCCAACCAATGGTAAGAATTTTGAGGGGACCTATATGAAAAGGTTAGTCTTCATGACAGGATAGGTAGAATCAGAAGATAAATCATTATCTATTTTTTTTTCTAATTGAGGGCAGGTTTCTATTAACTTCTTTTGCTTCTTTTTGAGAGAGAATAGTTATGGCCAAAAGGAGCATCATGTTCATCCATCTGTGTGAGCATCAAAGTAAAAGTCTCTTCTCAAATTAGAAATTATCTAACACACTTGGATCTTGTGATGTATAAAGCAACAAAACCCATCCAACATCCATTCGGAGAGGCCACAGGGACACATTGATCTGTCGGGGTTTGCAGCACAGACATAAAAGCAACAGCTGAATGATCTTAATAGAACTAAGATGGCCGTATGGTGTGCTTGCTGGCACATTTTCCTTTTTAAAAAAATTACACATGCTGAATTTTATTGTTTTGCTCACTAAACCCTATCAATCTCCATGAGCTTATAATTAAGAAAATATTATACTTGGAGGGACTCCCTGCTTTTATCAAGTAACTTTGAAAAGAAATGGAAAAGTACAAGTTGTATAACTGTCTTTACAAATTCCAGGTATCTGAAATGTTAATGTAAGACCACAAGGGATTCTCAGTGTTTTTGTGTGCATGTTAAAGGGCCAGACCATAAAACTGGTTTCAAGCAATTTCATAACAATACATAGTAAGCAACAAAGAATTTTTTTTCCTCCCTTCATTCAAAGGTTTGCATGGGCCAAACTTGAGAAGCCGAAAAACCTAATAAAAAGCAAAAGGTAGCTAAGTCCTATCTCTCCAGCTGGCAGCAGATGGCAGTAGTGATACATGAAAAATCCATTCAGGTGGCTTGCAGTTACCTGCGTTTTTCCTTCTCTTTAAACTTCGGTATCTGAGCTGAACCAGGATTCCTAAGAAGATAATGGGGTTGTCATCCCTTTACTGTTTTAGCCAGTTTTCATTTCCCTCTTTTTTTTTAAATTAAGAGTTTGTTTTTATTTTGTCACAGTGGTTCTCAACCTTCTTAATGCCGCGACCCTTTAATACAGTTCCTCATGTTGTGGTGACCCCCAACCATAAAATTATTTTCGTTGCTACTTCATAACTGTAATTTTGCTACTGTGATTAATCGTAATGTAAATATCTGATATGTAGGATGTATTTTCAGGGGGCGCGACCCACAGGTTGAGAACCGCTGGTTTAGAGCGATTTTGGCTCACAGCAAAGTTGAGTAGAAGATACTGGGAATTGTCCCAGTTCCACTTAGGCACAGCTTCCCCATTATCAACACTCTTCAGAGGAGTGGTTACAATTGATGAACCTACACTGGCACATCATAACCACCCAAAGTCTATAGTTTACCTTATGGATCACTCTTGATGTTGTACATTCTATAGGTTTGGACACTGTATCCAAATACATTGTATAATATATAATGACATGTATCCATTATTATGGTATCATACAGAGTATTTTCACTGTCTTAAAAATCCTCTATACTTGCCTATTCATCCCTTCCCCCTTTAGCCAATCACTGACTTTTTTAGTGTATTCATAGTTTTATCTTTTCCAAGGTGTATTGTAATTGTATCATATATGTAGCAATTTTAGATTGACTTCTTTAAGTAATAGGCATTTAACGTTTCTCTTTTTTATAGCTTGATAGCTGATTTCCTTTTTAAAAAATATATTTGTATTGATTTCAGAGAGGAAGGGAGAGGGAGAGATAGAAACCTCAATGATGAGAGAGAATCATTGATCGGCAGCCTTCTGCACGCCCCCTACTGGGAGTGGGGGGCGGGTTTCAAGCCTGCAACCCGAGCGTGTGCCCCTGGGCCTGAATCGAATCTGGGACCCTTCAGTCTGCAAGCCGATGCTCTATCCACTGAGCCAAACCAGCTAGGGTGATAGCTGATTTCTTTATAGCATTGAATAATATTCCATTGTCTGGATATATGACTTCTCTTTTAATAAAGCGATAGCTTTTCCATTTGTAGCTCTTTTTAGACCTTGACAAATGTGTGGTGTTTCCACATTTTTTTTCCCATTTGAACTCCTATTTGGCACTTGGACGCATTATTCAAGAACATGCTCCATTCAAACATTCTAGGGAAACAGGCTCTTGAACCTCTCAGACCACGGGTGTCTGGGACACGCTCCTCCTTACTGTGTCGTATAATTACTTCTCCAAAGTGGAACTTTCCGAAGTCAGATAGCAATAGAGGGTCTCCGCTTCTTTCAGATCCCTGGCACATCATCTGTGGTTCAGAGGAAATGGAAGCCCCTGCAGCCTGTTTCACAGCCTCGAGGGTCAGGACAGCAGACCAAGTCCAGGATTAGCGCCGTGGCTGCTGAAATAAAGCAGATCCGAGCCAGACGAAAAACAGCCCGGATGCTGATGGTGGTGCTTTTGGTGTTTGCAATTTGCTATCTACCAATTAGCATCCTCAACGTGCTAAAGAGGTAAAGTTTACCTATTATTTGAAAATAAAGTGACCTGTCATTTCTTGCTTCTTAAGAACTTCTTTTTTAAAGAGAAAAACTGAAGCCCTCTGCATAGATAGCTTGTCAGGCTTGATAACTGTATTGTTGTTACCAGCAGGTAAGGCAAACATCCATTTGGAGTGCTCAGACTGTAAATGCTCTTGTCCATGCAAATTCTCTGTTGAATGGCAGACACAAAGCAGATGCTCCCTGATCTCTTCAATCTAATTGCAGAAAAAAAGTTCTAATGCAAAAGAACTCATTTACAGCGGGGAGTTCTCTTTTGATCAGAACAAATGAATTTTCCAAAGTTTTCAAAGACATGGGGAATTGTGACAGAATTCCATCTCAAGTCAAAAAAGAGATAAGAATGTTTTGTTAGCATTCTAGTTATGCTTAAAAGTATATTTGTGAGCACATGCACAAAAAAATGAACTCATGACACATACTGTGTTTGAATGTTTAAACAGAAAGAAAATCCATTTCCTAAAGTCATTGAATCAAGCTCAGGGTGAATATTAATTTTTAAAAAATCAGTTCAAAATTTTTCAGCCAGAGAAAGTCTGTCATGTGTTACATTGCAGACGCATTTAAGTTAACACAATTGATCAACGCAAACACAGCCGATGCAGGAGCAATGAATGGTACACTTGAACTTCATGGCCAGCCAACTTTATTGGGAATCATCAGAACCGCTGCACGTAGACTGGTCCCAAAGTAATTCTAATTCTGTTTATAATAGACTTAGAACTACAACTAGGTTTGCTGCTCTCACTTTTCCCTGATTCAGGGTCAATATCATGTTCCTCGCAGCTGGGGACTCTGGAGAGAGCTTTGGCTGGAGTCGCACAGACAAAAGGTGGTAGAATCAGCTGCAAAGATTTCTCATTCTCTTTGGCCCTTTTATTGATTGCTTTGTGGCTTTTTCAATGGCGGAAAAGTGGAAAATGCACTTTTGTTTAGTAACATTGTTAACTGCAGGCACAGTGTTAAATGTAAAAGATTTCAGCCGCCTGGGTCCTTGAGACATACACTGGCTCACAAATAAATGAGCGACTTGACTCTCCATATCTTTCCGTGTTTTCCTTCTTATTTTTTCTTGCCCATAGCAATCCTATACACATTTATTGTGATCTTTTGCCAAATGACGTTTTCAGCCCCTAAGAACTTTGTAAATATGCTGTGAAACTGGATGAATTTTCTCCTTGCTTTTTTCTTTCTTTTTTTTTTTTTTTTTTTTTTTTTTTTTGTACTTTTATTTTAGTCCATCTAAATTCAATGAAAATTAGATTTACTGCTCTCTGGAATGCTCATTTGGATTTCCTGCATCTCAGCACTTGTACTTTCCTTTAGCTACTTCCAAATACCTACACGTCCACAATATTTCTCTTATTCTTCCAACTTAAATACCTTCCTTTTCAAGGAAAGGAAATTGCTTTCTAAGGAGAAAGTCCATGTTTAATTTAAAATATTTTCAATTTTTTGAGCATTCTGTTTTTTCCCCACATAATAAATAAATAAATAACCTCAAAAATCATTGTTCTCTTTGGCACACACATTTTCTTCAAATGTGTATCTCTTTGTTTGCTCTTGCATAACGTAATTATTGAAAAGATACTCACCAGAATCACACTAGATTTCCTGTTGTCCTTTCTTTGCTTACAGAGTATTTGGGATGTTTACTCACGCAGAAGACAGAGAGACTGTGTATGCCTGGTTTACATTTTCACACTGGCTTGTATATGCCAATAGTGCTGTGAACCCAATTATTTATAATTTTCTCAGTGGTAAGTTTTCAACTGTTTCTTCTATATAAGCCATAGTTCTAACCAAGGGTGAGGGACCAATGACCAGAGGTTGTGAACACTCTTGAACTAGATGAAGAGCTTAGGTGCTATACAGTGAGAATTTTTTTTTTTTTTACTGATGTGATTTTTCTTGAGGTTTTCTCCTTATGAGCAGGAACACATTACCTAGATCAACAGAAAAAAATTATCTAAGGGATTCCCCCGCCCCCCCCATAAAATTTAGAAGAAATGTTGAAATAGGAAGAAAGTGAAAATTGTGAGACCTGAATACCACAGAATCTTGCTTGTCCTACATTAAACGTTAATTTCTAAAAATGTAAAATAAGTTTATCTGAAAATAAAATAGCCATGTTACATTATCTCCTTGCCCAACATTTGTAGCCTAATTGAGACTGAATTGGAACCCTTCCACTTTTAGGAACTTTTCTATTCACATTAATCTTGTGTGTAACATCTCTTGGGTTTTTCTCAAGATTCCTCACTGACCACAAAAAATGATATTCCTCCTAAATAACACCTAAGCTAAGTAGCGCGCGCGCACACACACACACACACACACACACACACACATATCTGTAACTTATTTAACCTGTTTATGAATCCATACAATGATTAAAATTATTTAGCTAATTATTGTTTTATTTCCAAACATTTTGTCTGATTGACTTTTAGAACTGTGTTCTAATTAGCTACATCTTTACATTGTCTCATTCTATAACTGGTTAGCTATTTCTTTTTCCTTTCTACTTCCAAATATCTGATAATTATATATGGAGCGATAAGTGATTTACTTTATTGCACACTTAATAAAGTATGTGCATTTTGTAACTTCATATTTGGCCTTCTGGGTTATAAAAATAAAAAAAAGCAGTCAATAAGATTCTTTAAAAATAACTTTTTATTCAAACATTGCACATACCCTATATATGTGTTATCTGTTTTAGTTCAGCTTTCAGAAAATCAGGTGGTATGTGTGGGAGGCTTGTTTTGTGTCCAGGTGCCCCTTTTCATTGCCTTCCCTGCCACACCCCATTCCAGTTTCCAAAACAAAAACTACATTCGGTCTGAGACAACCAGATAAGACTGCTCCATGCTGTTCGAAGGGAGAAGGGGCAAGTGGAACTGTGACTTAGAAAGCAGTGAGGAAGCAGTTGGCAAGGGGTTAGGGATGCCTAAAGCGCTGAGCCTTGCACTAAGCAGGTAAAACCTATTAGGAGGTTGTAAGGGGAAATGTTTGAAACAGAAGCCACAGAACAAGTCAAAATGCTATTATGTGGTTAAGAGTGAGCTGATAATCACTGGGGACTTAGGTTCCTGCTGCTGTATTATCCCTTAACCTTCATCTTCACATTTAATCACTCAATAACCCAATTTGGTAATTGAGGCTCAGAAAAAATAAATTGTAATTCCCAACACTGCCATTTACCCTGAAAAAGGTTATTGTTTCATTTTCCTACCTCTCCAATTCCGTGTCAGTAATTTAAAGACAAGGAGTAACTTCTAAAGTTGGTGTGTGTGTTTTTTAAGTGTTGTTCTGCCTCTGCAGATTATAAAACTTTAGACTTTGTAGATCTTTTAAGATATTTTTCTAGATATTTTGTTCAATTGATTGTTTCAGTAGAACAGTTTCTTCTGAGTAAAAGGGGTAAGTCTGTGTAGTTTCGGCTGTGTGCAACATAAGTTTTATCATTTTTGAAATTATTAAGTATTTCTGGACATTCTTCTACTGATGATCACTTTTATTATAGTTAACTACTTAAAAAATAACACACACTCACAAATATACAAGGAATGAGACAGACCCCAAATACAAGCATGAAAAGCAGTCTCATTATTTTATGAAAATACCTCATTGTTTCAAGAGTCTACCAAGCTTCCCATAACGCAATTTCCTTTTCCTATTTTCCCCATCTTTGCAAAATGTGGCACCTCATTGTTAGTTTGGCTCAAGGGAGCCACTCAGTTGTACCCTACTCATGATTTGTTAAGGCATATTTACGCACGATTCTTTTTCCTTTCATTCTCCCCCGTTTGCCAGGAAAATTTCGAGAGGAATTTAAAGCTGCATTTTCATGCTGTTGCCTGGGCGTTCACCATCGCCAGGAGGATCGGCTCGCCAGGGGGCGGACCAGCACAGAGAGCAGAAAGTCTCTGACCACCCAGATCAGCAACTTTGATAACATATCAAAACTCTCAGAGCAAGTCGTGCTCACCAGCATAAGCACACTCCCAGCAGCCAATGGGGCCGGGCTGCTTCAAAACTGGTAGAATATTGATTTACATTACAAGGATGCCTGAGTAAAATGATTCCTTTTTTTTGAAATCTCTGTTCACGGAAATTTTATGATCTGACCCATCTGAAGCTAAAATTACTTTGTGGACCCATTTTTTTGCAAAAGAAAAACCTATTGCTCTTTGGAAATAAAAGTCAGTTTAAACTAAGTTCTCAACGATTGATTTAAATATGTTAGACGTTTAACTTTCAACTGAATTAATTTCAGGCTATTTCACTTTTAGTTTCCTGTATTATGCTTTGTGTGAATTAAATGCTTAAGTATTTCCAATTTGAATTATTTCAATTTCACATTCAAACTGGTTGCTAAAAATGACCCAAAGTTCTCCTGTAATTTCCTTTCGGCAACTAAAAGAAGTAGCAATGACTAACTGAATTAAAGACATGGTAGTTGACTTCATTGTTTCAAAAAAAAAAAAAAAAAAGAATCACAAGGGACTGTCATTCTGATGTGACATCTGAGAGAATATTTATTTACAGAATAGCATATTATATTAGATAACTCAAAAGCTACCTTCCAAAACTACATAAAAGTAATACTATTAAACTTTATGTTTCATGAATTCTATCACTCAGTAACACAATTTTCTCAGGTTTGTAACTTTACCATTGCTAACATTTCTCATCTCAACATATGGCCAGTAAGACACAGTGTTAGAATAAAGATTTTGGAGTAACTATGAATACATAATAATTTCCATCTCTAAGACTTCAACATTTAAGAGTAAGGTAAAGTCACATCATTGTACTCTTCTAACCAGTGAAAATGATGTAGTCGGCCTTGGTGGATTCCATGAGGAATGCAATTTGCAAAGGAAAGCAGTGGACCACTACATCCCAGCTGGCTTTCCTATCCCACAGGTTAATACCATGAAGAATTGATGGTAAACATTTGCCTTTGTTTAAATCCCGTAAACATTGATCAAACACCTACCAGAAAGCACCAGCTGCGCTGTGTGCTAGGGAATGAGGTGGGGGTGGATATAAATGTGCCTTTAAAAGCGCTCAGGTCTCCCGAGGGAGCAGGCTGATCCAGTCCGCAAGGCAGCAAAGCGTCCTGGGGGACAGGTTCCCACACCAACAGAGCAGCGACACCCAGGATGCTGTTCCTACCAAGGTTGGCACTGTTTTTGTTTCTATTTAATTACAGCGACATTGTTGATGTCAGTGAATGCCTCTAGGCCTGCGGCTGAAAGCCAGGTGATTAGACTAATGGAGGGGCTTGCTCTTAACCTACACACCGATGGATAGGAGCGCAGTATATTTTGTACAAATGTAAGCTCTGGGGTTCAAAGCACTGAATAGTTCAAATTTGTTTTTCTGCAGAATTTTTCTGATTCAAAATTAAATGGAAAGTAAAAAACCTTTTCGTAAAAACTTGCTCTTCTCATATAAGAGCGGGTGTTCTTATTTATTGAAACAAAAATGTGGACAATAATATTTAAGAAAGATTTCCATACAAGATAAAAATTATCCTCTTTTCTTGCTTTTACCCAACTCATCACTTTTCGAAAGAAGTAATACAACCAAATTATACACGAGTCATTTTCAAATTTTAGAATCGGGGACTACCTTGTGCTTTTTACTACTTAAAGCAAAACTACTCTCACGTGAGGTTTATTGAAATTATATTACTAGTTAGCAAAACAATATCAATAAAATCAAAGTATTGTAACTCTTCTTTCTCCCCTTTGTACATTTGAGAACTTTTTTCTTATTTATGCTGCATGAAAGGGGGAGTTGTAATTTTCAGATTGTGAAAGAAGCTAGCACTTTAAATAGTTTGAAGATAACTTCAGATACTATTGATAACATGCCTTAATAGCTACGTAAAATCTCAGAGTAAGAGGTAAATCTTTAGACCCTAATATATCTAGTTTTTTTGTTGTTGTTTATCATTTAAGAATGAGAGGAATGAGAGAGAGAGAGAGAGAGAGAGAGAGAGAGAGAGAGAGAATATATTTCTGTGGTTGTGTGCCAAGGACAGACTCAGAAGTCAGAATTCCTTTGTTCTAAATCAGTGATTCTCCAGGTGTGGTTCCTGAAATATCAGCATCAGCATCACCTGAGATTTTATTAGACATGCAAATTTCCACCCTATCCTAGATCTGCTGAATCATAAACTTTTGAGGGTGGTATCAGAAATCTGTGGGTTAACAAGCCCTACAGGTGACTCTGAAGCATCCTAAAATCTGAGAACCAAATCACTGCTCCAAATAATACTACCTGGCACCTATTTATCATCCCATGTGATAGAAAGTGTTTTACTGCACAGCTCTCTACAGTAGGGACCACTGCCAGCCTGCTTGGAGGTCTGAAAGAAGAGGCTGAGTACCAGTGTTGAATGTCACCCAATGTCATCTCAGTGCAAGAGATTACAGTTTATGAAACAATTGTCCCTGAGCTACAAGTGCAGTGTGAAAGAAGACTGATTTTACAGTCCATGTGTGCTTTATGGCTACCTGGATGGCGAGTTTCTAATAAAAACACTTCCCATTTCCAACTTTTTTACACTAAGTTATTAAGGCTACATTTTGGAAGTAGTTTCTAAGAATAAATATTACCTGGGAAGAAAAGCAATCAAACATCAGTTTTTATGAGAAACTGAGGGAGTTGAATAATAGACTGTGCACATTGCTCTCAATACATTCATATACAAATCCTTCTAAGAGGTCTGGATTTAAATCCTCTTATCTTAATGGTTACCTTAATGGAGCAAATTAAAGAAATAGGTGTTCCCCAAACCTGCCAATTTATGGAACAAAGGGTCAACTCCTTACCTCATTATGTGCTAATAACACAAATGAGAAGATGTCTTATAAGAAGAATGTGTTGTGACTATTTTATGCTATACATAAAATATGTATCTTTTTTATATTTCAAAGGTTTAATGTAAAATGTCATTAATGTTACTGAAATTTGTTATCAATAGAATGAGATAATTTTATCTAGTATGAATCCATTTGATTTTTATTGTTTCTGAATTCCTGCAAACCCATGAAAAGTTTAATAGGTGAATTTATTCTTGGCAAAATAGGACTTGGGGCATTTCTTAGATATTAAATAACTGTTAGAAATCATTGATGGGTTAATTGCAAATGTGTTACGCACAATTATATTGAATTTCATTCTCAGTGTACATTGTTTTAATAAAGATACAGGTAAATATGCCTATAAACATAATTTGGATATACATAAACCTGAAATATCAGAATGACAAAATCCGAAGATACTTACTGGTCACAAATCATGAGGAGGGCTATTATTATTTTAATACTAGTGTAAAAATAGAATGTTTCACTTGATATAAAGCATAATAGTAATCACTTGCATTTCAAAAAATCTGAATAGTCATTACAATTTAGAAAGCTTTTCAATTCTAGCTAATTTTATAACAGATGACTTTTCTACTTCCTATAAGTTTCAAGTCAAAAGAAGAGTACATTCAATTAGGTCATGCACAAAATTAGTTTTCAAATGGCATGAAGCAAAATAATAGATTTTTTAAAAAGACCGTATGTAAACAAAGGAAATACTAGTAATGTACTAGTAAGTCTCTTCTATTACTTTATGTACCACAGAAAAACGAACTGCCATGGCATGAAAAACACTGTCATCTCCCAAAATTCAAAGGGATTGTTTTCTAGAGACTATTGCAATTAAAGAGGGGGCAAAAAGCCACATATTTCTATTATCTTACATTTTCTTTACAAGCTTTGGAATTAGAGTGTCTTTAAGTTTTCCAGGAAATGTATTTCTCTAATTGTTGTGTCCCATGTGTGTAACGTCACCTGTTTAATAATTATCTTATACACTTAAAGTTCTTTATGCCTGATTTACTGTGTCTTCATGAAGAATTTTTTTTATTAAATCCAATGTGATAGCACACCAACTACTGTGAAGGATGCTCGTTATGTAATTTTTAAGTAAAAACCATATTGAGAATTCAATAATCACATTCACACTGTCCTCTGTATTGTATGAAAAATCCTGTTGTTGATTTGATAAGTTGGATATTCACTCATAACTAGTGTCAAATCTTTGCAGTTAAGGATTAAATTAAGCCCTCTGGTACAGTACTTAATAACCAAATATTTTTCTCAATAAGGTTATATAACCAGGGATAATCATGATATAAAAGGTTTTTAATGTTGTTTTAAGAGCAGGAACTGTAATAAAGATGGTTAAGATTAATATAGAAATACTTCATAAAAATTATGTAAATCCACATATGTATATAGATCATTAAATTTTGGACCTTTTATCTGAGTCAAGAGACTTAGAGAAAATGATGACCTTGTGATTTTTAATTTATTATTAGAATAGTAAGTATAGCATTTACATAATTAAGTAATTTATTTTTCTTGGTCATTATATAAAAAACTTTTAGCATTATTTTAAGTTTAATGATAAATTTTAAACATGTATATTTTCTTCTTTTCATTTACCTAAATGCTTCTGAGACATGATAGACTCAACTACCAAGGAATTTGATTTAAATTCATTTTTATTCCGCAATATTTATTTTAACCGGTATCAAAAATGGAACTAAAATATCTGGGCAAGGTAAACACTTGACTCCTTATAAGAAATATGATTTGAGGATGGGGTGGTTTCTAAAGACAAAGTGAAGCTCTCAGTAAAATCCCAAGAAGGGCTAGCTATCTCAGGGGTGAGGATATTGTTGTTTTGTTAACATGTTTTTATTAATCTTTAGAGAGAGAGGAAGTGAGAGGGATAGAGAGATAGAAACATCCAAACATCCATGAGAGATAAACATCATCTATAGGCTGCCTCCTGCACGCCCCCTACTGGAGACTGAGCAACCCAGACAGGTGCCCTGACAGGAACTCTAACCTGCAATTTTTGGTGCATGGGATGATGCTTAACCAACTGAGCCACACTGGCCAGGGTACCTTTTTACTGTGTTTTTATCTGTACCCTTTTACTGTACTTTTTCTTGATAGTTTTTATTTTTAAAGCTGTTTTAGGTTCACAGCAAAATTAAGTAGAAAGTACATAGAATTTCCATATACCCTGCCCCCACACATGCACAGCCTCCCGCCACTGTCAACTTCCACCACCAAAGTGGTTCATTTGTTGCAATTGATGAATCCACACTGACATATCATTATCATCTGTGCTGAGCCAGCTCAGCCAAGGGTTCTGCGAGCCTGAGGCAGGGGCAGCGAAGGATGTAGGAAAGACAGACAAAGAGAATAGCTGGGTCTTCTAGGTGGATCTTCCTATGCCTGGCTGAGGCCACAGAGAGAGATCCAGACAGTAAGCTGAGCCTTTATTTTATAGTCAGAGGTAAACAAGGTAGTGGTCACCATACTTACAATGTTCTTGTGAGTTTCACTTGTTTTGGCAGCACTTGCTGCATCTCCCACAGCCCATTAGCTACCCAGATAAGATCTAGGAAGCATCATAAGGTCAAGCTTAATTATGCTAAGAGGGCTGTGCCCTCTAAGCTGGGACTTGTTTGTGGTTTTGCCAACAGGTCAGTCTGAGGCTTAACCCTATAGCCGCTCCCTACAATCATCCAAAATCCATAATTCACTTTTGGATTCACTCTTGGTGGTGTCATTCTATGGGTTTGAACAAATGTTTAATGAAATGTACCCCCCATTATAGTATCATACAGAATAGTTTTACTGCTCTGAAAATACTCTGTCCTCTGCCTACTCATCTCTCCACTCCTCCTAACCCCAGGCAACCATTGATCTTTATATTGCATCTAGAAACATCCAAACATCCATGAGAGATAAACATCATCTATAGGCTGCCTCCTGCACGACCCCTACTGGAGATCAAGCTGGCAACCCAGTCATGTGCCCTGATCGGGAATGGAACTGGTGACCTCTTGGTTCATAGGTCGATGTTCAACCATTGAGCAACACCAGCTGGTTGAGGATATTTGATTTGAGGAATCCATTAGCACAGATTCAGCGGTTCTCAACCTGTGGGTTGCGACCCCTTTGCATCTGGGCAAGGTAAACACTTGACTCCTTATAAGGTATATGATTTGAGGGTGGGGTGGTTTCTAATGACAAAGTGAAGCTCTCAGTAAAATCCCAAGAAGGACTAGCTATCTCAGTGGTGAGGATATTGTTGTTTTGTTAACATGTTTTTATTGATCTTTAGAGAGAGAGGAAGTGAGAGGGATAGAGAGATAGAAACATCCAAACATCCATGAGAGATAAACATCATCTATAGGCTGCCTCCTGCACGACCCCTACTGGAGATCAAGCTGGCAACCCAGTCATGTGCCCTGACCCGGAATGGAACTGGTGACCTCTTGGTTCATAGGTCGATGTTCAACCATTGAGCAACACCAGCTGGTTGAGGATATTTGATTTGAGGAATCCATTAGCACAGATTCAGCGGTTCTCAACCTGTGGGTTGCGACCCCTTTGGCGGTTGACCGACCCTTTCACAGGGGTCGCCTAAGACCATCCTGCATATCAGATATTTACATTACGATTCATAACAGTAGCAACATTACAGTTATGAAGTAGCAACGAAAATAATTTTATGGTTGGGTCACAACATGAGGAACTGTATTTAAAGGGCCAGAAGGCGGAGAACCACTGCTCTTATCTCTGATTTCAGAAGAACAAGCATTTCTCTCTCCTTAAAGGAACTCAAAGCATTAGAAACAAATGAGATTTGTGGGAGGAAGCAGAATAGAGGGGACAAGGTGAGGTGGAATAGAGGGGCAGGGAGAAGTGATAGAGGAGCCTAGTAGCAGGCAGGCCTGTTCAAAACTTAGCAGTGAACCAACGTGGTGGGTCCAGTGCACAGACGTGAGGGTGCTCAGAAGGGCAGGGCGTGCTGAGTTCTAATGCCCTCACTTCCGTGGAGACTCTGGCTGAGAACTGAGGCCCAACTCAGGACCTGAAGTCCTCTGGCCGTCCTGCCTGTCAGCTAGCCTCCCCGCACCATGTTCTCTTCCACACACAGGCTAGGCCCACCCACGTGCAGAATCCTGCTCTCCTGTATTTCTGCACCGAGATCCCCAGAGGCCCAGAAATGCACCTGAATGTCTGCCTAACCATTTCCTACCTCGAGTCACAAAGTTGCTGACAAAGAAGCGTATCACAGAAAGGCACACTGAGAAAAGGACCTATTCCCTGTGCACACAGTCCAAGTACCTTGTTCTCCAAGCACCCAGGACCTGGAAATGGATTTGACTTGTCTAAAAAAAATGTAGCCAAGTGGTCACGGGGTGTTCCTTCGAGGTTATGATGAGACTCAAACAATGGGAGTCAAAGACTCAGTATCTTCACGCCTTGCCTTCGTTCCCCAGGAGGCACGAAGGCCTGGTTGTAGAGCACAGGAGGTCGGGATTACTGTGCAGACAGCTACTGAGGTTTTACAGCTATTTCTATATCCCCTTGGTTTGAACAACACATCACAGGGTGCCCTCAAAACCTTCAACTTCTTGTGGATCATGGCTTGGCTCCATCTCGCCCCCAAATCAAGTCCTCTAGCGTCTGCCCCTCTCTTGCCACAACTAACTCTGAAAAAACTGCAGGAGGGTGAGCTGCAGAGGCTGGTGACAGAAGAGCAACCCCGTGGAGACAGACATTACGAATGCCTCACACAGGATTCACATTACCAGATGTTTGGATTATAAAAGGAATAATGTAGAAAGCTAAACTGTTTTATGGGATGACATCAAATGTATGTTTAAAAATATAAAATGAAAGCCAAAAGTCGTGCCACGTAGAGTCTGTGTATCCCACACTGAAGGAATAACTAAACCACAAGCATGGGGAAGGAGTCTGTTGACTGGAGGAGATAAACAGTCAGGCTCCTAGGGCACAGGACCTGATCACGTTTTTCTGTTAACTTCGTTTCCCAGATGGTTGCAAAAAAAAAAAAAGATTCATGTGAGAATCCAACATGAAAATCAGTGCCAACGGAACATCTGGGGAAAGGAAAAAGGAGGCAAATGCTGTTCCCTATTTGTTTTAGAGACCCATAAGAATTAAAGCAACCCTATATAATAAAAGGCTAACATGCAAATCGACCAAACGGTGAACGACCGGTCGCTATGATGCACATTGACCACCAGGGGCAGACACTCAACGCAGGAGCTGCCCCCTGGTGGTTAGTGTGCTCCCACAGGGGGAGTGCCGCTCATCCCAGAAGCCAGGCTCATATTTATCCTGTGGTTATAACAATCTGGAACAAATGAAAAGGAGAAATCTATAAACTGCCTATGTCCTCCAAAATTTCATGTAAGTGGTCAATAAGAATCTAAGCTGCTTGATGCCACAGACCTTCTGTGTGTTGTTTGCTGCTATTTCACTGGTTTCTAGAATGGTGCCTGGCAGATGGAAGTCACTTGATACATATTTCTTGAATTAATGAATTAATAATCATTCTTTTGTTACTTTTTTTCCAAATTCTTCCCATGTTCCCTCTGTAACTTCCTGTCCACTGAGAGCAAAACATCCTATATTCTGAGAGTCTATAACACTCATACTTTTTTCTTTACCAAAATTAAGCTGTACATTGAGAACACTAATTCCCATTCTCCAACCACATCAAACTGGGATATTGCAACGAGTGTTCTCCTTTTCGTCAATCCTAAACCCAGATGACTACTCTTCCCTTCCTAAGTGAAAGTTGGCCTCTTCATGGGGCTTTACCATTGCTGACCTCTCTCTGTTGCTGGCATTGCCAGCCTCTTGATCACTCTTCCTTTCACTCACACACATCAGCGCCTGGCTTGAAGGCAGACTCTCCAGCCCTGGACCATGTGAATTATGCACCCGGAATCCAGCCTTACATTCCCTTGGTCTTAATGTGAAAGACTTCGACTCACTGTTCTTCATGAAACCACTCTCATAAGGCAGTTTTACATAAAGCAGCTCATAGGCTGCACCTTATACCTTATCTCTTATGACAACAGATCCTCCTCTGACATGCAAACTCTCAGTCTATTGTGAGCCAACAGTCACTTCCCCATCCCTTAATATTATGCTTGTGTTCCCACTACAACTTTCCTTCTCATCCCCAATGGAATTACTGTTAACCATTTTATTTTATTCCAGTTCACTAGTCCCATCCTGGGCTTGCCTTCCCCAGTCAGAGAAAAATAAGACCATCGGGTAGTATTACACTCATTCCCATACATTATTTACTTAAAAAAATTAGTTTTGCCCTGATGAAGAGATCATGGCAGTTCTTATACAACCAAGAGCCTGCTGTCCTATAGTGTTGGAAATCAATGCTTTGAGCAAACTGTAAAGGTCTTACTGAGTTAGATGCGAGGCCAGCCACCCTCCTTTTATATGGGCTTGTACTCCAGAGACTCTCATCTCTAGGTGGAGTGATGGATGTAGGTAGGTAGGTAGATAGATAGATAAATAGATAGATAGATATCACTCAGTTATTTAGTCTGAGAATATTCCACAATGTAAATTAAGTTAATATCCCAACCTTTTAAAGATTTCCCTTCTTCATCTACTTTACTCCTCTCTTAAATTATGTATTTTAGTTTGGTGGCTAGTTTTCCTCAATGTTTACAAATATCTAGGTTCCATATTTCTGCTATTTTGGACAGCCTTTTCTCTAAGACAATTTTCTCCCTTCCTTTATATTTTATTTATTTATTTATTTATTTATCCTGTGGTTATAACAATCTGGAACAAATGAAAAGGAGAAATCTATAAACTGCCTATGTCCTCCAAAATTTCATGTAAGTGGTCAATAAGAATCTAAGCTGCTTGATGCCACAGACCTTCTGTGTGTTGTTTGCTGCTATTTCACTGGTTTCTAGAATGGTGCCTGGCAGATGGAAGTCACTTGATACATATTTCTTGAATTAATGAATTAATAATCATTCTTTTGTTACTTTTTTTCCAAATTCTTCCCATGTTCCCTCTGTAACTTCCTGTCCACTGAGAGCAAAACATCCTATATTCTGAGAGTCTATAACACTCATACTTTTTTCTTTACCAAAATTAAGCTGTACATTGAGAACACTAATTCCCATTCTCCAACCACATCAAACTGGGATATTGCAACGAGTGTTCTCCTTTTCGTCAATCCTAAACCCAGATGACTACTCTTCCCTTCCTAAGTGAAAGTTGGCCTCTTCATGGGGCTTTACCATTGCTGACCTCTCTCTGTTGCTGGCATTGCCAGCCTCTTGATCACTCTTCCTTTCACTCACACACATCAGCGCCTGGCTTGAAGGCAGACTCTCCAGCCCTGGACCATGTGAATTATGCACCCGGAATCCAGCCTTACATTCCCTTGGTCTTAATGTGAAAGACTTCGACTCACTGTTCTTCATGAAACCACTCTCATAAGGCAGTTTTACATAAAGCAGCTCATAGGCTGCACCTTATACCTTATCTCTTATGACAACAGATCCTCCTCTGACATGCAAACTCTCAGTCTATTGTGAGCCAACAGTCACTTCCCCATCCCTTAATATTATGCTTGTGTTCCCACTACAACTTTCCTTCTCATCCCCAATGGAATTACTGTTCACCATTTTATTTTATTCCAGTTCACTAGTCCCATCCTGGGCTTGCCTTCTTCCCTAGTCAGAGAAAAATAAGACCATCGGGTAGTATTACACTCATTCCCATACATTATTTACTTAAAAAAAAATTATTTTTGCCCCGATGAAGAGATCATTGCAGTTCTTATACAACCAAGAGCCTGCTGTCCTATAGTGTTGGAAATCAATGCTTTGAGCAAACTGTAAAGGTCTTACTGAGTTAGATGCGAGGCCAGCCACCCTCCTTTTATATGGGCTTGTACTCCAGAGACTCTCATCTCTAGGTGGAAAGTCTGCTGTGGCTTTAATTACAGCCTTTCCTTTACTATATCGCCGCTATCATCAGCCCTTCTTATTCTTTCTCCTACGTCAGAAGCTGGTTTGAAAATAATTTCATTTCTCTTCAAAGCCAGATACATTTGCCTAATTTGATTTTGCAAATCCGCTACAGCTCTTCTTATTGTCTAATCTTGGCTTTTAACTGTGTGTGTTTGGGAGCAAGAGAAAGTCATCTCATTTATTTCTTGACTAGCTATTAATAATTTTCTTTGTTTTTTAAATAATTTTCTGATGTATTCAACTTTTTAAAATAGTAAAGCATCCATTTCAAATCCATCTGCAGCTGGGACTCGTTTACTTCGTACACCCTGTGGCCTTAATTCCTTCTGTTGAGAACTGTTGTAATAAACCTTTCTGTCCTCTGCCATCACGAAAAGATGGCAGAGCTCCGTCCATTTGATTATGAAGCTAATACTAGTGCATTTTCCCTACTTTAAAAGGAGGAGTCTCCATGTGCTCTGACAAACATTTTGGCTTTTAATAATCGACTTAATTAAAATATTAGAAAATTGTGTATTTCTCTTCACAAAGTATGTATCCCTCCTTACATCTATATTCTACCAATTCTAAACGCCCACTTTCCTAACATGAAAACCTAGTCTATGGGCCTTAAGGATGTATTATTATAAAGAAGCATTTATAAACCATGTTTTGTTCATTTGTTTTGTTTTGTTTCATCAATAGAATCTGAATAGTTAACTTTATTTATTTTTTTAAAAATATGTTTTATTGATTTTTTACAGAGAGGAAGGGAGAGGGATAGAGAGTTAGAAACATCAATGAGAGAGAAACATTGATCAGCTGCCTCCTGCACACTCCCTACTGGGGATGTGCCCACAACTAAGGTACATGCCCTTGACCGGAATCGAACCTGGGACCCTTGAGTCCGTAGGCTGATACTCTATCCACTGAGCCAAGCCAGTTAGGGCTGAATAGTTAACTTTAAATGATTCTCCATGGTTTTTACACTCCTGTTGTTGAAAGGGGCCTTCTCTTTATCTTCTTGACCCTAAATTGTGCTCTTATAATGATTTATTTTGCACATAACTAGAATGGAGTATGATCATGGAGTTCAGAAGATTGAGAAAGACAAAAATATTTCCCTTATTCCATTAGCCGAAATTCATGGTTCAAAAGTAGATAACACACTACATATTTGTGGTGGGAGATTCTTTCATGCTTATTACTCATCAACAAGTTACATGCAGGTGAAAGCCAATCCTGAATGCAACTTGTTCAGGAAACCAAAACCATCCCCCTATCGCCTTTTCAAAGAGTGCAGGTAAGCTCTGAGAGTGAGACTCATACTGGTTCTGAAGCACAGTATTTTCTCAAGAGTCAGGAGCTGTTGAGATGTCCCCCTGACAAGATTTACAAGGTTTTCTAACGGGATTACACATTAAGATATTTGAAAAATTTGGTTTAATTTTTAAATATTTGTTTAAATATTTGTTTATGTTTAAATATTTGTACAAAGGAATACTACACAGATACACGATCCCTCTCTGTTACATAGTACAGAATGATAGTCAATATTTTATATATATGTGACAAAATCACATTGCTGATAGAAGAATTCCAAATAGACCACTAAAACAGCTTTCTAATTATTACCATAAAAGAGCCTTAAATAAAATATTTGAAATAAACATTATTTTGTATACTGTATATATGCCCCAATAACACCACCAACCAAGAATTGTATAATTTGATGCTCTTGACATAAAATTCTAGTGTAAATCATGGTCACCCAAATAAAACACCTTATCCAATTATGTTTGTACTAGGGGTCATTCCCATACATTATTTACTTAAAAAAATTAGTTTTGCCCTGATGAAGAGATCATGGCAGTTCTTATACAACCAAGAGCCTGCTGTCCTATAGTGTTGGAAATCAATGCTTTGAGCAAACTGTAAAGGTCTTACTGAGTTAGATGCGAGGCCAGCCACCCTCCTTTTATATGGGCTTGCACTCCAGAGACTCTCATCTCTAGGTGGAAAGTCTGCTGTGGCTTTAATTACAGCCTTTCCTTTACTATATCGCCGCTATCATCAGCCCTTCTTATTCTTTCTCCTACGTCAGAAGCTGGTTTGAAAATAATTTCATTTCTCTTCAAAGCCAGATACATTTGCCTAATTTGATTTTGCAAATCCGCTACAGCTCTTCTTATTGTCTAATCTTGGCTTTTAACTGTGTGTGTTTGGGAGCAAGAGAAAGTCATCTCATTTATTTCTTGGCTAGCTATTAATAATTTTCTTTGTTTTTTAAATAATTTTCTGATGTATTCAACTTTTTAAAATAGTAAAGCATCCATTTCAAATCCATCTGCAGCTGGGACTCCTTTACTTTGTACACCCTGTGGCCTTAATTCCTTCTGTTGAGAACTGTTGTAATAAACCTTTCTGTCCTCTGCCATCACGAAAAGATGGCAGAGCTCCGTCCATTTGATTATGAAGCTAATACTAGTGCATTTTCCCTACTTTAAAAGGAGGAGTCTCCATGTGCTCTGACAAACATTTTGGCTTTTAATAATCGACTTAATTAAAATATTAGAAAATTGTGTATTTCTCTTCACAAAGTATGTATCCCTCCTTACATCTATATTCTACCAATTCTAAACGCCCACTTTCCTAACATGAAAACCTAGTCTATGGGCCTTAAGGATGTATTATTATAAAGAAGCATTTATAAACCATGTTTTGTTCATTTGTTTTGTTTTGTTTCATCAATAGAATCTGAATAGTTAACTTTATTTATTTTTTTAAAAATATGTTTTATTGATTTTTTACATACTTGCCTCTGGTCCTCTTAGTCAGCCCTGAAGAGACAGCCATCTTCACTGTCATCTAGACCAGTGGCCATGAATGAGAAGGAGGGTATTGAAGAAAACTTTCTTGAAGCCCCTCTCTGGCCTTGGCCGGCTTGGCACTGTTTCTCCCCCTCCAGCTGCAGTTGTTACCCCTAGTCCTACCCCCAGGCTAAGCACGGTCTAACCTCCCTCCACAGCCTGCCTTGCCCTATAGTTCCTGGACCTCCCTTGACCCAATCCCAGACAATAGGCATGAGTCATTCATTGCCTCACTCTATCCACTGAGCCAAGCCAGTTAGGGCTGAATAGTTAACTTTAAATGATTCTCCATGGTTTTTACACTCCTGTTGTTGAAAGGGGCCTTCTCTTTATCTTCTTGACCCTAAATTGTGCTCTTATAATGATTTATTTTGCACATAACTAGAATGGAGTATGATCATGGAGTTCAGAAGATTGAGAAAGACAAAAATATTTCCCTTATTCCATTAGCCGAAATTCATGGTTCAAAAGTAGATAACACACTACATATTTGTGGTGGGAGATTCTTTCATGCTTATTACTCATCAACAAGTTACATGCAGGTGAAAGCCAATCCTGAATGCAACTTGTTCAGGAAACCAAAACCATCCCCCTATCGCCTTTTCAAAGAGTGCAGGTAAGCTCTGAGAGTGAGACTCATACTGGTTCTGAAGCACAGTATTTTCTCAAGAGTCAGGAGCTGTTGAGATGTCCCCCTGACAAGATTTACAAGGTTTTCTAACGGGATTACACATTAAGATATTTGAAAAATTTGGTTTAATTTTTAAATATTTGTTTAAATATTTGTTTATGTTTAAATATTTGTACAAAGGAATACTACACAGATACACGATCCCTCTCTGTTACATAGTACAGAATGATAGTCAATATTTTATATATATGTGACAAAATCACATTGCTGATAGAAGAATTCCAAATAGACCACTAAAACAGCTTTCTAATTATTACCATAAAAGAGCCTTAAATAAAATATTTGAAATAAACATTATTTTGTATACTGTATATATGCCCCAATAACACCACCAACCAAGAATTGTATAATTTGATGCTCTTGACATAAAATTCTAGTGTAAATCATGGTCACCCAAATAAAACACCTTATCCAATTATGTTTGTACTAGGGGCCCGGTGCACGAAATTTGTGCACTGGGGGGGGGGGGTCCCTCAGCCCAGCCTGCCCCCTCTCACAGTGCAGGAGCCCTCATGTGGTGTCCTCTGCGGGAGGCAACCGGGATGATGAGGGGAAGGCGCCATCCCCATCACCCCGCTGCTGCTGCCGCTGCGGGCCACCACAGCTGCCAAGGTGTTTTCATGAACACAGACTCCAGTCCCTTCACTACGAAAAAATGTTTGTGTCCGCTCCAGGCCTGCTCAAGCCGCGCCACAGCGGCTGGGGCAGGACCCCCTGTCTGTGTCCCAGCCCACCAACTCCTGCCTGCACGTGCCTCTGTCGGGAGTGGCCTCCACCTCTGAGGCAGCGTGATGTTAGCGCTGGGCAGGCCTGTGTGTGCCTCCACTGGGGGCAGAAGTCCCTGCCCCCATCCCTACCCACCAGCCCCTATGCGCATGCAGCCTGTTAACCGGTCATGACTGGGAAACCGTTAGGACCAATTAGCATATTAACTCTTCA
>NW_005356519.1:1335175-1343302 GCF_000412655.1 Myotis brandtii
GGAGGGTATATCAGCATAGTGAAGCTTAAAGCTGACATTGTGTGAGTGATTTACTAGAACATTTAAAAATGGCCACAGTGTTTGATTATACTCTATATCCAAACTCAAATTATTGTGGCCAGGTTTTCATAGCAGGGACTACCAACCCATTGCTGTCTCAGAATCCCCTTGAGATTCTTGTTAAAAATGCAGATCCCCCTGGACACCACCTCCAATGCCCACTTCAGTTGGTCTAGGGTGAAATTCAGGGATTCTGATTTAGCCAGACTAGGCTTGACTACTGATATATTCCCTGGGACTCCAGGGCTTCAACTGCCCACTTTTCTATTTTAGAGCTAACTCCATCATATCTTTAAAGAATATTTATAGTCTATGAGCCTCTCTGCCCACTTCTGACCAGAATAGGCAGCATTTCATTTAAGACATTGTCCTTGTTGGTTTCTTATTTTCAGAAAATTTCAATCGAACACCAGTTTCATGAGAGCTAAATTATATGTCTCTGCTTTTTTCTGGTTAATATAACTGTATTTATTCCAGGCTCTTGTCAAGATTCATGGGTATTCTCCCAGTTACAAATTTTCGACTAACAATATTTGATAACCAAAGAAGTTGTAAGCCAAAGCAAAACTTACCACAACCAGATAGTAGCACTTTGGACTTACCTTTAAATAGACTTCCAAATGGCTTTTCAGAAACTAACTGGAGATAATTAGAACTTATAGAACACACTATTGTTATTTGCATATCCAAACCTAATCTAGGAAACAATACCTTTGGAGAATTTCTGTAGGGTATACAGGCTTTTCCCCCTCCAGTTACTTTAAAATTCATCATCATATCCTCAAGTCTTTTTATTCCTTTTACTAGAGGCCCAGTGCACGAATTCTATGTGACTGGCCTGCGAGATCAGGCCGAAACCATCTCTCCAACATCCCCTGAGGGGTCCCAGATTGCGAGAGGGCACAGGCCAGGTCAAGGGACCCCACCATTGCACAATCAGGGTCCAGGAGGGACGCAGGAGTTTGGCCAGCCAGGGAGAGACCACAGGAGGGCTCCAGGGTGTGTCCAGCCCATCTCGCTCAGTCCCGATGGGCCAGACCCCAGCAGCAAGCTCACATACCTGTTGAAGCATCTTCCCCCTGGTGGTGGTCAGTGCATGTCATAGCGACTGGTCAACCAGTTGACTCTCTGCCCCCTGGTGGTCAGTGCACGTCATAGGGAGCAGTTTAGCAGCCTTAGTGTATCATTATCATATTACGCTTTGATTGGTTGAACGGCCAACCAGACGACCAGACACTTAGCGTATTAGGCTTTTATTATATAGGATAGTACAGTAAACATGTACGCTCAGAATAATACAGCCATTGCATGTCCTATTGTACTTTGATATGATGATAGCATCCTTCATTGAGAAGTATTGCAAGATAGAGCACTAACGACATGTCACTATGTTTACTTAACAGTGTTGAGGACATTGTCCATGGCATTCCAAGGTATCTTATCAAGGAGCATATAAAAATATATATGTTTAGTCCAGGAATACTTGCTTTCATCTTAAGATCATTGCACAACCTTCAAATTACCTACTAGAAGGATTAGAGACAAATCTGCCCCGTGTCCACTCACACCTGAACAAGTGTGGCCAACATTGTACGGACTAATCCTCATGTAGCTTCACTTTGTTTACCTCCCTTCCTGTTTGCCTCCATTCCCTGGCATTTTAATTTTTATACTGTACTTAAATCATTTTTGAAACAAATAAATACAAATAAATGTGTTTGAGAACACAAAAGATAAACATACCCAGAAAAATGTAAGATATTTTAAGCAAACCTAAAATTAGCTATAAAACTACATATAACTTCATATATTTTATCAAACTATTTCTTTACAAAAAATTAATAATCTGTAACAGAGAGGGAGGACTTGAACTTATAAAATATATGAATAAGGTACAAATGCAGATTTTGGGTCCCAGTCTCCCTGACTGCGGCTTCTGTGGAAGAGATTGTGCTGGCTCAAAATTCCACAGCTGATTGGATAAGTTGATCCTGCCCATGTCACAACTGAAGAGTGAACTTGTCTGGTTTATATATCTCAGGCCTCCCAAGGTGGAATTTGGTAATCCTCTACACCATGAGGACTTTAGAATCATTTTTATTTAAAAAAATATCTCCCAGAAAGGATTTCTTGAAATGTCAACTCCATTTAAATGCTTTCCCAATTTTAGATGGGTTTCAAATCCTGATGGACATCCCAGTTCTCATTATTTTTCACAGTGATGCTGGAGAAATTAATGAGACAGATTTCCCAGACACGAGTAAAAATGGGGTCTTTGGGGCACTTCTGAAAGAAGCATTTTCAGAAGCCCCATGGGAGGATTAGAGGTGGAAGAGTTTTTTTTGGCGTAGTTACATTTCTTGGATTCCAATGTCCCATTTTCCCCAAGCCAGTCCTGAAAGAGGGACAGTGGGGAGTTTAGCAAAGCCAGAAACAGGGCCAGTGTCCAGACTTTCCCTTCCATGCTGCAGTTGGGTGTAGTTCAGTATTCAGATCAGATTAAAGTTCATTAATCCACATGTGGAGTCCAACATGGCCATGAGCCATGTGGCCACCGGAAAGCATACCCCTGACATAGAAGTCCCAGGAGCCAGGTGTCCTGGAGCCAAGAGACAGTGGCTCCTTTGTCTAGAAGTTTAAGTATTTAGATTGTGCACGCCTGCTTGCAGTGGCCACGCCCATCCTGGCCAATTACCTATTTCCAGGTGTGATTGATGGGCAAGCATTTTCCCACATCATCACTCAGACCTTACTGCCTTTGTCTAGGTCCTTCCCTCATTAATCAGTGGGGAATAGACTTGGAGAATGTTAAATGCAACTTTTTGCAAAGCTGTATAAATGGCATGCCTATATTATTTGGTCTCCCCCCAACCCCCTCCACCCCTGCCTTTCCTCTGAAATTTGGCAGTCTGTTCCATGCTTCTATATCTCTGGTTCTATTTATTCATCAGTTTATTTTGTTCATTAGATTCCACATATGAATGAGATCATGTGATACTTATCTTTCTCTGACTGGCTTATTTCGCTTAGCCTAATACTCTCCAAGTCCATCCATGCTATTGCAAATGGTAAGAGTTCTTTCTTTTTTACAGCTGCATAGTATTCCATTGTGTAGATGTACCACAACTTTTTTATCCACTCATCTGCTGATGGGCACTTGGTTGTTTCTAAATCTTAGCTATTGTAAATTCCGCTGCTATGAACATAGGGGCACATATATCCTTTCTGATTGGTGTTTCTGATTTCTTAGGATACATTCCTAGAAGTGGGATCACTAGGTCAAATGGGAGTTTCATTTTTAATTTTTAATTGGATTGTATATTTTTTTGGTGTTGAGGTGCATGAGTTCTTTGTAAATTTAAGATATTAACTCATTATGGGATGCATTATTGACACATATCTTCCCCCATTCCGTAGGCTGTCTTTCATCCATATATATAAAGAGCCAGGGGCCATCACAACCAAAACAACCGAATGGAGGACCGAACAGGCTGAGTGGGGCAACCAGGCTGGCAGGGGGGTTAGTGAGGGATGACCAAACGACTGAGCAGCAGGCTGCGTGGGGTGACCAGGCCGGCAGGGGTTTAGTGAGGGATGACCAAATGACTGAGTAGCAGGCTGTGTGGGGTGACCAGGTCAGCAGAGGGGGGCATTTGGGGGTGACCATGCTGACAGGGGGGCAGTAAGGGGCGACCAGGCTGGCAGGGTGGGGCAGTTGGGGGCCACCAGGTCGGTGGGGAGGCAGTTAGGGGTGATCAGGTCAGCAGGGGGGCCAGTTAGGGCTGATCAGGCAGGCAGGCAGGTGAGCAGTTAGGAGCCAGTGGTCCTGTATTGTGAGAGGGATGTCCGACTGCCGGTTTAGGCCAGATCCTGCAGATCGGGCCTAAACTGGCAGTCGGACATCCCTCAAGGAGTCCTGGATTGGTGCATGAATTTCGTGCACCAGGCCTCTAGTGTTGTTGATGATATTCTTTGCTATGCAAAAACATTTTAGTTTAATATAGTCCCATTTGTTTATGTTTTCTTTTGCTTTTCTTGCCTGAGGAGATAACATCAGAAAAAAAATATATTGCTATGAGAAATATCAGAGAGTTTACTACATGTGTTTTCTTTTAGGAATTTTATAGGTTCAAGTCTAACATTTAAGTCTATAATGCATTTTGAGTTTATTCTTGTGTATGGTGTAAGAAGCTGCTCTACTTTCATTTTTTTTTTTTTTGCAAATATCTGTCTAATTTTTTCAACACTATTTATTGAAACACACTTCACCCCATTGTATGTTCTTGCCTTCTTTATTCGATATTAATTCACCACAAAGGCATGGATTTATTTCTGGGCTCTCTATTCTGTTCCATTTATCCATTTGCCTATTTTTATGCCAGTACCATGCTGTGCTTTTATTTTACTTACTTACTTACTTACTTACTTACTTATTTATTTATTTATTTATTTATTTATTTATTTATAACTATATTCCATTGATTTTTTACAGAGAGGAAGGGAGAGGAATAGAGAGCTAGAAACATCGAAGAGAGAGAAACATCAATCAGCTGCCTCCTGCACAGTTCCTACTGGAGATGTGCCCACACCAAGGTACATGCCCTGACCAGAATCAAACCTGGTGCCCTTCAGTCTGCAGGCCAACGCTCTGTCCACTGAGCCAAACTGGTTAGGGCTTATTTATTTTTTTACTATGGCCTTGAGATAAACTATGTTCATCTTAAGATTATTGTGGCTATTCAGGACATTTTAGGTTTCATATGAATTTTTGGATTATTTGTTCTAATTTTGTGAAAATGCCATTGGTATTTTGATATAAATTGCATTGAATCTATAGATTGTTTTGGTTAGTATGGACATTATTTTAATGATGTTAATTCTTCATATACATGGGCACAGTATATGCATCCATTTTATTTTTATCTTCTTCAATTTCTTTTTGCAAGGTCATATAATTTTCTGAGTACAGATCTTTTATCTCCTTGGTTGAATTTATTCTTCGGTATTTTTTTATGCAATTGTAAATGACATTGTTTTCTTAGTTTCTCTTTCTGATAGTTCATTATTGGCGTATAAAAATGCAGAGAATGGGAATATTTTTAACTAGTTAACAAAGAGTACTGCTTGGTAGGGTCACATATTCTGGTTGAGGATAGAAATTAACAAAATAATAATGCCAACAAACAGTAATGAAATTTTCTTTATTATGATTCATCAGTGCAGAAGCAGAGATCATTTGATTTGGGGATTTGCATATTTAGTGTATTTAGGGATCACAAGTAGAAGGCATCCTAGGATAATAAAGAATGTTAAGAAATTCCTTACTATAGGCTTCACAATGGGAAGCAAGGAAGTGAAATTAGGAGAGTAATGAGAGAATAAGAAAATCATGCAGAACTGGAGCTATAGGTGGAAGTATAAGAACATAATTACAAGAAGAAACAAGATTTGAAAAGGAAGAAGGTTGGTGTGCTTGGGAGGTGTGGCAGACTATAATCTTTCAAATATTGCTGCACCAATAGATACCCAGTTCCATATGCTGTTCTTACAATGCTACCGTGACATTCCTCCATTCGGAGGTGGGGGTCTGTGTCTCTTTCCCTTGAAACTAAGTACCTTAGAACTTTGTCATTCCCTGGACCAAAATAATGCCGTGGAAGTGATGTTGCAATGTTTCAGAGGCTAACTCACAAAAGGCAACGCTGGCTTCTATCTGGCTTTCTCTTGGGCCATGTGCCATGGGAGCCCTGAACTGACATGTACAGAGCACAGCATGTGGAGAAACTACATAGAGACAAAACCTATGTCCAAGGAGTACCAGATGCTCCAGTTTTCACAAGTCAGGCACCAGACACATGGTGAAGAGACTTTTGAGATCATCTCTCTGAAATAACTCTTCAATATCGAGAGAGATTTAAGCCAGACCACACAACCAAACCACTCCTAATTCCAGACCCACAGAAAGAGTAAGCTATAGTAAATTGTTATTATTGTTTCAAGACACTACGCTTTGGCATAATTTTTACATTGCAATAGAAAAAAAAACTAATAAATTGGAGACATGGAAAAACATGCAAATTAGGAGAAAATGGGGGGTGAGATAAAGAGAAAATGGGGGGGGGTGAGATAAAGTGCTCTGCAGAAAAAGGCAATGGAATGGCTTTCAAAAGGAAAAGTTTGCTCTGAGAATCTTAATGAATTGTCAGATTACATGGTTCAAGTACCATTAATCCCAGGCCCTATTTGTAATAATTGAACTGTTAGGAAAATATGATTTGAAAATGAACATTACATCAACAGAGATGTTGAATTTGTTTAGAAATCTATAATAGGAGGGGAAGAACAAAAGCTGTTGGAAAAGTTTTTATGATAATTCCATTAAAGAGACAAAGGCCTTTTCAGGAGGGGATTACAGGGGAGTGAAAATATGATGACCAGCTTAACATGATATAACATATTAATAACGTATTAATAGTTTCCGTAAAGCAGCAGACAGATGTAAAATATGGATGAGAGAAAAACATGTGAAATGACACCACAATGGGGGTGAAGAAAACTAATCTCAGGTGGGTGCTTCTAACTGAGAGACATGGGGCCTACAGGAAAGAGCCACAGTTGCACTATAGAAGTGACTCAAACATTCACTTCAATTATATCTGCCGTCAGGAAAAGTGTGTTAGGTATAGAACAAATATAATTGAATATCTCTCCCTTGACCTCATATCGCTCCCCAGATATTCCCCCAATTCTGTTTCACTCCTTTCCTTGAAAG
This sequence comes from Myotis brandtii, assembly GCF_000412655.1. Classification (NCBI taxonomy): domain Eukaryota; kingdom Metazoa; phylum Chordata; class Mammalia; order Chiroptera; family Vespertilionidae; genus Myotis; species Myotis brandtii. The sequence goes on from NW_005356519.1 coordinate 1,342,008, forward strand.
AGGAAATACCCATTGTCAGAAATTCTTCTGCTTCTATTTTATCCTCAATCTACTCTATCTAGGTTTTTGCACCCCAGGTTTCACAAATGCTTTATTATTATCACCAATGACCTCCACGTTGCTAACTTAATACTCTGTTCTCATTGTATTTGAGTTGTTAGTACCTGGTTACCCACCTTCTCCTTGAAACACTTCTACTTGGCTTCTAGAATGCTTCGTGTTCATGGACTACTTTCACTTCATTGGCCATTTCTTCCCAGTTTCTTGTCACCTTCCTGACCCCGTATTTTGGTGCCCCCTCCCATGGCACTGAACTAGCCTCCCAACTAGGCTTCCTGCTTTCACCTTAACTCCTATACTCTGTTCTCCACACAGCAGGAGTTGTGATCCATTTGTAAAAACTATAATCAATCCTATTACTACTCTGCAATGATATTCAAGTAAAAAAAAAAATCCTAAACCTACAAATTCCCATATGGTCTGGCCACAGAACCCCTTTGATCCCATGTCCTATCACTCTGCCAGTCCAGCCACAGGGGCCTACTTGCTCATCTGGGAGCATACCCAAAACTTACCTATCTCAAGGTTTTTTACTTGCTCCTCCCCTGCTTGGAATTTCTACCTAACTTGTTCTCTTGAGTGTCTTGTTTCTTCACTTACTTATCCTATATAAAATAGTAATTTTTTTGCCCACAACTCAGGCATTTCACTTTTTTTTTTAACCTTTCCTTATTTTTCTTCTTTGACTTACAGATATCTGGTGTAGATGGTATTTATTTTTTATTTTGTTTATGCCTGTATATCCCAAGTAGAATATATGAAAGCAAGAGCTATGTCTCTTTTATTACCTATCTCCAAAACAAGAGCTGTGCCTGGAATATAGTAGGTGCTCAATAAATATCTTTTGAATAAATAAATGAATATTATACTTAATAATGTTTAAAATATCCCCATAATAGAATACAAGGCAGACATAAATATGATAATTTTGATATTGACATATGTACATGGAAACGTGTTTGTGGTACATTGTTAAGGGGACAAATCAAATTATAAAACAGTATGTGGAGTATAATGTTAAAATATATATATAAAATAGGGGCCGGGTGCAGGAAGATTCATGCATGGGGAGGGGGGGCCCTCAGCACGACCTGCCCTCTCCAATCTGGGAGCCCTCAGGGGAGCCGCTCCAATCCAGAAGTTTCTGTCTGTTTTTGCAATCATATGAGCGAATTGTCTGAGACCCCAACCCAGTTTGGTTTGTTACTCACAGAATAATAGAGGCATTTTTTTTT
>NW_005356519.1:1343671-1352864 GCF_000412655.1 Myotis brandtii
AAGCCTCTGGCTCTCCTGCTCTGCTCTCCGCCTGGCTACCAAGGGAGCCACGTCCCCCCAAGGGAGTGACCGAGGGAGCCACGTCCCCCCAAGCTGCTGGCTCTCCCGCTTCTGCTCTCCGCCTGGCGCCTGTGTATGCAAATTAACCCACCAGCTTTGTCATGTTAATTTGCATATTCACCCTGATTGGCTGGTGAGAGTAGCAAAGGGATGGTCAATTTACATGTTTCTCTTTTATTATATAGGATATATATATATGCCTAGAAACATTTTGAAAGTTGTGCATTGAATCTTAACATCATTTATCTCAGGGAGTAAAATAACGTAGTATTTTTTTAGATTCTTTATTGTTTAAAGTATTACATATAGTATTACATATGTCTCCTTTTTCCCCCATTGACCTCTCCCCGGTCACCCCACCCCCTGCTCATGCCCTCACCCCCCCTATTGTCTGTGTCCATTGGTTATGCTCATATGCATGCATACAAGCCCTTTGGTTGACCTCTTACTCTCCCCTGCCTTCCCTCTGAAGTTTGACGATCTGTTCAATACTTCTCTGTCTCTGGATCTATTTTGTTCATCAGTTTATGTTGTTCATTTTATTCCACAAATTAGTGAGATCATGTGATATTTATCTTTCTCCGATTGGCTTATTTAGCTTACCATAATGCTCTCCATGTCCATTCATGCTGTTGCGAATGGTAAGAGTTCTTTCTATTTTACAGCAGTGTAGTATTCCATTGTGTAGATGTACCATCATTTTTTAAAAATATATTTTTATTGATTAAGTGAGGAAGGAAGAAGTAGAGAGAGAGAGATAAACATCAATGATGAGAGAGAATCCTTGATCAGCTGCCTCATGCACACCCTCACTGGGGATCGAGCCCAAAACCCAGGCATGTTCCCTTGGCCAGAATCAAACCTGGGACCCTTCAGTCCACAGGCTGATGCTCTATCCATTGAGGCAAACCAGCTAGGGCAATAGATGTACCACCATTCCATTTTTTAATCCACTTACCTGATGACAGGCACTTAGGCTGTTTCCAAATCTTAGCTATTGTAAATTGTGCTGCTATGAACATTGGGATGCATTTGTCCTTTCTGATTGGTGTTTCTGTTTTGGGGGGATATATTCCTAGAAGTGGGATTACTGGGTCAAATGGGAGTTCCATTTTTAATTTTTTGAGGAAAATCCATACTGTTTTCCACAGTGGCTGTACCAGTCTGCATTCCCACCAGCAGTGCACGAGGGTTCCTTTTTCTCCACATCCTGCATATAAAATTTGCATATTATGTGCCAGAGCCTTTGCAAACATCACATGTCATCTACATCAGAATGGCTTACACAAAATGGATGCACTCCCACAGATCAGCAAACATTATCTTCTGATCCAAAGTGGGTAATGAAGTGACAAAGCCTGATAGGGAGGAACAGCAGGGCTGGGCTTCTGACACGGCTTCTGGGCCTGTCAGTGGTTAGAGAAGGTTCACAGGCAGTTGAGGCACATACACGATCACAGGGAAAGGCACACTCGAGGGGCCGCCTGTACTGTCTCTAAGACCAGGGAACTAGAAGCTTGAGGAAGAGAACCCATCACAGGGGGGCTACTTCTTAACTTTCACCTTCGTCCCTGTCCCAACTACATCTGCATTGTAGCTAGAAGGGAAGGAAACTATTGACTTGCACTTGGCTAAATTTCCTCTAAGTGGAGGACTTTGTAGTTGCTCCAAGTAAACTTCTTCCCAAAGAGCCTTTCCTGTTGGTGTTGTATGGCAAGAAAAGGCCCATGACCGTTTGCTATGAAGGAGACCTGGCATTTCTGCAGGGACATAACCAACCCGAATCGCCTAACTTCACTCCCCTAAAGAAGCTGTGGGAGCAGGAGAGGCCGGTAGACATCCTGGTTCTCAGTGGCTCTTATCCTCGCCGCAGTTGGTCACCAAGGAAGACCCCAAGGCGCTGGCTGTTGCTTTGCACTGGGACATAAAGAAGATGGAAACTGTTCAACAGGCCTGTGGTCAAGAGCTGAGCCTGCGCCTCCAGCAGCTACAGAGTTTGCACTTCCTCGGGAGCATTTCAGCAGGGAGGGGCTCACTGCCCAGAGAACTGCAGAATCTCAAAGAAGCCAAGCAAGACCCCGCATAGCTGTAGCTGCAGATACGCCAAAGAAAGCCCATGACCTTGGTTTTGTTATCAGTAAATCCCTTCAGCCTTTTCAGCTGCCTGTGTACTACTCTGCCCCCTGCCTTGGAGCACGATCTCCCGGGAGAGGCTGGAAGACAGTTCCAGATCTTAGCATCTGCCCTTCTGCCATTTTGAATGCTGTAGCTGCACCAATATACCCACTTCCTCTACGTGTTCTTGTGTCCTGTTTTAAGTTGCGAAGGGCAGTGAAAAGATATTGTCATACTTCAGACTGACCATCCTGTTCTAAAGGTAGAAATGCAGAATTTAAACAAGTAATGGTAAAGAAGGTGGCACAATAGTGTTGATTATGGCCACACACTTGTTTCTCAAATCAATGAACTTCTTTGTTTATCTGTTCAAAGGCACATATTAAGTTTGCAGACCTTAGGGACATACGGAGAGTCTCATGATTTCTAATATCCAATTCAGTATTGTGAAATTGTATCTGAAACTCTTTTCAGTTTTCTAATATGTTTTATCAGCAGGGGTATAAGAGGTCATTAAATCGATTTCCATGTGATATGACTGAGTCTCTCTGGGTGCAAAGCAGAGACTTCTGGTTTACATGCCTTCTGTTTCTGTGCAAACTTACTCTTCAGGTTTTGTAATCTACAGTACCTCTCCTTGCAGGGAAAAGGTAACGGGTTATCATTGACTGATTTTTTTTTAAGCCTGCTTAGAAGGAAGTAGAGTGCTATTGAGATACATTGGCTAATTATCATTTTAAGTGAATTATTAAGTGAAGAAATATAACAGTGTGTCCTGGGGCCAGGGCAACACACAGAATAGGAAAACTGTTTCCTTCTGTGATCTTTAAGGAGGGCTCAGCTGTATTCAGCATCCTTTCACTAATGCCTTACACCCTTGGTTCGCACTTATTAGCCATTTCCTTTTTGATAGCATACTTTGTTATGCCTCCTTAATTATCCTTAAATGAAAGCCAGGACTGATAACCTGCCTACATATGTACTTTTGAAAGCACTGAAATAATACCCCAAATGTAATATTTCAGAAGAAACAAAAGGAAAATTTCCAATAAAATGGCATGTATATCTAAAAAGAAAAAGAAAAAAGATATTGCTACGACATGTGGCTGATATTTTGCTGCCTGTGGATTCCTCTAAGATTTTTATGCTTTCCCGTCTTACATATAAGTCCTTTATCCATTTTGAGTTTATTTTTGTGTATGGTGTAAGTTGGTGGTCTAGTTTTATTTTTGCACATGTATCTGTCCAATTTTCCCAACACCATTTATTGAAGAGACTGTCGTGACTTCATTGTATGCTCTTGCCTCCTTTGTCAAATATTAATTGACCATAATAGGGTGGGTCGATTTCTGGGTTCTCTGTTCTGTTCCATTGGGCTATATGTCTGTTCTTGTGCCAGTACATTGAGAACAGTGGCTTTGTAATACAGCTTGATATCTGGTATTGTGGTCCTTCCAACTTTGTTCTTCTTTTTCAGGATTGTTGCAGCTATTCAGGGTCTTTTTTTTTATCCCATATGAATATTTGGAGAGTTTGTTCTAGGTCTGTGAAATATGCCATTGGTATTTTAATGGGGAGTGCATTGAATCTATAGATTGCTTTGGGCAGTATGGACATTTTAATGATGTTGATCCTACCAACCCATGAACACAGTATGTTCTTCCATCTGTTTATGACTTCCTCTATCTCTTTTTTCAATGTCCTGTAGTTTTCCGAGTACAGGTCTCTTACCTCCTTAGTTAAGTTTATTCCTAGGTAACTTAATTTTCTTGATGAAATGGTAAATGGGATTATTATTATTTTTATTTCTCTTCCTGTGAGTTTATTATTGGTGCATAAAAAAGCCATAGATGTCTGGGTGTTAATTTTGTATTCTGTTACATTGCCAAATTCATTTATTAAGTCTAGTAGGTTATTTTTGGGAGTCTTTAGGGTTTTCTGTGTACAATATCATGTCATCTGCAAATAATGACAGTTTTACTTCTTCTTTTCCAATTTGGATGCCTTTTATTTGTTCTTATTGTCTGATTTCTATGGCTAGCACTTCCAGTACGATGTCGAACAGGAATGGTGAAAGTGGGCATCCCTGTCTTTTCCTGACTAAATAGTATCTTTATTTCCTGATTTATAATTTTCTGAATTTTCCAAAATTTTAACAATATTGTAAGTTTACTTGTACATTTACAAAATGTATATGAGTAATTTTCACATCAGGAAAAAAAAGACGCTGTCTGGACAAATGTTATTTTATGAAATTTGTATTTCTATTTTAACATTTAGGATTTAGAAAACCTGGTTTAAAAAATTAATATCTTAAATCCAAGAATTAAATGTAGAATTTTAATGGAAATATCTGAAAAGTCAGTATATATACTAACTTTCAACCCTTTTTTCACATTATTTTAATCTACAATTTGAGTAATACTGTGCTATCTATGCTTTGAAAAATGGTGTATAGAGTACATATCTATGTAGATATGTAACAAGAACTAGAAGAAAAACAAACATGTACATTAGTTGCCCATAAGTCATAGGATTATTGTGATTTTTTTCCTTCACATTTGTAATCAGAAGAAAAGATGGTTTTATCATTTTTTAAAAAAAATATTTTTATTGATTTCAGAGAGGAAGGGAGAAGAAGAGAGAGATAGACACATCAATGATGAGAGAGAATCATTGATGGGCTGCCTCCTGTATGCCCCACACTGGGGATCGAGCCTGCAACCCAGGCATGTGCTCAGACTGGGAATTGAACCGTGACCTCTGGTTACTAGGTTGATGCTCAACCACTGAGCCATGCCGGCTGGGTGGTTTTATCATTTTAATGAACAAATGTGTATATGAATATGATAATGATCTTTTAAAAGTAATAAAAAAATATGAGTAAAACAATTTAAAGAAAATAAATCAAAAGTTAAATTGCCGGGGCTGACCGGCAGACCCTGAGCAACGGATGAATGATTACTCGTAACACACGTTTCTGTGAAAGAGAGGGCTAAGGGACTACTTGGATATCGCTGTCAAGTAGTCCTGTTCTCCTGCCTCCTTTGGCTTTTAATGTCATAACAGCTTGAACTAAAATTAACTATTAGATACTATTAGCAGGGTAAGCATCCTTGAGTAAGTATATGCTTCTACAAGGTCGGGTCTAAATGACTAAACATAGAGATTCTGGCAAAACACCCCAGGGGATTAGACTTGTTTGGAAAAGTCAAGGGAGGGGCTGCCGCCTTCAGCAAGGTCCCCTCAGAGGCCCCTGACCTTTTATCATTTTAATGAACAAATGTGTATATGAATATGATAATGATCTTTTAAAAGTAATAAAAAAATATGAGTAAAACAATTTAAAGAAAATAAATCAAAAGTTAAATTGCCGGGGCTGACCGGCAGACCCTGAGCAATGGATGAATGATTACCTGTAACACACGTTTCTGTGAAAGAGAGGGCTAAGGGACTACTTGGATATCGCTGTCAAGTAGTCCTGTTCTCCTGCCTCCTTTGGCTTTTAATGTCATAACAGCTTGAACTAAAATTAACTATTAGATACTATTAGCAGGGTAAGCATCCTTGAGTAAGTATATGCTTCTACAAGGTCGGGTCTAAATGACTAAACATAGAGATTCTGGCAAAACACCCCAGGGGATTAGACTTGTTTGGAAAAGTCAAGGGAGGGGCTGCCGCCTTCAGCAAGGTCCCCTCAGAGGCCCCTGACCTTTCAGACATTCCAACCAAGCCCCGTGCTTCCCCACAGTAAATATTGGATATCTCTTATAATCTAAATGTAAATATTTTCATTTGTTGTTTTTTCCAATGCTATACTTAAGTACCAAATATTTTACAATGGAAACAAAATTTACTTTGAAAAGAATAAGAAGGTAATTTAAACAGTATAATCTGCTTCCAGTAACTTTGACAACATATTAATAATAGCATGTTCCTGTATGTTATTGTCAGACATCTCTTCCTTGGGATGTACAAATCCTTTCTCCAATACTCCCTTGGGAGAATTGATCTTATAAAAACAGTTCAGTCTCTAATTCAGCAGCAAACTTTCCCTACCACTAATCATTTATTTCTCTGGAGGACAATGCACCATGCGTGGATGACCTCATTTCAAAGGCTGCTATCTACATTAATAAAAGAGAAACATGGTAATTGGCTTACGACCGCTACCCTTTTCATTGGCTAATCAGTGAGTATATGCAAATTAACTGTCAGCCAAGATGGCGGCCGGCAGCCAGGCACTGAAGCAAGCATGTCATAACAGCTTGAACTAAAATTAACTATTAGATACTATTAGCAGGGTAAGCATCCTTGAGTAAGTATATGCTTCTACAAGGTCGGGTCTAAATGACTAAACATAGAGATTCTGGCAAAACACCCCAGGGGATTAGACTTGTTTGGAAAAATCAAGGGAGGGGCTGCCGCCTTCAGCAAGGTCCCCTCAGAGGCCCCTGACCTTTCAGACATTCCAACCAAGCCCCGTGCTTCCCCACAGTAAATATTGGATATCTCTTATAATCTAAATGTAAATATTTTCATTTGTTGTTTTTTCCAATGCTATACTTAAGTACCAAATATTTTACAATGGAAACAAAATTTACTTTGAAAAGAATAAGAAGGTAATTTAAACAGTATAATCTGCTTCCAGTAACTTTGACAACATATTAATAATAGCATGTTCCTGTATGTTATTGTCAGACATCTCTTCCATGGGATGTACAAATCCTTTCTCCAATACTCCCTTGGGAGAATTGATCTTATAAAAACAGTTCAGTCTCTAATTCAGCAGCAAACTTTCCCTACCACTAATCATTTATTTCTCTGGAGGACAATGCACCATGCGTGGATGACCTCATTTCAAAGGCTGCTATATCTTATAATAAAGGGAAGAAAGTATGTTAAAATTAAAAATAAATATATGATATTTTGAGGTTATCTGGTAATAAGTGGTCCCACCTCCATTTAGTAATAAATTTACCAAAACAGCAGACACATAAAATCTTCCTGCCATGATGATTAGAATGTCCACTAGACCTTAGCATTAACATGAAATGGGAAGCAGAGAACACAACAGAGTAAGGAAAACAAAATTTAAAGGAATTAAACATTTCTCAAAAGTTGGTTTTGATTCTGTTTTTAGAGGTGTCACAAATTCCTAAAAATTAGACCCAACTAATAGAAATTCTGGAGAAAGTCAAAGCCAGTATACAGAACTGCTGTTTCAGATATGAATATTAGCTATTTTATAGACAAAACTTTCTGTCATACATTTGACTCTTATAATTAGCCCAATTGTAAATGATGTTCTACTATATAAATATTTAAATTATGTGTCAACACAAAGGATATGAGCACATTAGAGTTGCAATATTTCTCAAGAGCTTGGAAGAAAATTTACCAAAATTTAAACTATAAAATCAGTAAACCACAATATGGAGAGAGATGTCCAATTTTAGCTGAAATATTGTCTTGGGCTGCTCTGATTGAGTACATTAATTTACCCAAAGAAAGCAACAGTGTGTCATATACCCCATTGTCACAAAGTGTGATATCTGGGGACTATTCTAACCTGAAGCCAAAAAGTATTCAGGACTAATCCTCCTTAATGTAAATCTTTCATCTATCTCCCCTGTTGGCATGCTTACATGAAGTAAATATACTAGCTAGGAATTAGATCTCTTCTTATGAATAAATAAATTGGCAATATCATTAATATTTCCATTTCCATGATCTTTCTTAATGTTAGCGAGGTCCTAAAGGACAAATCCATTCTTGATCCTATTAGATAGCAAGCAGTCCTTGTACAACAATAATCACCCACAGCAGTGCTATCTCCTGGAGCTGTTTGATCCTCTTGGAGATAGCCAACCTGTCTTCCCCAGTGACAGATGGACCATAGAAACTGCTGTTTCATTCTAATTTTTAAGTTCTTCAATGGATAATATTATATTGTATATAGAGCACTGAACTGTGAGCCAAGTGACTCAATAAGTAACAACAATCAACACCACATTACACAAACCACAAGTAAGGATGCATCCTGGACTCCTCCTTCTCCCCATCCTGTCTGTATCTCAAATGGTCACCAGATCCTGTATACATCTTGGATCTACCAACCTCTCCATTGTCACTTCTTAGTTCAGCCATTGCCACGTCTCTCCTCAACTACTGAAATAGACTCAGAACTGGTAATTATCTTTGTTTCCAAACCATCTTCCACAGCATTGCTCAAGCAGTTTCTCAGAACACCAATATGATTATTTTCTCTTAAAACTCATGAATATCCTCCTTTTTCTCTATGGATAAACACTAGTCTCCATGGTGAGGTATAAAATGCTTCCCATAGTATGGTTATTTATCTTTTTTTCCCACCCACCATGAGTTTCAGTGATATTAGTCCTTCTGAAGTCCCCAGAACATGCCCCAGGGTCATGTCTCTATGCTGTTTCTTGTTTCCTTCCAATCCTGGCTGCCCTGTCTCCTCACTCAAAGCCATCTCCCATCAGTTTGTTAGTGAGGAGACCAGTAGGCAACTCATGATGAGGTGATTACATGCACCATCACATTGGCCTAATTTTTCTTTTCTAGTGAAGCCCTCCAGTAAAAGACAGTGAGAAGCTCTTATTTCCCTCCAAAATACTGCATGTTTTCCTTTACTACTGTCCTAGAACCTTTAGAGACCTCATAGTCAAGATATATATATCTCCTATTTAATAAAGAGGTAATATGTAAATTAACCCTCATGCCCTCAGAAGATGGCTGCCTATGACCAGGCCGGCAGGGGGTTTAGTAAGGGAAGACCAAACGATTGAACAAGCAGGCTGTGTAGGCGACCAGGCCAGCAGGGAGGTTAGTGAGGGTCAACCAATCGACTGAAAAAGCAGGCTGCGTGGGGCAACCAGGTCGGCAGGGGGACCGTGAGGGGAGACCAGGTTGCAGGGAGTCAGTTGGGGGTGACCAGGCTGGCAGGGGAGCAGTTGGGGGCAACCAGGCAGGCAGGGGGGGCAGTAAGAGG
>NW_005356519.1:1352927-1362991 GCF_000412655.1 Myotis brandtii
GGAGTTGGGGGCTACCAGGCCAGCGGGGGAGGGCAGTTAGGGGCAATCAGGCTGTCATGCAGAGGCAGTGAGGGGTGATCAGGCCAGTGGGGGGGCGGGCAGTTAGAGGCAACCAGGCAGGCAGGCAGGTGAGCGATTAGGAGCCAGTGGTCCAGGATTGTGAGAGGGATGTCTGACTGCTGGTTTAGGCCGGATCCCCAGGATCGGCAGTCGGACATGCCCCGAGGGGTCCCAGATTGGAGAGGGTGCAGGCTGGGCTGCACAGGCCCTCTAGTATATATATTTTTTCTTCCTAGAGCTGTCAATTTTAGTTTGACTCTAAATTTGAGGCTGATTAAATTTTATTTCTCTCCTCCAGATGAGTGAGTGTCTTATGGAATTTTAAGTAGTTGGATATAGAATACAGTATCAATGCAGGGATAGTTGGAGAGGAATTGCTGTTGTTGTCACCAAAGTAGTTTTCTTGTGTTCATTCCAAAAGAAAATGTCTTCTAGGAATAGGTGTTTTACTGATTGACTATTGCTTTCATTTTTCAACAATTTTTTTTTCTTTCTTAACGTGTAGTTTCATCTGATCTGTGAAACAAGGGACCATTCCTCATTTTTACACAGAGGCTTGGGTATGGCAGGCTTTTAGTAAACATTTGTTGAATAAAAACCCTAGTGTCTTTTGCCCAGTGACAAGGTATAAGGTCTTGTGCATTTCACTTATCTGTTATGAGAATGGATTCTTTATGTGAAAAAATTAGAACAATCAAATGAGATCAGTGAATTTTGAATAGGAGTTCTGGAAACCGTGGATGCCTCAATGGTAGCTGTGGATGGTGATGGCAAAGCCAATGAACAGAGGTTGGGCTTCTTACATAGATTTCAGCCAAATCAACTCTGTTTTTCTCTTTTATTCATTAATTAGTTGCATGCTATTCAAAACATAGATATATTTAACAAATCTCACACTGATGATCATTGTAAACTATTGGAACACAAGATTTTATCGTTTCCTCTCACCTCTAAAATGTTCTATTTCAATGGCTGGTTTTCATTTGAGTAAGTAATCGAGTTGAAATTACTCTTTTTGTTAATGTTAGAATAAGGTTTATTAATTTGGGGTTTCTGTACATTTGCCTGTAGCAAAATTGTATTCTATTTTTACTAAACTACAATTGAAATTCAGTACATCTTGTGCTGTCATTGTCACCAATAGAAATTACAGATATTTTTATGACACTGAATTTGTGGAAATTATCTCAAATTAGCATTTATGGTCATCAATCACTATAGTGAAATTACAGTATTATTTAGTCCCACCTGGATCTTGATATTTACTCCTGTGATAAAGTACCATATATATTTCTTTCCTGGAAATTTATTTGATAAATATATTTTAATATGGTTAATCTTTTTCATAATCCTCTTAAAAATTGTACGTTAAAAATAGTCATAAAAATATAGAGAAAGGATTTAGAGAGCATTATGCTAAGAGAAATAGGCCAGTTAGAGAAAGATAGTATCACATGATCTCACTCATTTGTGGAATCTAATGAGTAGGCCAGTTAGAGAAAGATAGGTATCACATGATCTCACTCATTTGTGGAATCTAATGAACAAAATAAACTGATGAACAAAAATAGACCCAGAGACATGGAAGCAACAAACAGAGTGTTGAACCTCAGTGGGAAAGCAGGGGAGGGTTTGTGGGTGGAGAGAGATCAACCAATGAACTTATATGCATATATACATAACCCATAGATATAAACAATATGGTGGTGAAGGCCTGGGATCGGGAGGTGGAAGTGGGCTGGACGAGGTCAATGGGGTAAAAGAGGGGACATATGTAACACTTTCAGCAATAAAGAAAAACATTAAAAGTTAAAACAAAAAAATGAAATTTAAGGAAAAACATGTTCTGGAATATGTATATGGATAATTTGAATAAAATAAAAAGGATACTAGCAAAAATATATAGAGAGAAAGGGTGCAGATGGCACACTGAAATGCTAAAAATTTCTTGATTTAGATGGTGACACAGCTAATAATTATTGTTTTGGGATAAGCAGCTATAAGAGCACAGATACTTTCTACACCTGTCAGTGATAGACCTCAGCAGCTGTACCTATTTGCAATGATTAGCCTCTTTCACCCAGTGTCATAAGTTCAGGTTCTGCGTATCACTGTACTCAAGAAAGTCATAACTATATCACCTCCTTGAACAGGAAACTGTGTTTTAATATTCTTTTCTTTTGTTTCATCAGCTTATTTTGCTTGTGGTAGCCCTACATAAATTCACCCTTTTTTAGATGCTTTACTGAGTATATTTTTTTCTCCTCCCAGGATCCGTTCACATGCTTCTTTGAATACAATAATTTTCCTTGGTGATGCACTCTTCTCCCACCATGGGCACCTGTGGATTGAGCAGGGTCAAACTCTACCTAAGTCTGTGATGCTGGGCACCAACTGGGATCAGTTTCAATGGATGGGCATGGGACACATGTAGAACTCAGGTGACTCAATTCTGGAATTTTAATAGGAAAAGAGTCACATTTCTTACTCTGGCTTCTAAGAGAGAAAGGCGCATACCCAGGGCTTGACAACTACCTTCCAAAGGAAGAAAAGAAACTGCCTGAGAATGAAGCTGACACAGAAGAAAGTGCTCAGAGACAGGAGGGGGAAAACCCTCAGACCCAAAAGACAAGGTTTAAAACATGCCTGAAGTCCATTCTACACCTGGACTCTTCAGCTATGGAGCCTGTTGGAGGAGGTCAAGAAGAGGACGTGACTGCCTGTTGACCCTCAAGTTGGACTCAGCAATTGGAGGCTCCTCACCCCCTCCCCTGTCCTTGGAATGTTTGTCCTGTTCACTGTTCCCACAGTGGAAGCTGTTTCATGGACACAACCCTGAGAAAATAATGTGTTGTTGAGCCCATATGGGCTGAATATGTGGCTGAACCCAGTAAAGCTTCGGTATAAACTTTGAAGAATCTGGCAGATGGTTGCAGAGATCTACTAATCTTTCCATCACCTAAGACAACCCACATCACAGGTCAGTTCCCTTGCATAGTAACCCTGTCACCTGCCAGTCCGGAGTGGCCTGCTTCTTTTGGGTCTCTCCTTGCCCCCATGAATGGGAGCCACCAAAGCCCTCTCTAGCTTAAGGCATTTTTAGTTGGCTTCTATATAAAAGAACAATTATCTTGGTAAAATTATAATACAAGCTTAGTGACTCTGTACCTTTACAAAGGAAACATTTGATTAATTTTATGACAGTATAATTATTGTATTAAGTAATAATTAAGTCCATGGGTGAAATATAAATGGCATTTGTTGATCTCTGTGATATACAGTAAATCTGATCTATATACTTAATATTTATAGCACCATGAATACAATTAGCCCATTATTACAGAGGAATAAATATATATAACTTCCTACATTTATAGAGGAAAAGCAGTGTTACTATTTTGGTTTTTTGGACTCCAGAGTCTTGTTTTTTCATTATGCATTCTTAAAACAAAATATAGCTTCTCTCTTAGTATAAAATAAACATGGACAATTGCAATCAACAACTCTCTCATTTTATAACTGTGTAAACAAAAATGCTTCTTTCCTATATCAATAGTTGATTATCTAAACCTATCTTTTTCTAATTCAAAGTGACATTTATATTTCTAAGCATCCATTACAGAAAGGTCTTGGGGTGTGTGTGTGGGGGGAGGGTTAAAAGTGGAAGCCTCATGATGCCCCAAGGGAGATGATGTGTTCTGGGTTCTTGTGAGGAAGAACACAAAGTACAATGAGCCTGACCGACATGGCTCAGTGGTTGAGTGTCAACCTATGAACCAAGAGGTCATGGTTTGATTCCCAATCAGAGCACAGGGCCAGGTTTTGGGCTTGATTCCCAGTATGGGGCTTGCAGGAGGCGGCCAATCAATGATTCTCTCTCATTATTGATGTTTCTGGCTCTCTCTCTCCCTCTCCCTTCCTCTCTGAAATCAATTTTTTAAAAGTACAATGAAGTAAATAATGCTTTCTAGTCCAGACTTTGCATTTTTGCTATAACAAAATATTACAAACTAGGAGGCTTATAAAACAATGGAAATTTATTTCTCATGGTTCTGGAAACTGAAGTCCAATGTCAAGGCACCTCCACTGTCACATTTTCATGAGAGTGTTCTTCCTGGTTCATTGCTGGCACTTCTTGCTATGTCCCCACAAGGTGGAAGGAACAAGGGATCTCTCTAGAGCCTCCTTCTTAAGGCAATAATTCAATTCATGGGGGTTTCACACTCACAAGCATCTGCAACCTCTCTGCCTCCTCACCCCTCCTCACCTTTGGGGTTTAGGATTTCAACATATGAATTTTAGGGGACACATTTATTTAGACAATAGCAATGCCTCCCATTGATGCCAGGAGGAAAATAGTTGTCAAGTGATGAGCACATGTGGAGGAATAGCACATAGAATAGCACATATCTATTTCCATTTCCATTGAAGGAGGATTTCTGCATTGTGGTGAGAAGTGGTTTCTTACACTGTCACTGCATTGGAAGCTTTGAGGAACTGTAGCTGAAGCATACTGAACCTTTAAGCATACGGGGGTTGTGGCACATGGAGAGAGCATTTCCTATTTGGGAGGATGAAGTACACCAGTTTGATACTAGTGGATCTTGAATTCCCCAGGCATTTTTTCTGAGCTGCTTTGATGCTTTTTTTCCTTTTAATCTTCTCAAATAACATAAAATTGCCTTAATGAGACTAATTAAGCAAGTGGAAACTGAGCATGCTCAAGTGTTTAGGAAAATGTTGGGTTATAGTTGGCAGTCTTTTACACAATTTCATATTCTAGTTGTAGGGAAAAAAAACACTTTCCATGAATGTGCAGAGTATGCATCATTTCTTAGTATCTGGCTTGTGGGCTTTCTTGGAAGAGTAATATCTGAGATCAGTACACTCAAAACAAAATAATTGAATTTGGACGTAATAAGGAAAGTTCACAGCTCAGAAAAGATCGGTGAGGAAGTGGTGACCTAGGTACATGACTTGTCTGAATCTGTAATGCCTTTAGGAAGCAAGAGCAGGGGCTGAGGGCTTATTCTGGACAGTTGTTGTTAAGAAGATGGTTGGAGAAGGTACATCTGCCTTTCTTCCAGGTGAACAGCCCAAGTCGTCCAGCATGCTAGTCTTCATTTTCCTGGGTAAGTGAATTATGCTCTGGTTTATCTGACTTCACAACACCAATTCTTTGGGCACCAAATGCTTTCCTATGTAATTTAACTATTGATTAAGCTAATAGGGACTTATAATATAAAGTACAAATTATAAATTGTTATTTTAGCATGGTTTATGACTTTTGCAAAAATTTACACTTACTTTCGCTCATTTATAATTTCAGAAGATACATAATGTGAGAATTGCATTAATTACTCGGGTTGCTTCTGTTTTAGCATATAGGATAATCCAGTTACTTTGAGTTATTTATTAGGACTTATGGAACTCACATATATACTAGAACCTTTTAGAAATAAAATCTTCCAGTATCTATTTACAAGTTATAAGATGACAAATTTCAAATTATTATCTATTTTTCTTTAAAATTAAATAAAAATGAAATTAATTTAAACCATACAGTTCTCCTACTTTTAAGGTGTCTATATTTAAAAGGTGGGAGTCATTTATAGAATAAAATAACACTGAAACAAATGTTTAATCTTTCAGTCAGTTTTTGTGACCAAGAGATTAAGTATGGCTATATCTCTCTTATATTGGCTAGTGTAGATCTATTGTAAGATGTTGGTGAGAAAAGAATTCTACTTAAAGTAGAATTCATGAACTCTATTTGACATATGTGTTATTGGAGAAATTATGTTTTCTTCAGCATTTAGTAGAATATATAAAATGAATTTAGAATAAAAGGGATATTTATGATTATAACTGAATAGTAATAGTCCACTCATTAAACCAAAGCCAGTATATTTTCAGCTTATTCTACACTAATAAATTTTGATAAATAAAGACATAATTGTGGGCAAGAAAACAGAAAAGTCTATTTCAAATTATGTTAAGCACAAAAGGATAGTTAAAATAAACCAAGTCAAAGAAATTAAGGCAAGAAGGGAAAGCATTTTTAACATGTTTTTAGTTTTTCTTTGGTTTAAGTAATAGTTATTCAGTGTTCCAAAAATTTGCTTCTTGTATTTATTTCTAACAATAGTAATTTCTTATTTCTATTCTTTATTATAAAGAGAATGTAGGAGAGTTTAACTTTTGTAGATCAGGTAGCCATATAACAAAACACAAAACATATTACAATCTCATTATGGCCCCAGTTGAGAAGGCAATGATGGCCTCCTGTTTTCAACTTTTACTCCTAGATAACCTTGACACTAGGTTGCATGAAGGAGAGAAATAATTTCCAATACTCACAGGGTTAAAATAGTACTATTCAATAGTTTTTTTTTGTTTTGTTTTTTTGTTTGTTTTTAAATATATTTTTTATTGATTTTCAGAGAGGAAGGGAAAGGAAGAGAGAGATAGAAACATCAATGATGAGAGAGAATCATTGATCGGCTGCCTCCTGCACACCCCCTATTGGGGACGGAGCCCGCAACCTGGGCATGTGCCCTTGACTAGAATCGAACCTGGGACCCTTGAGTCCGCAGGCCAACACTCTATCCATTAAGCCAAACTGGACAGGCAATAGTTTTAACCAGTATTTACCACAGTTCATTCTTCAAAATACTTGTTTAACATTATCTAAATAGGTCTTGTGTTGTGGGAAAGTCCACAGATATGTGGGACATAGTGAATTATTAAAAGAGTATTTAATATCCTCATGAGCCTTTTACATCTTTAAAGGGTAAATATAATCTGCAACATTCTTCATCATATTAATTTTAAAATATACCTTGTTTTTCACTGAGCACTTCAAGAGAACCCTCGAAAACTGGGTTAAATACACAATCACAAACAAATCCCAGTTAGGAATGAATAAGATTTTGGAAAGTTGAAGATATTTAGTGTTGTGTGGGCCAAATCATTGAGATGGTTTTTCTAGTTGATTCAGTGTTTCATCTGAGTGGAAGGTATGAAAAAGCATGTAAAATAAACAATCAGTGAATTGTTCAACCTAAACATTTAAATATGAAAGAAAATGAAAGGGTTTATGGAAAGACCATAAGTAGAATTCATTAATGATTGTTGCATTGAGATACTGGTGAGGTTTCAATGGTATATCCAGGAGACCATCACCTATTATAAGTTGGTGGACCTCATTATGGCCCCAGTTGAGAAGGCAATGGTGGCCTCCTATTTTCAACTTTTACTCCTAGATAACCTTAACACTAGGTTGCATGAAGGAGAGAAATAATTTCTAATACTCACAGGGTTAAAATAGTACTATTTGATAGTTTTTGTTTGTTTGTTTGTTTTTAAATATACTTTTATTGGTTTTCAGAGAGGAAGGGAAAGGAAGAGAGAGATAGAAGTAAATATCTGGAATGTATTATTGTTATAGAATATTATAAGTTTTTTTTATATGTAACTCATCCATAAACAACTATTCAAGTTGATGTAAGTTAACACTCGTTTATTAGATATCTATAATGCATCATTGTGTTTGATGAGGAGGATACAATTATGAATTACCTGTAATGCCAGTAAAACCCTAAAATCCAATTGTGGAGACAAGCACAAAGATACACACTTTTATTACAGAGTAATAAATGCTGTAGATGAGGAATTCCCAAAATTGTAGTGAAACAAATGAAGGGTATTAAATTCAATTTGGATGTAGGAAAAGGGGGTATTGAATTAAGGGACAGTTTCTATAAAATAGGCAATTATCATGTTGAGCCTTAAAGGACAAAAAAAAGTTATTTCAGAAGAAAAAGAAAATGAGTGCCTACTAGTGAATGTACAGCAAATGCTCAGAGGTACAAGACAGCATGGAACATTTGGGAAACCATAAAGATGAAGAATATAAGTCATGCTATGAGGGACCATTCAAAGGATAAAGCAGAGAAATGACAGCACTGGAATATTGCATTAGGCAATTTAGGGCATGTAAAGAATCAATGGGGGGAAAAAGGAGACATATGTACTACTATTTGTAATACTGTACTTGAAACAATAAAATAAAATTTAAAAAAATAAATAAATATTTAAAAAATCTATCTGAATAGATGAAACTGGAGTCAGACTGATTAACTAATGAACTGGTGAAATATCCTAAATGATAGTCAATGAATTATGCATGAATGGATATGGGAGAGTGAAGATCAGGATAGAAAAGGAATCTATGACAAATTCAAGGTTTCTAGTTGGGTGCCTATGTGAATGGTGGAATTGCTGATGAAGTAGGGTAGTCCATCAGGAAATGTAACTCTGAGGTCAATATCATCATTGTGTTTGATGAGGAGGATACAATTATGAATTACCTCTAATGCCAGTAAAGCCCTAAAATCCAATTGTGGAGATAAGCACAAAAATACACACTTTTATTACAGAGTAATAAATGCTTTAGATGAGGAATTCCCAAAATTGTAGTGAAACAAATGAAGGGTATTAAATTCAATTTGGATGTAGGAAAAGGGGGTATTGAATTAAGGGACAATTTCTATAAAATAGGCAATTATCATGTTGAGCCTTAAAGGACAAAAAAAAGTTATTTCAGAAGAAAAAGAAAATGAGTGCCTACTAGTGAATGTACAGCAAATGCTCAGAGGTACAAGACAGCATGGAACATTTGGGAAACCATAAAGATGAAGAATATAAGTCATGCTATGAGGGACCATTCAAAGGATAAAGCAGAGAAATGACAGCACTGGAATATTGCATTAGGCAATTTAGGGCATGTAAAGAATCAATGAGGAAAAAAAGGAGACTTATGTACAGTGGGGCCTTAACTTACGAGTTTAATTCATTCCGAGACCGAGCTCGTTAAGGAGCTCGTTAACTCAAATTACTCTATCAACTCAGTGCAAAAAATCAGCGGAGAGACAGCTGGTATCTCAAAAAACTCGTTAGTCGGGACACTTGTAAGTCAAGGCCCCACTGTACTACTATTTGTAATACTACTTTAAACAATAAAATAAAATTAAAAAAAATAAATATAAAAAAGAATCTATCTGAATAGATGAAACTGGAGTCAGACTGATTAACTAATGAACTGGTGAAATATTCTAAATGATAGTCAATGAATTATGCATGAATGGATATGGGAGAGTGAAGATCAGGATAGAAAAGGAATCTATGACAAATTCAAGGTTTCTAGTTGGGTGCCTATGTGAATGGTGGAATTGCTGATGAAGTAGGGTAGTCCATCAGGAAATGTAACTCTGAGGTCAATATTAAAGATACTATAGTCTGGAGATTTGTTTGGAACATTAGGTCGGATTAACAGCATCTATAACTGGAATTCTAGAAAATGATGGGATTTAATTGTACATTTGAGAATCCAGTCTGGAGATGTTAGTTAAAATGATGAGAGTACATGGAATTATCCACAGAGAATGTATAAAATGAGAATGGAAAACATGTGAGGAAAGAACATAAACTAAAACTATATGTTAACAGAAGAGTAAGAGGATCCTGGAAAGGATTCTGAGTGATCAGAAAATATCAAATGAGTAAGTATCAAGAGAACTAGAAGAGAAGGAAGGGAGAGTTTGAAGAACAAAATGACAACAAAATGCCCAATGATAAAAGTAGGCAAGGTAAAGTCTTAAAACTATTAAAATTTGATGTTATAAAAATGATTAGGACATGTTAAATACCAGTGTCAATAGAGTAATAGTCATAACAATAAATTATAAGTTGAGAAATAAATAGGCAGTAAGAAAGAGAGAGAGAGAGCAAATGCAGATTATTCATTGAAGAATCTTATGTAGGAGAAATATAGACCTAAAGCTAGAAGGGAGGCCAAGATCCATTCCAATCTTGAATGATCTCATCACATTTTATTTTCCACAATTATGCTCTTTATCATTAATGACGTAGATTTGAGGTAAATAACTGTCATACTGTAATATCTCAAACTTGTTTTGTTTTGTCCTGTGATTGTTGTTATT
>NW_005356519.1:1363584-1390013 GCF_000412655.1 Myotis brandtii
AAGATCCATTCCAATCTTGAATGATCTCATCACATTTTATTTTCCACAATTATGCTCTTTATCATTAATGACGTAGATTTGAGGTAAATAACTGTCATACTGTAATATCTCAAACTTGTTTTGTTTTGTCCTGTGATTGTTGTTATTCAAGCCATGGGGCTGTGCTCAGAAAATGAATCCACTTCCCAAACCACTGACTGCACATATTTGAGAGACCAATGCCTAAGTGATGTGAATGGATGTAAACATGCCTGGAGAATAATGGAAGATGCCTGCAGTGTTTCAGGTAAAACAAATTGTTTGAAATACATTCAAATGATTCTCTTGTATTGAGATAAGACTAGGATTTGATATTTTCTTTCACTATCTGATGAACTAAGTTAGTCTTGCTCTAAATACTTTACTCAAATGTGGTATTCAAGTGATTCACCTGCAATTGCTTATTAGTGAATTATAACTATAAAATGATATTCTTAAATTACTCAAGGGTTCTAAATGTATTGACATCATGGGCAGCATTATGCAGTATTTCAGCCTATCTTTTTTTTTTTACTTATCTCATTATGTATAATGTCACAATTATATGTATGCTTCTCAGAAGCATAACAACTAATTTTCAAATCAAATTTCTTCTGCTTTATATGTTAATATATCAATGACAAAATAGGGAAATAATAATATTGGTAATAATCAAAGGCATTATTATTTATTTGTAGGTGTATAACATGCATTCTATATTCTCACAACATATACACTATTTTGCATTCCAACTGTATCAAGAGCGTGCTAAAATTTATTATTTATAACTTGTTCTACATTCCAAATATCTGAGGACAGGCCCAAAGGGTAGAGCATGTAAAGATTAGAGGATCACTGTTACCTATTTAAAACAAAAACAAAAAACCACGTTTTAAATATATCAAGTACTGAATAAATATTGAGTGAGAGCATTATAGGAAGACTCAATTTTTAGATAATCTGGTTATATAGTAGGACATTGCCCTAATAGTATTATGACAAAACTTTTCAAAATATCATATTCTAACATCATGATAATTGTATCATCCTGTATAGCGAATATGTAATACAATAAAACCTGTTCAGCTTTCTGGAATATTCAATAAAAGAAATCTGAAAGGGAAAATAAAAATATGTCCTCCCTGACTCACTTTATTTCTCCATCTATCTCAGAAAGAGTAAATTCTGTAAAGCTCATAACTCCTGCCTATTGGCATCTACTTCTTCTACCTCCCAAAAGATGTCAGGTGGAGTGTGTTGGGTTAAGAGGCTGCGACCTGTAGTTCCGACAATGTCAAAGTGTTCCATCCCCACCAGCAGAGCTGCAGGAATTACATGGCATGCAGTGGAAGGGAGAGAGATTTCCTTCTCTTCCCTGCACTTGAAGGGAGGTCATGGGCTATTTATACTCCAAAGAAAGATATAGCTCTCTAATCCAAACATTCTTATTACTATTTAGGAAAAGATTTTCAAAGGCATAATTTGCTCAAAGTGACACAATATTTTTAAGTGAGAATATAGGATGATGACAAAAAACCATCTGTTATTTGTTTCGATGATGAAGCTCCTTGTTACATTTTATATGGCAATTTAAAATATCACATTCAGTGTGGTACTTATTTCAGTGTACAAATAGCAGCAAATTGCAATGTTTGCATAATTATCCCATGCATGAAGCTGAAATAGAAATATTCTCAAATCCACAAATGAAATGATATCAAGTAGTTTTATTCAGAAAGATGAAAAAAAGAGAAAATGGTTGGGTATATGAATATGGCTTTTTAAATTAAAGCAGAAAATGAATTACTGGTCATTATGAAGGACTCATTATTTAATGATATTTATTGAGTGCTTTCTAAGTGTCAGGACCACTTCATTTCCCATGATAACTTTAGAGCCACCTACACATCTCTTGTTATAATCTTAGAATGATGTAAAATAAAATTGCAGATTAATACTAACTAACTCCTGAAATAGCTAAACTGATAAAAGAGCATTCTGGTCACCTCATACAAGGGCAGTTGTGATTATTATTGGAGCAAAAATTGGCATTCTAAGTGGAGAAAAGCTATTTAAAAATGTGGAAAATTTTAAGCTATTTAAAAATGTGGAAAATTTTAATTTAAAAAAACAGTAATATATATATGTGTGTGTGTGTATATATATATACACACACACACACACACACACATACATATTTTTTGCTTAAAAAGTAACTTATGAACATTATGTAGCAAACTCAGAAAATCTTAATATAATAATGAATTATTCAGCCCTGGACAGGTGGCTCAGTTTGTTGGAGCATTATTCCATGCACCAAAGGATTTCAGGTTGGATTCCTGGTTAGAGCACATACCTGGGTTATGGGTTTGATCCTCCGTCAAGGTATATATGGAAAGCAACTTGTCAATGTCTCTCTCTCTTTCCCTTCCTCTCTAAAATCAATAAAACATATCCATGGGTGAGAACTATCTACATATATAATAGAGAATATGCTAATTAACCAGGATGCTGTAATGGGTCGAGTGGGTAGGAGGAGGTTGCACGGGCAGCATCGGGGGTGGGGCAGCAGGGGCCTCTGCTCACTTGTGCTGGGGGAGGGCCTGATTAGCAGCGGCCACAGCTGCTTCAAGGGCTGGAGAGGGAGGCAGGGCTGGACCAGAGGGTGGGCGGCTCTGTGCAATTTCGAATCGTGCACTGGGCTCCTAGTATAAAATAATAATAACAATAATAATAAATTATTCAGATTAATGTTAAAAGCACTTTGGATAAAATTATATTCAAAATAATATCTGGAGTGCTATATGTTTGTGAAATCCAGGTGATCCCTGCAGGATGAAGAATTCATTGAACTGTAACCTGGGCATCCAATCCTTAGTGGAAACCAGTTTACAATTTAAAGATTGTCTCTGTACTGATGACTTCTATTGCACTGTTAACAAACTGCTTGGAAAAAAATGCATCAATGAATCAGGTAATATATTGTTATATGGAATATTTAAAGTCATGAAAAAGAAAAGTACAATTTTAAAATTAATTGCATATAATACATTTTATGAACTTTTAAATAATTGTCTTCAAGCAACTTAAGAGTCTATGAGTTGTACATCTCAATATCTGCATAACATATTTCTGTAATTACACTAAAGTCCTCACCCCTTCTTTCACAAGCAACCTTCTCCCACCCTACAAACAATAGGCTTTCCTCTCCTCTATCTTGAATGGTCCCACTGTCCAACTCCTCCAATCATGCACGGTGACCTCACTCAACACTTTTATCTATAATTTGCTTTTTCCAGAATTTCATATGAAGGGAATTATATAACATGCAACCTTTTCAGCCCGATTTCTTCTACTTAACATGATGCATTTGAGATTCATCATTGTTTCATGTATAAGTTTGTTCCCTTTTTTGAGGAGTAGTATTCCAGTCTATGTTAGACCACAGATTTGTTCACCATTAAGAGTCACTTGCATTTTTAGGGATATAAATAAAGCTGCTATACATATTCACAGATAAGATTTGTACAAATGTAAGTTTTTATTTCTCTTGGGTAAGAAATTATTGGGTCATATGATAAAGTTTATGTTTAACTTTTATAAAAAGTTTCCAAACAACATTTCAAATTTGGTTTAACCATCAATATATAAAGTTCTAGTTGCTCCACATTCTCAGATCATTTCATATTTTCCCATCTCAATACATATTTAGTGGTCCCACACTATGGATTTGATTTGCACTTAAAAAATAATGACATTGAGCATATTTTCAAGTGCTTATATGCCTCTCTATATATGATTTGTAAGTATATCTTCAAAATTTTGCCCATTAAAATTTATTATGCCTAAAGTATATCTATATATATAAAAGCCCAATGACCATTATGGCAGAAAAACCAGAACAACTGGTCACTATGATGTGCACTGACCACCAGGGAGCAGACACTCAATGCAGGAGCTGCCCCCTGGTGGTCAGTGCACTCCCACAGCAGGAGCACCGCTCAGCCAGAAGCCGGGCTCACGGCTGGCAAGTGCAGCAGTGGTGGTGGGACCTTCTCCCGCAGTGCTAAGGAGTGGCGAGCCAAGCGGTAAGGAGTGAGCAGGTGGGCGGTAAGGAGCAGCAAGGCAGATGGTGAGGAGTGAGCAGGTGGGCTGTTAGGAGCAAGCAGGCGAGCAGTTAGGAGTGAGGGGTTCCAGACTGCAAGAGGGATGTCAGCTTGCAGGTGGACATCCCCCAAGGGGTCCTGGACTGCAAGAGGGTGCAGGCTGGGCTGAGGGAGCCCCCTCCACCAGTGCAAGAATTTTGTGCACTGAGCCTCTAATATATATATATTTTCCCCCCTAAACAGATATGTAGTATATCTATGGAATTAAATTTTCAAGAGAAAGTAGAGGAATTATTTTTAAAAACTCTCTAAAAAGGCTTAAGGGGGAAATAATGAAAAAGTTTGAGAAACACTTTAGTATAGGTACCAATTATTATCAAAATATAATGAAAAGACAAAAGTATATGAGGAGGACAAATATTTTTAAAATGCCCATTATTTGGTTACACAAACTAGTGTTTCATATCTCAATTTTTAACAGTTCAAGATTATTTGTCATAGCACTCTGGAAATAACTTTAATTATTTTTCAAAGACTGTAGATAATGAAATATTTATTAAGGATATGTCTATATTCCTGTTAGAAAACATTAAAATGTCATAGGCTAATTAATTTTTTTTCAATTTTACTTTATTCATAGAAGAATCAGCACTATCCTCAGATTTGGCATCACAATTAAATATCACAAAATGGTTCCATCAGAAAGATACATTGTTAATGGTTGAAAAAATGAGTGACTGTGCCATAGCAGCAAAAATCTGCCAGGAATCTGAGCATTGCACTTTTTTGTATGAGAATTTTAAGAAAATCTGTGGGAGGGAATCAGAACAATGTAAGACCCTTGATGGAAGCCACCTGTGTGCAGCATTAACAGAAAGCCTGAAAGAAACAATCTTATGGACTTGTCAATGTAATGACCCTTCAAAAGTAGAGTGCATTGAAATTTGGAAGAGTTTGTTTGAAGACAAATGTATGCAGGATGCTCAAATTAATCAAGTTCCAGCCTTCAGTGAAGACGATGAAGATGGATTCAGCCAGGCCATTGTTTCCGGTTGGTATTCAAAAGAATTTAGAAACATTAAGTAAAATTACAAATATGAGTTAGCTAAAGAATATTTAATTTCTGATTCCAGCTCTGCCATTTCTGCCTGTGTTTCTCCTAGGAAATTAAAATTTAAAAACTTTATATTATGACTATGTCCAAAGTGATTATGAATAAAGAGGCAAATGCTAAAAGGTTTTAGCAAAATGTTGATTCATTCATTTATTGAATAAATACTTATGAGACATGTACAATGTGCTAGTTCCTGTGCAACAGGATTAAAAACAAAGCGAAAACTCTGTATCCTTCATAGAAGGATATTATTGTTTTTTTTAGGGAATTTAAAAACTTAAAGCAATAGATCATCATGGAAATTGATGATGATTTATTTATTTAATAGATATTTGTTTTGAGTGCCTACGTTATCCTAGGCCAGTGATGGCGAACCTATGACATGCGAACTCATTTTTTTGGTTGATTTTTCTTTGTTAAATGGCATTTAAATATATAAAATAAATATCAAAAATATAAGTCTTTGTTTTACTATGGTTGCAAATATCAAAAAATTTCTATATGTGACACGGCACCAGAGTTAAGTTAGGATTTTTCAAAATGCTGACAAGCTGAGCTCAAACGGTTCTCCATCACTGCCCTAGGCCATATTCTAAGATGGGATAGAACAGCAAACAAAACAAAAATCCCTAGAATCAGACTCTGATACAGAGGTTTGCACACAGATAATGGGCTTCGAGCTCAGTAACAAAAGCAATAATGAAGAGAGGAAAACAGGATTAGGTAGAGGAAGAAGTTGAAATGCAACACAATGGCCATAGAAAATTTAGTTGATTCCACAAGAAACATGGGCCTGGAATAGCTTTTCAGAGATAGCATACCCATTGAGGCAAGGGAGCTTCCTCATCCCTGATTCTTGAACCCATCAACTGGACTAGTCCTGAGATATGAGCTGTAATCTGAGTAAGTTGTAACCTTGGGTGTGGCAGCTTTCTTTAGACGAGGGCAATGTCAGGAAAAGGACTGTTGTGACCCAGCACCCAAAATATTCCCAACAGCTGGGGAAACTTGTACCTGGATCATCAAAGAGGAGATCTAAGTAGTGATCCACAGCATCCGGTATGGGAACAAAGAGGAAATTAACAAGATAAATGACTATATATATATAGAGGGAGAGAGAGATAGAAACATCAATGATGAGAGAGAATCATCAATTACCTGCTTCCTGCATGCCCCACACTGGGGATTGAGCCTGCAAATTGGGCATGTGCTCTTACTCTGGGAATTGAACCATGACCTCCTGGTTCATAGGTTGATGCTCAACCACTGAGCCATTCCAGCCAGGCTTGAGATATATATTTCAAACACTATAAGTGTTCAAAAGAAAACTAATACAGGTAGAAGAAATAAACTGGTCTGAGTAAGTGGTTTGTGTTTTTTATAGAATGGCCAGAAAGTTGTTGTGAAAAAAAGCAAATGTTTGAGTAAAGATTGGAAGTGGCAAGGTACTGAGTCCTGTTGATATCTTGGGAAAGGGCATTTAAGGCAGAAGAAACAGCTTGTTAAAGGTCCTCAGCTGGAAATATTGTAAAAGTGGGAAATTGTAACCCACCCCACCATTCTTTTGACATTGTTTCTGTAAATGCTGACTCTGTCAAATATGTAGCTTATAGAGAAACAGCATGTTTGTATAAAAATCCTGGGAACTTACTTCAGAATCTATAGACCCTGACCTTTAGTCATCCTAGTTCCAGGAGATTTGCTGACCTTTAACCATAGAACCAAAATGACAAAGACCAGGATGATGCACACCAGACCATCACTTGAAAGGTTTTGAGGTACTTATCAGAATGGACTGTGATGGCCTTTACATAGAGAGCTTTTTGTTTATTTCTTTGTTCTGCTTTGCCTCTCCCTCCTTATAAAAACCTTTGCCTACAATGAGATGTTGAGATGGGCTTTGGACAAGAGGTCCTCATCTTCTTGAGATGCAAGTACTTGAATAAATCTCTTTCCTTTTTAACCAACATCTGTCTTCACAAGTTTGGATTTCGTCATGTCAGGAAGTTGAACCTTGATTTCAATATGCCTGGAGGTTTGAAGAAAAGTAAAGAGGACATGAGCTAGAGCTGAGAGAGCGAGCACAAAGGGTGTAGGAGATGAGATCTGATATAAAAACAGGGGACAAGATCATGAAGGGCATTTTAGGTCATTTCAAAATGGTTGGCTCTACTCTAAGTGATATAGGAAACCACTGAAGGATTTTGATCAGGGGAGTGACAGGGTCTGATTTATATCCTTAGCAGAATAATCCTCTTTATTTTATTTTATTTATGTTTTATTTTTTATGTTGACAACTCACTGAAGAGAAGGAAAGGCCCAAGTGGGAAGACCATGTAAGAGCTTTTATAATGATGCAGGAAAAAAAAAAGATGATGGATTCATGTAGGAACTTGTCAGATTCTGAATATGTTTTGATAGTAGTGGGTCATTTGGGAATGCAAGGGGGAAAAAAGGATTAAAGTTGTCCCCAAAGTTTTTGTGTTGAGTAATTAGAAGGACGTGGTCACGATTATTTTTTTAACTACAGGAAAAAGAGTCTTCGGTGGGGAGCAGAGGAAAGGTAAGAAGTGAGTTTTGGATGTGTTAAGTGTGAAATGTTTATTAGGTATTCAAGTGAAGATATGAATAGGCAGTTTTATATATGGAATTGATATCTAAATTCTATGCATGACATAAGAAGTGAGATCTATTCAGTACATATGAATTGGAGGGTCATTTACTTACAGATAATAAGGTCATAGGAGTAGATGAGGTCAATCGAAAAAATGCTTGGTGTCTTAAACCAGAGTGAGAAGATATCTGATTCTGGATATATTTTACTGTTAGTGGATCAATAAGAAAAAACCGTGTGTATTTTTTATGTATATGATCTTTTAACTGATTTAACCTAGCTGTTTCATGATTCTATTTCTATGTAGCCCACATTTTTCCTATTTCATATTGACCTTCAACTCCTCTGCAGTAATTAAGCTAGAGTTTAAAATGTCCTCTGGGGAAAAATGTGTATGTATCATATGAAATTAGAATTTAATGTACAGATAATTTACATAATATATTCCTCATAGCATATAAAATTGTATACATCCAAGATAGATTTATTTCCCCATGCTAAAATAACTTTTCTGCTGTATTTGTAATAATTATACATATAGTAAATATGTTACTCTGCTAGGATTGTCATAACAAAATACCATTGGCTGGTGGCTTAAACAACAAAAATTTGTTTTCTCAAAGTTCTGAAGGCTGAAAGTTTCTGATCAAGGTTCATCAGGGTTGGTTTCTGGTGAGAGCTTTCTTGCCAACTTATAAACTTCCTGGTTTCTTGTTATGTCCTAACATGAAATCGCATGTTGTGTGTGCATGGATGGGGAAAAGGGAATAAGGTCTCTAATATTCCTTCTTAACAGAACACTAATCTTCAGATTAGCTTGCCATGCTTGTGACCTCATTTAACCTTAATAACTTCCTTAGCGATATCATCTCCAAAGGCAGACACACTAGGTGTTAGGACTTCAACACATGACATTTGGAGGGCCACAGACATTCAGTCCATAACAGTCAGTAAATTCAATATTTACTTATGTTTCAATGATAGTTTTCTGAGTATGTTTTAGTCAGTGGCAATCAATTCCAAAGCAGAGGTATTAATCTATAATAGAAGGATTTGCCTAGGCTTTTGTGTCTTTACAAAAGCTCTATGACTCTCTGAGGTTTGCTTATTGGGATTTATTCACTCAGCAGTGGTCGGCAAACTCATTAGTCAACAGAGCCAAATACAAACAGTACAACGATTGAAATTTCTTTTGAAAGCCAAATTTTTTAAACTTAAACTATATAGGTAGGTACATTGTTATTAACTTAATTAGGGTACTCCTAAGGCTTAGGAAGAGCCACAGTCAAGGGGCCAAAGAGCTGCATGTGGCTCGCGAGCCACAGTTTGCCAACCATGGCACTATGGGATGCTAGCAGAGAAGAAGAAACATTCCAGGCTTCCTCGGAGACACAGGAGAGTGGAGTCTAGAAGAGATTAAGTCTCAGCTCAGTAGTCCTCAAGCTTCAACTTAATCAGTGGAAAAATGAAAAACTGGGTAGTGAGAACAGAGAGTAAAACAAAGAATCTAGAAAGGCTGTGACACATGGGGGTAAAAATAATTTTCTCGTGACTATACCATCATGTATGTGCAATAGATGGGCAGGCAGAAAATTTGGACAGACAGCTCAAGTAGGGACAAAAACAGCATCATGAAATGACATTTATGCCATAACAGAAGTCAATATATCAGCAACCAATGGGAAAATTGAATTTTTATTTTATATAAAAATCAAATCATACTATTTCCCTGTCACTTTGTTTTTTGTCATTGTGTGTATATCTTTTCTGTTTATATGTCTGTGTTTCCTGCCAGGCTGGGGAGGCTCTGGGACAGGGACTGCAGAAGTGTGTCTTTGATGTGGCACCTGATACATAGTAGGAACCCAACCAATGCTTCTTGAAGATTTTAGAATTAAAGGCTACTCAGTTTACTTCCATCAATAAGATCCTCCGATTCTATAATTTTAATTCCTAAGAACTCTATGAAACTAAAATAATGAGAGGTGGAAATAGTGTTCAAATTGCATTTCAATCTAATTAAGACCCTACTGGGAAGAAGTTTTTTTTTTTTTTTTTTTTTTTTTTTTTTTTGGTTCAGACAATATTCCCTCTGTTTTTTCTCCCCAGACAGATTCTTTGTTTACTTCAGTGCACATGGCCTAGTCGTTAGCATTTGTTTAAACCTTCAAGTAACTGAATCCTCACAGCAGAGCTGTTTAACTCACTTGAATTATATTTCTGGGGTTTATTTTTCTTCATCTGTTCTTCGCTAATTTTGAGTATTAAGGGTTAAGCAAGTGTTACATGAGCTTGTATGTATTTTTATTTAATTACTCATAAATATAGCCCACATTTTCCTATTAAATTTAGAAAATTGTTCACTAATGAAAGTCTTTGTTTTCCTTCTAGATAACATGAAAGAGGGTAATAAATTCGAGTAGAATCTAACCACTCTTTTCTATCATGATAATGTTTATAATTTGTAATTTTGATTAGCATTCTAAAATCAGGACAATATAATTTAAAAAGTAGTTACAAGGCTCCTTAAAGATATTTCAATACAAAATAAATTGTGCTGCTCTTTGATAGTTTAAATATTAGAAAATTCTCAAAATCATTGCATTTCTTACACTAATGTATCAAAGCAACTGATTTGCCTATTTATCACCTATTTCCGGTTATGCTGAGGAATATTTTACAATTAAAACCAAAGACTAGATCTTGGTTAAATTTTATGGATATTTTTATCACCTACATTAAATTGTTTTAGGCCAACCATTTATGTGTATGTTCGTTTGTGTTTGGGGCGAAAGTTCATGTTCCTGTGTTTTCTAGAATGTGAGCATCTTTATCTGTTGGGTTAACTATGTGGAGCCTTAGTCAAGATTTCCCTCCAGAATAAAAAGTGTGACAGAATAAGAATCATTTGCACTTGAGCCAATGAACTCATCATAAGCTATACAGCTCAAATGAAATTTCTGATTTATTGTTTACATTCGAGAAACTTGGACTCAAGGGTTTTTCCTTCAGCTCAGTCTTGGCCCTACACACTCCACCTCTCTTCTGGATCACAATACGTATCCAGTAGAGATGAAAGATGATTCAAATAGTCCACTACTCAGGTCTCAGTAAATTCAGATGACCTCTATAAAGAAATGCAATGTTTGCTCAAAGTAGAACATTGGTACAAAGCTGTATTTTGCTCCTAGACGTCTCACAGTGTTTTGCAGATTCTGTAAAGACAGCTTTATGTTTACTACCTCTATAAAGAAATGAAATGTTTGCTCAAAGTAGAACATTGGTACAAAGTTGTATTTTGCTCCTAGACGTGTTTTGCAGATTCTGTAAAGACAGCTTTATGTTTACATTTTCGCGACCTGACTTGGGTATGTCATTGCTTTCAGGAACGAAAGGGATCTGGTCCTGTTTGGAAGTGGCAGAGATGTGTGTAGGGGATGCGGTCTGTAATGCACAGTTGGCCCTGTACCTTAAAGCTTGCTCAGCAAATGGAAATCTGTGTGATGTGAAACACTGCCAAGCAGCCATACGGTTCTTCTATCAAAATATGCCTTTTAATATTGCCCAGATGTTGGCTTTCTGTGACTGTGCTCCATCTGATATACCTTGTCAGCAGTCCAAAGAAGCTCTTCACAGCAAGCCATGTGCAGTGAACATAGTTCCACCCCCTACTTGCCTCAATGTAATTCGCAGCTGCCGAAATGATGAATTATGCAGGTGAGTAAAAACACGCATACCTTACTTTCTTATTTCGGCACCTTATTTGTTACAGTCCAGTCCTAACACTTGATCTCATTACATTAGCTAGAGTTCCCACCATTACCCAACATGATGTAAACAAAGCCAGACAATTCATATTTTTGAATCTGTAGTACATGTGTAGTATCCTCTTTGAAATTCAAATGTGGAACATGTTTGGAATAAAAAAAAATCAATTTAAGTCAGGTTTTGACCGCCATGAAATAGCATTATTGAAATTATATATTCAAATTAGACTAATGGATAATGAACCTATCTTGTATGTCAGTTTTTAATTTTCTTTTTGGCATAATCATAGAGGGCTGTAAAATGTCATACAATTTTGACAAGCTGACTCATCAAACTTCAAAATAAATCCTTTCTGTCTTAGTCTGAAGATCAGAGAGGAGAAGTAGCTATATCCCCAGCACACATCCATGCCACGATGTCAGAAACACATATTCTCTTCCCAACTTTATACCTTTGAGTCTAAAGGGGATAATGTTAGTCATTTATTTGTCTATTCAAACAAGTCATGTCAAGCACCTTGGCATCAGTGTACAAGAGACAAAAATGCCTGCCTTGTGTAGTTTATATTCTAGTGGGGGAGACAGATAATGCATAAGAAAAATGTATATTATATTATAAGATAATGAGTGCTCTGGATATTAACAACAGCAGCGCAACAAAATAAGAGGGGTTCTGTATGGATGGAAAGAGTAGCAATGTAAATGGGGTGGTCCCAGGAGAGAGCATTTACCAGAGAAAAAGTGAGGGAGGTAATGAGCCTCTCTCAGTAAATAACCGAAAGAAGAGATACTAAACAGACCAGCCAGTGCTGAGAAAGAAATGTGTGTGGCCTGTTACAAAGGTAATGAGGGCAGAGAGTGCAGGGGGAGAGCAATGGAGAAGTGGTTAGAGCTTTAACTGCAGAGGAAGTGGGGTTAGATCACACAGGGCCTTGAGGGACACCATCAACTTGGGTTTTTACACCAAGTCAAATGGAGAAGTACTGGAGGATTTTGAGTGGAGGTATGAATTATCTGGCTCACTTGTTAAAACTTCAACTCTTGCTATTAGTTGAGACTAGATTATACTTTTACAGATAACTGCTCCTGGGAACCACAACTCTAATCCAACACCGTGACTATTTATTTTCCTTACTATGGTCATTAACACATTTCCTTGTATATTCAAGATGAATTTTATCTTTTGTGTGGTTAAAAATTCAAAAGTCAAATTGGCCTCTTTAGACAAGAGTAAGAAGATGGAGGGAAATATGAAAATACTAAATAAATTTGATGGGTCAAAACAAATAGTTTGCAACAACCAGCACTAAACTATATAATTTTTGAATTCTACTTTTGCTTCTCTTTTGAGTAAGACTTTATATTAATTTGTTTGCCTAGGGCATTTATCAGGGGCTATTATAATTAATTTTATTCAAATGGATAAAACTTCATATATAGCAAACTCATTTAAATGTCAAGATAAATATTTAGTATGGAGGATTAGCTCAGAGCAAGATCTATCCCATTTGTCACCTTGCTTCAACCACTGGCAAATGAACTAAAAGATTTAATGATAACTTTCTCAAGGGCTTGGTTCTTGGTAAACTGTTTTCTTTTGGCCTTGTCAAACGATAACTGTCAACTATCTTAATTCCTTTTCTCTCAGTCATTCTAACTTGAAAAAATAACTCCAGATCTTGTAAACATTTGTCAAAAAAGACAACTGCTTCCCTATAATACACATTCAGTAAGATAAAGGGTAAAGATCTAAACAGAATGCTAGGACATTCACATATTTTTTGCTTCAACTTGTATAGAATGCCAAAGTTCTTCAGAAAATTTTATTTAAGGATTTTGTCATGTAATTGTTTTATCAGTTATTTTAAGGTATATTAATAACTTCTCTTGGGTTAAAAATAATATTAATGATAAAAATATTTTATAATGCAATTTAGATTTTTCAAATTCATTTATATCTCCCAAATTCTTTTTTAGTAACATATTGTATTTTATTGATTCTAAGATGTAAATTTTTTAAAAATTTATTTCTTTATTTCAGAGAGGAAGGGAGAGTGAGCGAGAGATAGAAACATCAATGATGAGAGAGAATCTTTGATTGGCTACCTCCTGCATGCCCTCCACTGGGGATCAAGCCTGCAACCCAGGCATGTGCCCTTGCCTGGAATCGAACCTGGGACCCTTCAGTACATAGGCCGATGCTCTATCCACTGAGCCAAACCAGCTAGGATGATGTAAATTTTTTATACATTTTCATATCCTTAACATTTTGGGATGAGCCTTAAGCTCAATGACCAGAAAATATTTATTAAGTTAAAACAATAATTTAATTGCCAACAAGTGATTTCAGTTATAATAAAGCAATGATATCTCCTCCATTCAATGAAATATGATTAAAATGTTTGATTATACTATTGTTCTCATATTTTACAAATAGAATATTACCATCTATCTATCAATTATCTATCATCCATGTACACTAAAAATGAAACCTAATAACATTTTAAGCAGCCAGGGGATATGTTATTATCATGTTTTAATCAATCCCTATAAGAGTACCAGATGTCTGCATGGATGGGCACCCAGTTTTACCTCATACCACTGCAAGGGCTCTAGATATGCTACCTCATTATCCTAAAATACTTGCATTCAACCTTCAAAGAATGATATATCTAAGCTTCCCTATCAAATTAAATATTTTAATGGCAAGTGATGGGGTCTGCTGTTATAGTCCTTGAGAAGTCCTGTGATGGATTCTGAAGCACACACTTTTGAAATAAACTCACCTTGGCATCAGATTGACTGGCACATTTTTTGTTAAATTTCCTCCACAAATAATCCTGGGGTTCACCACCTCTCCAAAGTACTTGGTTCAGGGTCCAGGACACAAAAGACACAGAAGTTGTCATATGTTTTCCTCTATTTTTTAATATCTTGCACTTTATTTTTATAATTTATTGATATACATGTCTCCTTTTATGTAATTTCTATCTTTCATAGATTAGTTTAGAGTAAGGCTGTGTGTTATCAATGTCTTTTCACCATGTGGAATAATCCCTTAATGAATACTTTACAGAAGTGATGGAAATATTACACAATATTAGTAGTCAAGGTGAAAAGACAAATCTTGTCATTTTCTGAAGCAAATTTTGCCTTAGAGAGATTTCCAGCATTTATATTAAATTTGTGTTAATGTAATTCAGATGGAAAAAATCTCCAAGAGATAAACTATTTCTTCAGTGAAGATATTAAGCCCTTTATCACTTCCTTCATTGGCTGAAGAGGCTGTATATGGGGCTAAGGAGAGCACTGGGGTTTGAAAATAGTACTTCTGTCCTTGTTCCAGATTTTTCAATACATAAAAGATTTGAAACTCATTTATTTATTTAAATGAGCCAAAGGAGTCAATATAAAGACTATTTTTCAAGTAATTTTGTCCAACACAAATATATACTGGGAGTTGAGATTATGTTTTACCAATTATATACATTTGGGAACATACAGAAAATTATAATGCATTACAGATTTGTATTTATGAACTCAATAAAATAGTAGGGAAAAAGGAATTTGCTTAGAAAAAATAACAACTTTTTAAACAAATTTTTAAAAATATATTTTTATTGATTTCAGAGAGGAAAGGAGAGTGAGAGAGAGATAGAAACATCAATGATGAAAGAGAACCATTGATTGGCTGCCTCCTGCACGCACCCTACTGGGGATCAAGCCCGCAACCCGGGGATGTGCCCTTGACTGGAATCAAACCTGGGACCCTTCAGTCCACAGGCCGACACTCTATCCACTGAGCCAAACCAGCCAGGGCAATACTTACATTTAGATAACATCTTATAAATAACCCATAATTGCATTAAAGGAATATATTTGTTCTTCTGGCATCAAAATTATATACTCAAACTTTCTATTGTATTTCTTTGTGTATAAATTAATTTTGCCAATGTATTGAAAAGCTGATTCTTTTAAGATGACTTAAAATATGAGATTATTGAAAATAATGTGGCTTCTGGTTTTAGCGGAGTAGGACCATGTGGACAAATAAGCTCATGACAAGTATGTATTCAGAGGGTTTTCATGCGGATTTAATGGTGACCTATTCAATAAAGGGTAAAAAGTAATTTTAGGTGATAAATATTAAGTAGGAAGATTAATATCCTTGGTTCCACTGAGAGGAATATCCTGTTACTGTGAAAATTTCAAATATGAAATTATTGTACATTAGTGAGATTTTTATTCACTGCTAGTACAGCACGAATACATGGTCAGGAAAGTTATGAATGGATGTGGTTCTAATGGATTATGTTGGCAATTAAATAAACTCATAAATTTTTTGCTTTAAATTAGCTTTTGCAGCCAGAGAAGCTCAAAGCATTTTAAAAATTCTAATTGGTCTGCTTAGAAATGTTAAGAAAGAATATATTACCTCCCATCCTGTGGGAAAACAGGCTGGAAAGGTGAAGAGCCTTATCTAAAATCACTTGGTGTGAAACAGTGGCCAACTGCTAGTCAACCAAAACCACATTCTGCTTCAAAAAACACTGCTAATAAATCTCCCATGTAGTTCAGACTGCAAATCATCAGCCATTGAAAGAAAATTAGTAATGAAGGAAAATTCATCCAGGGAATCGTAAACTCAGCCTCTGTCTTTCATCACGCGAGGAAATTCACAAGGTTTCTCCACTTTTTCTTCCACACTCTCTATGGGGATGTTTAAATGTACAAACTTAGTTTTCAGCTATGTACTGGCATCCAGGAGGCATTGTGTTTTATGTCAGTCTTTCATTAGCTGAGGAAGCACCGCATGCTAATGTGAAAGAATATTATTCAGAGATGAAGTCCATTTCTTGACTCTTTATAGGAGGCGCTACAGGACATTTCAGTCAAAATGCTGGCAGCCTGTGACTAGAAAGTGCCATGAAGATGAGACTTGCATCAGTACTTTGGGCAAGCAGGACCTCACTTGCTCAGGAAGCGATGACTGCAAAGCAGCTTACATGGGCACCCTTGGGACGGTGCTTCAAGTGCAGTGCACCTGTAGAACCATGTCACAAAGTGAAGAATCTCTGTGCAAGATTTTCCAGCATATGCTTCACAGAAGATCATGTTTCAGTAAGTTATACATATTCAGTGAATTATATATAATAGATATTTCTTGAACAGCACAAAGTAATAATCCAGCACAGAAAATCTGTTCACAAAGACAACTTAGTCTGCTATTCCATTTTTTAAAATCTATTTTCTGATTCTGTTTTGTGCATTTGGTATTTTCCTCATTTGCCTACATGTGTTATATGTTTTTAACTTACATGATTGGTCATTCCTAGATATTATTTATTGATTTCAATATTAACTGCATAAAATATTTATCCTACCAGATAGCTGAATGTATTAGGTATTTATTGTGAGTAACAAACCACCCCAAAATGTAGGGACTAGAAATAACCATATATTTACTCACAATTCTGCACTGGGCTTGGCTCAGTTGGATGGTTCTTCTGATGATCTGGGGTCACTCATATAACTATGGTCATCCGGTGGCTCAACTGAGGCTGGGCAATGCAAGATGGTGTTTAGCAAGCATCTTTGGCATGGCTCTTCTCCCTGGGACCTCTTCAGCAGTAGATCCTGGGATTCTGACAGTGAAGATAGCATTCCCAGCAGCTAAGCCCTAATGGGCAAGAACTTATCAAGCCTTTACTTCTTTCACATTTGCTCATGTCTCATTGGACAAGCAAGTCACATGGCCAAGTTCAGCGTCACTATGAGAGGAGGCTTTACAAGGATGTATATATCAAGGTTGGATTCATTAGGGGACCATTAATTTTTTAATCTACTTTCTGGTTGCCAAACTATGTAAAACACACTGACTCTTGGATTTGTTTTGTCTCCCCTTGTTTTTATTTTATTTATTTATATATTTTTATTGATTTCAGAGAGGAAGGGAGAGGGAGAGAGAGAGAGAGAGAGAGAGAGAGAGAGAATCATCAATGGTGAGAGAAAATTATTGATCAGCTGCCTCCTGCAGGCCCCACACTGGAGACTGAGCTGCAACCCAGGCATGTGTCCTGAACAGGAATCACACCGTGACCTCCTAGTTCATAGGTCGATGCTCAACCACTGAGCCATACCAGCCAGGCTCCCCTTGGTTTTAATATGTCTGTTGACCTGGCTGTAATGATGAGATGGAAAACATACTTTCTAAAGTTATTATTTATTCAATTTTGGAAAGAAGAAAACTGATATTTAGGAATTTAAATAATTTTCCCAGCATCTTAAAGTAAGCAAATGGTTGAGAGGGATTTGTCTATGAGTCTTATAGAAAGAACCGCAGGAAATGATCATATACTAATTCAAGGCCTCTCCACTGTCCATATTCAGGGTTAGTCCATGCAACCATCCAAGTTTCAAAACACCCCTAAAACCCCTAGGCCTCTAGTTGAAACCACCAAACCTGCAAACAGCATTCATGGGAGGAAGTAACAGATGTTTCATGGCAAACCAAACTTTTATATTTATGAAAAATATTTGAGAGATACAACCACATATGTATCTATATCTGTACCTATACATTGACATGGTTAACTATATACAGGTACACACACACATTTTAAATTTTTCTATATTTCTTTACAGATACTAATGTGATTACAATTATGATTTGTTGTGTATTAGGTAATAGACATACAATTCAGTGTATGGTTTTGATTCCAACAGAGTCCTCTG
The DNA here is from genome assembly GCF_000412655.1 of Myotis brandtii. Classification (NCBI taxonomy): domain Eukaryota; kingdom Metazoa; phylum Chordata; class Mammalia; order Chiroptera; family Vespertilionidae; genus Myotis; species Myotis brandtii. The sequence continues at coordinate 1,381,939 of NW_005356519.1, forward strand.
TGGAATTTCTACAATTTTTATAATTATTACTAGAGACATATTTCAATTGAAACATGATACAAAGAGGAAAATGCAGCATGGTATATGTTGAATCTTAGTTTCTAACTATTCATGCTCTTTGATTAATATTAGGTGGCTAATTCTGTTGGAAGTAAATGTATTTATAATGAATGGCTCATAACATTACAGAAGGAAATAGCAAGTAAAATAATTGAGACTGATAATATATAGTTACATTATCATGGTTATTTTCACTTGGTTTCTCCATATTAAATGATAGTCAGGAAAAAAAGGTAGGTTCTACAGGTTAGAGATAACTCTATTCCTGGGTATAAGTTCCCTCAAAATGTCAGTCCAGCAACCTAATTCTAGTTCTAAGCCTGGTTTCCTTCCATGTATTTTTAATTATTGTCATATTTTACTTCCATGTGTTTAGCTACTATAACCTGTACAGAGCAAAAATTATTTTTAGAGAAACAGTAGAAATAGAATTTAAAAATCCATCAACATTGAAGTAGTAGTAACAATGAAAAAAATCTAAAACTACTTCACTTTCTTCACTCACTAAACTTTATGAGCTTTGCTCCTCAAACATTACCTACTAAAAGCAGGAATTTTAAGTGACAGGTTTATAGACTTAAAAGAACCTTGCAGGCCTTCCGTCACAGTCTCCATACTTGAATTAAGAGGAAAAGTTTCAAACAAAAACAAGAACCAAATCCTGAGGCCTGGCTAGTTCTAAACGTCTTTATCCCTGCCCCATATGCTTGGGAAGTAGCAACAGCACATGTTTGAATGAACTGGCTCTCTCACCATCACCTCCTGATTTCTCACATCACCCCAGCATGCTCCTGCATTATCAAAAAGATCTATCACTACAGCATGTTTCCAAAGCCCTCAAGCTTTTGCTCACTTTACTTGAAAGAGGCAGAAATGAGTAGAGTTGAGAAGACAATTGGGGAAGAGTTTCTGTTTTGCACATTTGTTTGGCTTAAAGCATTGTTTTTCAAACTCACTTAACCTGAGACCACAGTAAGCAATGAATTTTCCATTAGCTTTTTATATGCAATGTCTTCTGTGTGTGTGTTTTTGATTATTGTTTTTCTATTCCATTAATTATTTTCAATGTTGACTACTACCCACTAAATGGATTTTATAACTCACTAATGTGTTTCTCTCTGAAGTTTGAAGAATACTTGCTTGGAGCCTGAATTCAGCTGGAAGTAATCTACATGAATGTGACCAAGTCCATCTTTTAATGTTATAATTATAAAGTTTATCGAGTGCTTAATTCTGGTCACATTTTTTTTTACTTAATCCTAATAATTTTGTGAGCTAGAAGCTCTTATTTTCTTTGTTTCACACACAAGATAAAGGAAGCTATGAGATTAAATGTCTTGCTCAGGGTTCTATACCCAGAGTGCAGTAGACTAGGGATCCTAACTGGCAGCCTCCTGTGACCTCCTGTCTGTGAAAAGGTAGACAGAAAGCTTGTGTCCCTTCAGTGTGCCACAAAGCCCTCACAGGCAGAACCTCTTAGTTCTGGTCGCAGATTTAAGCTTGGAAAATGTGCCAGAGAGCCCACCTCCCCTGCAGGACCAGACTTAGGCAAAGGAGCATCCTGAACAAAGTGTATGTATTCAGCCACCAACTTCACCTTAACCACTAACCGCTGGATCCGCACAGACTGACTTTTTCCCAGGGTCTTGAGCACAGAGCAAGTCTGTGGCAGGTAGAGCTGATAGAAAGATGAAAGAAATGGAACAGAGGCACATTGGTTAGTACAGAGAGGACCACAGAGATAGAAAAGTTAAAGGATGACTATTGTGTAGCTCGGCTACACTGAGGGATTCGGTCACTGACAGGAATGTGCTCTTGTCACATTGCTTAAATTGTCTTTTTTCTTGCCAACTCTAAAAGAAATTTGGGAATATCCCCACTCTGCCCATAAAGATTCAGTTCCTTTTTTTGAGGAATTATTTTTTAAAAATGAAAAGAGTCTACCTACTTATTAAATCCTATAGGGAATGGAAGGCATAGCAATACATGTATGATAGATATAAGCTGAGACTTAATTTAAAGGAGTACAGAAATAAAAATAAATCTCCCCCCTGTTCCATTCTCTAGAAAGTCAACGTTCAGAAGCTTGATGTACATTCTTTCAACCCCCCCCTTTTTTTTACTTTGAACCTTTTAAATACATATAAAGCTTGAATACCTTGTATACATCCAAATAGGAGCCTTCCTCATCCTGACACACACATACACACATATTTTTTAATGTAATAATACTATACATTCTGCATTAGAGCTTGCTTCTTAACTTAAAAATATGTGATAGACACATTTGCAAGTATATACATATGTGATGGCTTAATTCTTTGTAAAGTTTGCATAGTATTCTATAGTATTTGTGTGTATATATGTATATACATACATACCATATTTATTTAATTACTCTATGAATAGAATATGATTGTTTATCAATATAGACAATTTTAGCTGGCATTTCAATAGAATAGGTTTTGAACAGTGAGATTACTAGACCACAGGATTTTTGCATTTTTAAATTTGGTAGAAACTAGAAAAACGTTTGTTTCAATTATATTCTTAGTAAGAAAAAGTATTGTTTTAATTTTCATTTTAAATATAAATGACACTGAGCGTCTTTTGAAGCAGTAGTAACAATGAAAAAAAATTTTTACTTAGTCATATGCCTTGCCTAAAATATCTTCTTCTTTGAGTACCAGTAATGTCACTTTTGTAGCCTACATCAGATGTCTGTACTGATATATGTGACAACTCACTGACCTGCATGTCTCTTACAATGATCCTGAATCTCTGGTCCCTTACAGCAAAGTGATGACCTAGTATAGCCTTGGGCTCATATTCTGACCCTGCATGTGTTTTCTGGGCTATGTAAAGGGGAAATTTTTTTCACTGCTTCTTGAATAGCCAACCATTCTTCCTCAATTAGATACTTTCCGTTGACATTTAAAAATATATTTTACATGATTTACCAAAGAAAATATTTAATATAAAAAAAAACTATGAAGAATACTGGTATCTACCATTCAGTTTAAGATACAGAACATTGCCTTTATTTGTTTATTTGTTAAGTGCCCCTTCATTTTACATCTTTTTCTCCCCCCCACTTCAGAAGTAATCATCATATACTGAAACCCACACCCATGATACCTAAGTGATACACATATGCATGATATTGTCTAGGGTAGTGGTTCTCAACCACTACTGAAGAATCGCTGAGAGAATAAAAACTCTGATGTACAATAAGCTAACACAATTATGTCATAGAGAGGCAGGACCTAGGCATCAGCAGGGCCAATTTCATGGCCATGTGGCCAGTGCAGTCACACAGGTACTCAGAAGGGCCTGCACTTGGGGCTTCATATTCTGCAGCCATCATCTCTGACTTCTTAATGATTTTATCTTTCCATTTGTGTGTTGGCAATGAAGTCCAGTGGGGCATATGTGAGGAGCCTGGAGCCTTAGTCCTATGCATTCCTGCCTCTTGCCACCTTCCTGGGACAGGCAGGTTCTCAGCTGCCTACCCTGCTTTTTGGTACCCAGGCCCCATTCAGGACCCTTCCATTCCATGCCCTTCATCTGCCACCAGACATTTGCCTTTTTAAAAAAAATGATATTGAGCTTTATGATACATGGCTGTAATTTTTTAAATCTTTTAATTGGTCTTCATTTTCTTAATAAAAATTACGATATAATTTTCTTAAATAGCTTTGACTATAATTATTTGTAGATATTGTTACATATTACAGTTGTTACTATAAGTCATCATTTTAAGATTATATTTTAGACTCTTTGTAGTTGACCTCTATATGTTTAATTGATTTTTATACATTATTTTATATACAGTAAGATTGTCCCTTAGGTTGATTTACAGTCTTTACGGAAGACCTCTTTTCTATGCTTCTGAAAATTATCTGCCTACTTATTTTTTTTAAAATTTAAGATTGGAGTAGATCTTGGATGATGTGCAATCCAGATTTTATGGTGTGTTGTAGGAGACAGGCAACCTATAAACTATAGAGATTAGTTATTATTCCCTGCAATCTCCCCCAATACAAACACCAACACTTCCTCCCCCGACACACACATACATTATATACTGTAACAGAGACCTCATAACTTCAATAAAAACTCTCATTCAAAATAAGGAAATGTGGGAAAGTTAGTAATGGGATCCTTCTTGACAGGCCTTATGAAGCTTCCCTGGCATTGTGGATATTTTGGGCCACCTGGGAAGGACCACTTTTTGTGGCTGTGATTTTTGCCCTCTGGGAGTTCTTCCCTGTCCATCTTCCTTTATAGCCATATTCAAATTAGGTCTGGGGGAGTGTGCCCTCCCTAGGAATATGGTGCTCTCATAGACCATATCGTGGTCATACAGTTTGAGGGACTGAAAGCTATTTTGGAGTCACACACTTTTTACAAGCAGACTGGTGGTTTGTTTGGCAATATAATCTCTTTAAAATGTGTTAGAGTTCTCATCTATTTGCTTTTAGTCAGTTACATTGGCCAGTGCCCATAATAAAAAAAGAGTTTTCTTGACTTAGTTCCCAAATCTGCCTTATTTCCCAAGTCTGCCTTATTTCCTTGCTTCCTTACTCCAACTTAATGATTTAAATTAATTTAATGATTTAAACTAATCTAAACAATGGACTTGGGTGAAAATGTAAGACCCTTAATCTGTTTTTTTGCTGCCTAGTTGAATCAATTTGTTTAACTCAGAAATAACTGGAAATCTTTTTCAGTCTTGGGCCTTTTATAACTGGAAATCTTTTTCAGTCTTGTCTCTTGCTATTTGGGTTGTAGAAGCAGTCAGCTTTCAATGTTATAGAATCCTCATTTTAATCTCTCTGATTTCTACTTGAAAACCAGCCAGTTTCTACCTGAGCTCACATCCTTATTGTAAAACTCTACACAATGAAGTCAAGAATAATCAACTCAAACTATCACTTTAACTCTTTTTGGGTTGTCTTGCTCTTTTAGGTCCTTCCAAAGTGCTTTGAGAAATGCATTGTAGAACTGTCTTCATGTCAGAAAAAAAGGGGCAAGCATCTATCCTTTGGAACCTGTCCCACACCTCTCATGAGCCTTGATTCTCTAGAAATTGAATATACTATATTTATGACTGCTGAGTGGAGCCACAGTGGCAGAAAGGCACTGGATAGGAAAGAAGGAGGTATGGCATAAGGTGAAGGACTGTCATGTTGCACTTGCACAAAGATTAGGCATTTGAGGAAGCATTTTGATGATAATGAACAAAGGCATATTCATATCCAGAGTAGGGATAAATTCCAGTAGGAATGCATCACTACCTTCTTCAGGGTGGAAGGATTATGAAATCATCAATCTGCCACCAAACTTACAAACTGAGGGCTTAGTATTGGTCTCTGCCACTGCTGGGAGGTGTGTCATTCGGGATTGCTAAAACTTTTATGGATTAGCTCTAGGAAGAGGGAGTCCATTCTGTGGTGCCCAGACACTGCACCATCCTTTCACCATAGTTACACTCTTCATGCTCACTGCACAGGCCTGGTTGGCCTCCACGGGGTAGGTCACAAATTTACCTAATTGCTTAGGGCCTACTCTCTGGTGAGTACTCTCAGCGAGACATTAACTTGAATATGAAGATGTGCCTAGTTTGTGCCACTATTATGGGTCCTTCCACATGCCTCTTCATCTGATTTCCTTATCTACAATCTTTTAAGTTTGCTCTTTTCATTTCTCTAACCAAGCAATTTACCGCTGTCCATCAGTCTTAACTTCTGCCCACTTCTTTCTCTACAAAGTGACAATTAAGAGTAATACTTAACCCTGGCTGGGTTTCTCACTTAGTTGGAGTGTCATCCAGTACACCAAAAGTTTTCAGGTTCAATTATTAGTTAAGGCACCTAGGTTGTGGGTTCCATCCCTTTAATATTTCTCTCTCAAAAGTAATTTAAAAATATCCTTAGGTGAGGATTAAAAAAGAGAAGGAGTACTGTTTAAGCACTGCCTCTGGGGAGGATTTCCCTTCACCACTGTCCTCTAAAGCCACCTCTCATGGGTTTGTGCTGTGGCAGCTGCCCTTTTACAGTTAGCACTGATAGTCTCTATTCACCTTTCTGGGAACCAATGACTTAATGGATTTGATGATACCCAGTTAGGAGCATGTTAGGAGCTATATTTCAAATGGCAAATAGTCCTCCACTGCAGGTGGCATAGCCTTGCTCCAGAACTCGGGGGTGGGGGGTCTCTGCTATAACTCTCCTATTAGGGCATGACAGAGGCTCCACATTCATCAGAGACTCTGAATGAGATTGTTTATAAAGTGCCTGTTACATAGCAAATGTTCTATACATTTTAATTGCTTGTCACGCTAAGCAATTGTTTGGGGTTCTGGATTGAGAACTGGACCATTGGGTGTCTTTTTCTAATGTTTCACTAAAGCCAACTGGTTCCATAACGCTATTAGGAAAAATCTTTCCATTATTAGTTAAGAACCTGATGATCACAGAGACAACCACAAAGTATTGAGAAAGATGGACATTAAATTTTTGATTCTCAAACCTGTTAACACTCTGAAATATCCAGATGATGATTAGTTTAAAATATAGATAGCTCAGAACTCATTATTAAGACACACACAGACACAGACACACACACACACACACACACACACACACACACACACCCCAGGTGGTTCTGATTTTCAATCAAGTGTGGGAAGTTGGGGAACCATTGCTCTAATCCACATGTGGGAAACACCCAGTCACCGGCCATAGATCCCAGAGCCTCTTTTCACTCACACCTCCCAGGGAATGAGAAACGTCTGTGCACAGAAAGGCAAGGCTAATACTGTGCAGCGCTCAAGGTGGCCTGCTTCACTCCATTGCCTAAAAACAGTTGGTACACATTAGCCACTCAATACATGGTGAATGAATGAATGAACAAAATGAACCAATGTCTACTATATCTCTATAGCAGAACTGTCTTCTGAACACCATTGTTTTTCTTTCTTTTATTGGAACTCTCCTAATAATTCAGCTTCCCTATTAAGAGCCTCCACTCATTTGTGTTTCTACTTACACTGGAATTTTCAATTCAAATATTTGAGCAAAGGAATCAGGAATTAACAAGACCAAGCTGCTGCTGCCCACTTAAATAAAAACATTTCAAGTTCCTTATAATTTCTAACAATTTTTCTCTTTATAGATCAACTTTCAAAAAATTTGAGTAGTAGGCAACTATTTTACAGTTGATCCTTGGAAGGTATCAACACATAAATAAGTAATTGACCCGAACATATATTTGCTCTTAAATGATTTTATATCCTTAACAAACTCTGTCTGTTAATAATAAGGGTGAAAAAAGAGTATCCCCCAAAGATTTGCAAAACGAATTGGCTTTTGTGAAATTTTAATATAAAAATTCCTAAAAATGTATATAGTCCTTTAAGAAGCTTAAGAAAAGAGCCCTTGGTATTAGTACCTGTTTCTATCATTAATTTCTTTTTTTTTTTTGTAGTCCTATTTCTCCCCCATCTGTTTATTAAAGCCTCATCTTAGATATCAAGATTGCAAGTAAGACTGTTTTATTTATCTTGTCTGCATTCAATGGATAGATTATTTGGCTGCATTTCATCTTGCCTTTCAACATTTCATCTGTCTATTCCCAGTGAAGGTCTTGATCTAAAAATAACATTCCATTAGTGAACATTTTTATATAAAGTTCTTTAAACATGCCCATATATATGGAGGTGCATAATGCATACTTTTATACATTTTTTTCTAACCTACATAAAATTTTACACTTATTTTTAGTACAATACTTTAAAGATTGCACAGAAAATGATTAATGAAAGCTCAAACTCACTTTTGTAAATTATTGTTTGAATTTTTATTGTCGGCTGATCACTAGCTGTCTGAGAAGGAAGATTATAGACTACAAATAAAACAGCTAAGTGAATTGTGAAAGACATTTCCATTGCAAAAATCTCTCTCTCTCTCTCTCTCTCTCTCTCTCTCTCTCTCTCTCTCTCTCTCTCTCTC
>NW_005356519.1:1391294-1396906 GCF_000412655.1 Myotis brandtii
TCTCTCTCTCTCTCTCTCTCTCTCTCTCTCTCTCTCTCTCTCTCTCTCCCTCTCTCTCCCTCTTCTCTCCCTCTCCCTCTCCCTCTCCCTCTCTCTCTCCTGAACACACACACACATGCCACCTTCCCTTATAGCCAATTCATATAGGTTAGTATTCCAGGAGTTTGTGTTAAATTCTGGCTTTAAATAAATCACTTCATCTAACCAAAACCACTGACCTTTTCTTGGTTTCTACACAAAACTTTAATTCAATTCCAGTATCCTTCAAATTCAGTCCAGGTGCTAAAAAAAGTCTCTTGGTTTTCCAAGGAACAGTCAACAGAATTTCCCTGCTCTGTATTCATATTTATAACATAGCCTGTAAATAGCCCAGTATTTTGTATTTTCTGAATTAAAGTGGCTCCATGGTGAATTTGTAGTTCATCAAATTCATAGACACTCACTTATAAATGTATGTTTTTCCTCTTAGAAATTAGTGATTATTCCTTTAGGATCTTGTTTTTTATTATATGAAAACTCTTCAGATTCTTTAAAGAATAGGCATGTGTTTTATAAGTTATCAATAAAGAGAATAGTAAAAAATAAGCCATTTCTTTAGTATGACTTTAGTTACCACCCAATGTAAAAATTCTGATCCATATTTTTTGCTTTTATGCTATTTAATTTATAGACTTAGAGATCAGGACATTTCTTTGGGTTTGGTCCTCATGAATAAATTACTATATTTAACCTTTATTAGCTTTCAAACCTAAAATATAAACAGGGCCCCTTCCTCCTCCCTTCTTCCTCAGCTCCACTCCGGAATTTTGGTAAAAACCATGATCAGTAGCAATTACTCTAATAATCAGATGCCATGTTTGAACGTGTTAATAGATTTTATTTGAGATCATAGCCCTAGGAATGCAATATGGCTCTAGCATGTCTGGATTCAAATGTTTTGCCTTCTATAAGATAAATAACTGTAAACAAGAGACTCATTCTCTTTGCCTCAATTTTGTGTCTGTGAAGTGAAAAATATAATATCAATCCTAAACCAGAATGCTGGTACAAAGGTTATAGCAGTTAATTTATGTAAAGAAATAGCTAGAACATAGTAAAATTCAGTAAAAGAAATTCTTACTACAGATTTTGAGGAAATGGAAAATCATGCAAATAAATAATTTTTGCATAGTATTATGATGTCATACAGATGGTGCTGGAAACAGACTGATTTCTGGAAGATCTAAGGCAGTGGTTCTCAACCTGTGGGTTGTGACCCCTTTGGGGTCGAACGACCCTTTCACAGGGGTCGCCTAAGACCATCCTGCATATCAGATATTAACATTACGATTCATAACAGTAGCAAAATTACAGATATGAAGTAGCAACGGAAATAATTTTATGCTTGGGGGTCACAACATGAGGAACTGTATTAAAGGGCCAGAAGGTTGAGAACCACTGATCTAAGGTGTCATATTTTCTCAGGATGAGTGACTTCTAAAATATATCTTTGAGTGATGTTAGGTAGATGATGAACTTGGACAACTGGTCTTAGACTTTAATGTGTTTAAGAATAAAGTGGTTTCCAGTAAGAATGCAGATTCTGATATAGTAGTTATGGAATGGGGCCTGATATTTGCATTTCTAATGAGCTCCCAGGTGATGCTGTTGGTCCAGGAATCACCCTTTGAATAGTGTGGACCTAGATTACCTCTTAAGGACCATTTAAGATACATTAAATAATTTATATATCTGTCTACTGCTGAGAAATTGATTAACTAATCAACTGGATACATGGTGTTAATCTAATTGTCCATTTTTATGGACACCAGGTGTCTTGGTGTCATGAAAGAGTTCAAACGTGTCCTTATAATTTCCTATAATAGTGGCTTAGAGCAGGTCTGAGATGAACTTGGGCATTTGCATTTCTAACAAGTTCCCAGGTGTTGCAAATACTGTTTGTCCAGGTACCACACTTTGGGAACTACTGGCTTAGAGAAATTATCGTTTCTTTCCTGGAATCAATTGATTCTTTTCCTGAATTCTTTACTTGAATCATCAATACAAGCACATACTTCTGTGACTCCATTGAAGAAATTTCAGCATTGGTTGTTTTGAGATATTGTGATTTATACTAAGAAAAAGACATTTGGTTTTCCACTCTATTCCTGGCATAGAGTTCCTATTATTTCTTGTGGTTAGAGCAATAAGGGGTCTTTTGTTATGTTAATGAGGTGACCTTTGGAAACTCTTAGGTAACCGAAGGATGTAGGTTGGTTGCCAGGGGAACCCACTAAGTGATTAGAGGAAACTTTTAGTACCCACCCCTCAACCTCCAGAGAGAAGGAGGGGCTGGTCAATGATTTAATAAACCATCTCTATGTAATAAGCCTCCATAAAAACCCAAAATGAATGGGTTCAGAGAACTTTCTGGTCCATGAACATGTGGAGGTGCTGGGAGAGGGCGTGCCTGGAGAGAGCACAGAAGCTCCTTGCCCTTTATATCTCTTCAGTCTGGCTGTCCCTGAGTTATATCCTTTCATAATAAGCTGGTGATCTGGTAAGTAAAATGTTTCTCTGAGTTCTGTGTGCCATTCTAGCAAATTAATCAAACCTGAGGAGAAGGTCATGAAAACCTCTCATTGATAGCCAGTCAGTCTGAAGTACAGATAACTTGGACATGCAGTTGGCATCCTGAGTTGGAGGGGTTGTTGGAAACTAATTTATAGCCAGTTGGTCAGAAGTATAAGTAAAAACCTGAAATTGCAACTGGCTTCTTTCAGGGGATGGTGGGGAGGGAACTGTCTTGAAGAACTGTGGAATATGGTGTTACCTCTGGGTAGGTAGTGTCAGAATTGGATTGAATTGTAGGACACAGGTGGTATCTCTAAAATTGCTTGTTGTGGGGGAAACCCCCTTCCACACACACACGTTGGAATTGGTCTCAGAACTCAAAAAGAGACACCATCCCTAGAACCATGATTCTTAAATATGTTTCAATTTGCTTACCAAGTCAGTGGAGCAACAGATCTCATCACCTCTCATTTATCCCACGCAATAAAACATCCCCAGAGTCAACAGAAAGAGAGGCACTGGTTTTCATTAAAGAATAGTGAGGTGATGTCTGCTTTTTGTTATGTATAAATAAATTATTAATATAGCCCAGATGCATTAGTACCAAGATTGTTATGTTATAAACATGAAAAAGTAAACATGGATCACCGGGAGAACTTTCATTGTCCCCACTATTTTACTGTCCATATGGATAACCAATGATGTGACGGATAAAAGTCATGCGTCAGAAAACAAAACAGTATCCTCACTGGAGCTTCATCATGCAACACAGGGTATTCAGCTAGAAATGCAGAATTTGAGCTCCACACCAAGGCTCCAAGGTAAAGAACAACCAAAGGGTGAGGAGGAAATTCAGTTAGATCAAGTTACTTATTTGAACCTCCAAAATGAAACCTAAATGTATAGGGGCAAATCCTATTTTTCATGCTAACTTTTGCAATTTTAAGGAACACTTTGTCTTGGCATCTCATTAGAACTTCACACAGAAAAATCACAGAACCCTTAAATATCCCCGAGGTTTGCCTAACCTCCCAAGGATAGCAGTCAGACTCAGTAACCAGGTTAGACCATGAGGAATGGTGTAACCTCTATGATGGTGTAGCTGGGGCTGTCTTGGAAGGTGCCAAGCTTTAGAATAGAGAGGTAGAGCCTATAGATGTTCTTTGGTGCAGTTAGCTTTCCTTTGAAATCACTTCTTTTGGAAAGCAGTGACTATCAGGTGTTGGTACTCTTTGAGCATGTTGTCACCTCAAAGAAACTTCAAATAGATTGAATGACTAATAGCCAGAAACAGCTCTTTAAAACACTGCATTAATATTAATGGTAGCAAGCTCTGGACAGATGCTTGAAAATAATCCCACCGTTTGAAAAACGGCAAGGAACATTTTAAAAGATCTTGCAAACTCATCTCAGCATTGCAAAATAACATGGAAGAAACTGAAGCTATATAAGATATAATTCCTTCAAATTAAGGTTTAATAAACATATAAAGATGTTGCTTGCCATTTTAAAGCTATACCCTGGCTATGAAGGCTAGCTTACTTGTTTTTGTTGACTCAGAGACCTGTAACCTACTTGAGTGCTACGTGTATGTGTTTAACACTATTCTATTCATTTTATGTTTTGATTAATTTTCACAAACAATATATGAAGTAGGTGCTCTTTTTTTTTTTAATCCAAGAGGAAACTGTAATACTTAGAAGTTAGTAATTTATCTAAGATCACACTGAAGGCAATAGAGGCAGAATTTAAACTGCACTGGAAACTGATTTTAACAACCATAATATACTCTTCTCATCTAATGATTTGAAATTTACAATTATCAGTTTATTATAAACTAGAGGCCTGGTGCATGAAATTCATGCAGAGGGTGCGTGTCCCTCAGCCCAGCCTGCACCCTCTCCAATCTGGGATCCCTCTCACAATCCAGGATGGTGGCTCCCTGCCTGCCTGCCTGATTGCCCCTAACCACTTCTGCCTGCCAGCCTGATCACCCCCTAACCACTCCCCTGTCAGCCTGATCGATGCCTAACTGCTCCCTTGCCAGCCCGATTGCCCCTAACTGCCCTCTCATGCCGGCCTGCTTGCCCCTAACTGTCCTCCCCTGCTGGCTTGGTCACCCCCAGCTGCCCTCACATGCTGGCCTGGTCACCCCTAACTTCCCTCCCTTGCCAGCCTGGTCACTCCTAACTGCCCTCCCCTGCTGGCCCAATTGCCCCTAACTGCCTTCCCCTGCCAGCCCAATTGCCCCTAACTGCCCTCACCTGCCAACCTGGTCACCCTTAACTGCCCTTTCCTGCTGGCCTGATCGCCCACAACTGCTGTTCCTTGCTGGCCATCTTGTGGCAGCCATCTTGTGTTTACATGGGGACAGCCTTCTTTGACCACATGGGGGTGGCTGTCTTGTGTGTTGGAGTGATGGTCAATTTGCATATTACCTCTTTATTATATAGGACTAGAGGCCCAGTGCACAAAAATTTGTGCACTTGAGATGGTCCCTCAGCCCGGCCTGTGCCCTCTTGCAGTCTGGGACCCCTCGGGGGATGACCACCTGCTGGCTTAGGCCTGCTCCCCGGGGGATTGGGCCTAAGATGGCAATCATACATCCCTCTGGCAGCCTGGCAGCCCTCAGGGGATGTCCACTTGCCAGCGGGGAGCAGGCCTAAACTGCAGTCAGACATCCTTAGTGCTGCTGAGGAGGTGGGAGAGGCTCCCACCACTACCGCTGTACTGGCAGCCATCAGCCTGGCTTGTGGCTGAGCAGAGCTCCCCCTGTGGGAGCACACTGACCACCAGGGGGCAGCTCCTGCATTGAACATCTGCCCCCTGGTGGTCAGTGTGTGTCATAGGGACCAGTCATTCCCAGTGGTTCTGCTTCTAGGGTCAATTTGCATATTACCCTTTTATTAAATAGGATAGAGGCTTGGTGCACAGATGGGGGCCGGCTGGTTTGCCCAGAAGGGTGTCCTGGATCAGGGTGGGGGTCCTGCAGGGGTGCCTGGCCAGCCTGGGTGAGGGGCTGATGGCTGTTTGTAGCTGGTCACACCCCCTTCAGGGTG
>NW_005356519.1:1396930-1425460 GCF_000412655.1 Myotis brandtii
GGTGCCTGGCCAGCCTGGGTGAGGGGCTGATGGCTGTTTGCAGGCTGGCCACATCCTTCAGCCACCCAAGCTCCCAGTGGAGGCTGGCTGGAAGCAGGTATCTGGGATTTATTTAGCTTCTATAATTGAAACTTTGTTGCCTTTTGTGGAGGCTACAGCCGGCCAGGACAGGTGGGAAGCTTGGCTTCCTCCATCGCCGGGGCAACCAAGCCTCCTATTTGCTCCATTTCCCTGGCTGCCGGCCGCCATCTTGGTTAGGTTAATTTGCATATAGTTGCTCTGATTGGCTTGTGGGCGTGGCTTGTGGGCGTGACTTGTGAGTGTAGCATAGGGACAGTCAATTTGCATGTTTCTCTTTTATTAGATTAGATGTTATATCTTCCAGGGAACATATGTGTATGTAAGAAGATAATCCTTGAAAATGTGTTTAATGGAAGACAGTATGTTGTAATATAAAAAAAACAACACAAAACCAAGAGCCTGCCCTGGCCAGGTGGCATCTTCTTTTACACCAAAAGGTCTCAGGTTAGATTGCTGGGTGGGGCAAGTATGTGAGGCAAGCGATAGATGTTTCCCTCTCACATCGATGGTTTTTCCCTTTCTTTTCCTCTCTCTCTAAATTTATATATATATATGGCATATCCTCAGGTGAAGATTTAAAAAAAAAAGCAAGAGTCTAGGAAATAAGTTTGATCTCTAAATATACCAGGTGGTACAGAGGAAATCAGGTACCCTTACCCTAGAACACAGGTTTCTACATGTTAAATTTTAAATTTTGGTAATAGTTTAACAAAAATAGGTGATCTCTGATGTTAGTCGTGCCCTAATATTCTTGGATTAGGTGGCTGAAGATATATTTGACGCCAGTATGTTTTCAACAAACATCCACACTGCCTGTGTACAGGGCCAGCTCTGGAGTAGTTTTTGTTTTTTTTGTTTTTTTTTTTGGGTTGTTGTTTGTTTTTCTTTTAATGCCAAAAGACCAGTAGTCTGCCAAGAACTTTTCCTTCCTGTGATTATACCAAAAATTTAAGAGAGGCTTTTCAGTTCTTTCTTTGCCCTTGAAAAAATACTCATTCTTTCAGAAATCTAAATTGAGATTTGGAGTAAAAGGTTTTTCTCTCGTTGTTTTCCAAACTCCAAATAGCTTTATAAATAATGTGTCTGAGGCTCACTAAATAATCACAGTGGGGCATATTTCTTTGCTTCTGCTACTTATATGTTTAAATCTATAAAATGGCATGTTTCTAAGCAAGGAACATGAAAATTTTCACGTAAGGGATACTCAAAATATGGTATGGAACTTCTGCTGTATACAAAACCAATAAGTTGGCCATTATTTGGCACTTTGACCAGGCACTCTTCTGTGTAGGTGTGAAAGAGATTCCGTGAATATGTATGTGTGTGTGTGTTGGCTTTTGTTTTTATAAGTACATGTGTATGAGGAATCATTAGCTGTTTTAACTGGGGTCATTTAAAATCAGATTTCAGGGGGAGACCCAGCTTCCTCTTACCCTCTCTGAAGAGCGGCACCTGATCTGGTTGCACCATCCACCTTCACTGGCTAATATTCCAATCAGACCCTCTAAGAAATCACCTGGCAGGTTTCTCCAGGACATTTCAAAATGCAACACTGCCTCAAGGGAAGAGACATGGGGGTGGGGGTATCCCCTAAAGACACAGCCCATTCCAATGGAGACAAACGCTGGCTTCAGTTTCACCACGAGGTTTACTTGTGCACAACAGTTCCCAATAAAATCCAGCTGGTTTAAATTTTGTCTGCAGACCTGAAACCCAGCAAATTTGGCTTGGCTTCCTATTTTGCAGAAAATGCTTCACACGACTGTAATCTGGAAATACTGCAGCGTACGAACCCTCAATAGAAACAACAGGAGAACAGCTGTCTCCTACCTTCACTTTCTCCCAACTCCATCTTAAAGGCTTAGGTGTTGTTAAGGGAGGGGAAAGAGTCTGCCACTGAGCATGAAAGATGGTATGAATCATCCGTGACTACCTTTGTTGTTTGTTCTGAGCCAAAAGAAAAAGATTAAAGAGTTGCTATTGATGAGTGAGACAACTCACATTTTGGAATCACTAGAGAAGGAAGGAGCGTTTAAGATCATGGAAGGAAATAAAACAACAAAACAATACTGTTACAATCCAAACAATAAAAGGCTTCAGTCTGTGAAAGCATAGTGTTATCTTTTCCATTTTTCCACCCTTATGCTTTCACTGGCTTCATACAATCCCCTTGTTGCCTATAATTGGGGCTGGAGTTGGTGCCAAAGCTGCATAAAACAAGCAGCCTTTCCTTTATACTTTCTGTGCATCATGATTGTGTATGTGAAGTCATAAAATCATTTATTATGAGCATGTGTATTCCTGGCTTAAAGAGCCAAGTATTCTTGTGACAACAATATAATGGCATCAGATGTATTCCCATAAAACACCATATGTGGGCACTTAATAGTTATTGCTCTGGCACCTACATGCTGGGATAGCATCTTAAAGGGGGACTCCTTAGAAAAAAAGAACATTTGGTACTTAGACAAATAAAATGAGATAGGTGAGCAAGGAGTCCAGATTTATTAAGAACCCGTTGATAATGACAGTTTACCTTCCATAAGTATCAGATTGTCTCAAAGCATCTTCTAGAGTTCTTTGCATAGGTTCAAGGAAACCCTTTACAGCATTGCAAAAAACCAGTAAATAGTCTCTCAATCTCCAAGTTATAAGAACGCTCTCACATCATGTTGATATCTAGTAAACTGTAAGTGTGGGAACAAAATAATTTTTATTCTACTTATCTATTACTCTTTCGAAAGCATTTATTTGGCTACTGTGGTACCAATTACAGTAAACAAGTTGGTTTTCAAACTAGATAAAAGAATGCAGAGTGAATGCTGTGTGAGGTAGAGGGAGTGCCTGATGATGTTCTGAGAGTATGTCTCTGAGACAGACACGATTCCTCATTGTCTCTTTCTCATCTGCCAGCTTCCAGCTTAGGGTGGAATGACTTCCTTTGTTTGCCACTGAGGCTGGAGTCTGAGAATTCCCAATTCCTAATATGCTTTGAGTTTGCCAGAACTATGGGACCGATCTGTCATTATGATGTTAGCCCCTGCATTGGCTGGCCAGACACTCATTGTCAGTATAAGATAGGGGATTTCAAAACAATCCAACGGCAAGAAGAGACCAGAGCTCACTGGTTCTTGGTTGAATGTCCATTTCAGTTGGGGGTCAAAGCAATCTGAAAAGTGGGAAACCATGTACATCAGATTCTAGGGCTTTTGTCAAAGGGCAGGTTAATGATATACTGCTGTGTGCCACCGGGGTCTGTGTAGGAAGATGCTGCTGCTGATGTTTTAAGTTTCCATGCCAGCCATGAGTCACTACCTGCATCTCTATTCACTCACTCTTCCCCGGGTAACAGACAGGCTGCAACATACAATGGCATTTTGTTTAAAGTACATATGGTAGTTATTACATTGAAAATGTACACTGAGCATATGTCTACAACCCTAATTGTGCTTTCCAACACTTCTACACGGCTGCTCCGGCCCAGTCCACTTCCCTCACTGTTCTTTGGCCCTAACTTCCATTCCAGCACCACTCCTCTACAATGGAAATATTGTTGCTTTTAATTGTTTTTGTTCTTTTAATACTGCCAGGTAGCTGAAAGGGGAATTTTGAGGTGGAAAGATCTCTTCCTGAACCAAATAAAATTTTTCTCTAATTGGTAAAACTGGCTTAAGAGTTACTATCCCTACATCTGGTTATTCTCTACCAGTTGCTGATTTTTTTCAAAAGCCTTTATCTATTAAACAGAAATCCCTGACCTTTTCTTCTCTCTCTCATTAAGAACTTGTATGCCATTATCCTACCACAATGTGGTTGGAAATCTGGTTTCTCTCTCTTTCACCTCCAACATCATGAATTTTCCATTCTCTACCAATGGTTCTCTATCCCAACCATGCATCGAAAGGGTATAGACAACTTTTTGAAATTATGAATGTCCAGAACTTTATCCCCACTTATCCTTTGACCTATTAAATTAAAAATTATAGTGATAAATCCTAGGAATCTTTCATTTTTAATGCTGCATAGTTAATACTGATATGGGACCATAATGAAATATACCTTTCTAACTTAAGTAATAACTTCATTGTATGTCTATCCTCTACAAGATATTTTATGTTTTGTCTCATTTAATCCTTACAATGAGCTAATAAATATTATTTTCTTCATTTAATTCAACAGGAAACTGGGGCACAGAAAGTCATTTTAAAAAGTATATTTTTATTGATTTCAGAGAGGAAGGGAAAGGGAGAGAGAAATAGAAACATCAATGATGAGAGAGAATCATTGATCGGCTGCCTCCTACATGCCCCTACTGGGGATGGAGCCCACAAACCTGGAATGTGCCCTTGACCAGAATCAAACCCAGGACCCTTTAGTCCTCAGGCCAACGCTCTATCCACTGAGCCAAACCAACTAGGATCAGAGAGTCTTTTGTTGAGGGTTTTTGGTTGTTGTTGTTTTTTTGTTTGTTTTTAAATACTTCAGGTAATATAGTTAGCAAATTTTAGAGTGAGGACTTGAATCTGTGGCTTGAAGCCAAAGTTTGGCCTCTCTTGACTATACTTACTATATTCACTCATTCATGCTATTTACTAGAAAATTCTTTTGTTTCTAATTCTCATTATGCCTTGAGGATTTACTTAAAGTGACAAAACACCTGGAAAATTCATATTTACAATGGCCTAATATCTTGTATTGCAACCTAAAGGTGTGTATGAGTAAAAATAATGTGGCCCTAGTTGATTAGGCTGCTGTTGCTGAGTTATGCAGTTCCATACACTCCCCAAACTTCAGCAGCTTAATTTCTTGGTCATGGTACCTGCAGGCAGCTATGGGTTGACAGCTGAGGTTCTGTGACCCATTTCTAGACTCAGGCAAAAGGTGTCACCACTATTTGGAATATGCCATTTTTATGGCAGAGTTTAAAAAATGGCAAGCAATAGAATTGTTCTTAAGCTTCTGCTTGAACATAACATACATCATTGCTGATCACATTTTTTAATGACTCAAGTCAAGTTCAAGCCCAATGTCAGTGAGGGCAGTAAATGTACTCCTCCCACAAAAATTGATGCTTTAAGTCATGTGGCATCAGGCAGTGGGTATGTAATCCATTACAGTGAAAGAGGAGTGAATCCTTGTGCAAAATAATATAATCAATCTCAATTCCCCTTCCACATATGAGAAGCATGAGGCTCAGAGGTTGAATTAGCTTGTCCAAGGCTAATGAATGACACAACTAAGAGAATGATGGAGTCTTTCTGACTCTAAAAGTCAGTGTTCTCTCTGAGCAGTCAGTTTGAAAAATGGGGAGAAGGACATTGTAGCTCTCTCCTCTATTATTCTTTCATCTTCATGCCAAAGATACTCTAAAACATCATGTCCCTCCAAGAACCTGAGTCATCTTTGATTTTCCTCTGCATATTCAATATCAAATAAAAGTCAATATAATATTTATTAATGATATTTATTGAGCAGGTATTTTGTACCAAACACAGGTCCAGAATCTCATTATATATTGTCATATTTGACTTTTAGCAATACATTTTGTGGTAGGCATTATCCCATTTTAAAGATAGGAGGACAGAGTCTCAGTACATGGCTTAAAATGATAGAGCTGGAGTGAGGCAGAGCTGGTTTTAATCCATCTCTACTCACATGCTTGTGCTACAATGTTCTGTCACGCTTTCCAACAAAAAATTCTCTGTTTTAAATGTACACTTACTTTTTTTTTGTTCTCTGCTCTGGCTTCCACCACCTATTTTTAGTTTTCATTTTCTTATATCTAAACTGCTACTGTAGCTTCCTAGTTAGATTCCCCCACCAAACCAGTCTGTCTACCATGAGCAGACTCATTCTCAAATGGTGCCTTGACCAAGTTATGTCTGTGTGCAAAAAGACAGCTCTTGCTCTCCTTGGATCCTTTTTTTCACATCTAAACTCCCTCATCTGATTTCCAAGGACACCCAGAACACACACCAGTCTTACTTCCCTGCCATATCTCAAATGAGTACCAAATGTGACTAGGTATAAATGATCCATGAAAAGGTACACATTTGAGGAATGGTAGGAAATAAGGCTGGTATGTGTTCTGGTGTACTTAGTTGCCCCTCATTTATTCCCACCTCACTTTATTCATATTAGTCCCTTTACCTGAAACTAAATCGAGAACTTCATGAGGGCAGGGTCTTGTATTACCCTACAAATGTGCCCCATATTGATTACCATAGTGCTACCTTTGAAGTGGGAAGTGATTACTTAACTGGAACATCTGTACTTGGGTACAAATAGGGTGGTTTCTGCCACATGGTCCTGTAGACATTTATAGGTGACTAGGAATAAATGATCCATGAATTCCTTCTAGTTCGGCTGGAATAGGTCACCAAAGTAGAGGGAAAATGCTAAATTTGCCATATCCCCTGAGGACAAGTTAAGACATTGAAGAATGAAAGATTAACTGTCAGCAAGCATGGAATTAATGTTGCATCACGCCAGCCTCTCCAAGGGGCAATAGGAGTAGCATTTGGGAAGTCAGGAATCTCCCAAACCACAGGGTAAAAAATTTGTTTGACTCCTAGGAATGGAGAATAAGAAAAATTGTGGTGTCAGGTCCTTGTGAATGTGTGTGCTTAGTAAAGTATTATAAATGAATACCTACATGTATTGTGTTTTCTGACTTTCTGTTGATTAAGATAAAAATCCTCAAAAAATTCCTTATGCCCACCCAAAATATATACATATCTGTCTATCAACCACATATACCCATGTTTTCCAAGATTTTTTAGTAGATTCCAAGATATATCCCATGGGGAAAATAAATTTAGGTAAAGTATGCCCATATACCATAGTAAAAAAACACATAAAAACTAGAAACACTTGCAGCAAGTAAATGTTTGCAACTTATTGTGTTTAATCTAGAATTTTCAAAATCATTTACTTATGTTTACTCATGGCACCTTTTATTTGTCTAATGCATAAAAGTATAAAGGTATTCTACAGAACCAACTAGTATTTTACAGTATACAGTTTATTTTGCCTCTTCTAACAAATTTTGAATTTACTGTGTCCACTTAGACATCTAATCCAATGAAGAAGATGCTTACTCTTTGGTCATTAGTAAAGTTTGTTTACTAATGGGCAAAGAGTAAAAAAACTAGATTCTTAGAATTAATGCCCAGGAAAAAATAGTTTAGCACATTTTAATGGATTAGGAAACCCTATGCATTGCAGTTGGGACATTGGATTCATATTTTAAGAAATGGTAATAATATGTGAAAAGTATTGGGAATTAAATGTGATGACTCTTGGCTGATGGCATTTAAGTTGAGAAAGACTGGTATATAATAATATACTACACAGTGTATGTCACCATAAAGTGACAGATGTGCTATTCCAAATGTGAAAGTTGCTAATATATACTTTTTTGGCCATTAGATAATCACATGAGAATGGCATTGCAGTAGCCATATTATACTGTAAATTAGATAGATGTGGTGTCAATTCTCAAGAAGGTTGTTATCTAAGGAGAATTAACAACATATATCATACTTTCAGCTTTTTTCCTAAAAATTTGCAAATTTATGTACAGGAAAGAGAGTTTCTGAATTATTTTGTCATTCCAAATGACTATAAAGGCTTTCCGAAATGTTTCCCTTTTATTTATTTTATTTCTCTCTCTTTTCTCTGGTGTTTTTAATCAACCTTGAAAAAATTTCATAAGCCAATCAGGTAAAGTCTTATACATTTCCAAAAGGGTACACGTTAGTAAATGATTCAATTCCAAATGGAGACATCAGAAAACTATCTAGACAATTAATGTTATTGTCATATATACTTTTTTCATAAAAATTTTATGTTACAAAACCTCCACATATAAAAACATAAACTTATTAAATCATTAAAATATAGTGTAAAATAGTCCAATTTTTATCTTACATTTGTTTTATTCCAAGCTCTCCTAGTGCTTACATAATATAATTTAAAGTAAAAATGACTTCAGTTTTGGGAATACATTTTTTTCTATTAAACTTATTCTAAACATAGATAGTTTTAAACAGGGGAGTTATTTTTATGTAATACTCAAGTTGTATCAATGTAGACATAGATTATAGTAACCAAAGATATAGCCAAGTCTGTTTTTAAGCAGTTACACTGATCTTTTGTGAATTATTCTTTGTATGTCCTTTGTCTGATGAATACTCTGGAAAGATTTATCTGGTCCTAACTCTACATCTGTAAAAAGAGAAAATGCTCATTTTGAAATCAGTCTTTTTTCTGCCAAGAGCCATTTGGATATTTATAACATCATTCACGGGCCATACAAAATTATCAACTTAAAAATTATCCTGCTATATTTCATCAGTCATTTAATTAACTCACCCTAATGCCAGACCAAATGATTTCACAGGCCTTATATGGCCCGCAAGCTGAACATTCCCCACCCCGGTCTAAGATAACCCATGTTAAGAATTGCAGCATTAACTTTTTATATTTCTGTTAAATCCTAAAATTAAAGTGTTTGAGTTGGTTGTCTGCTTACATTGAAAATGATGTAATGTCAGAGGTGTGCGCAGGTTAAAATGTACTACAGGTGTATGTGAGGCATTTCAGATGCTTTAGTTACATTTGTAATGTTACTTCTTCTATTGTGAATTTCAGCAACAGAAACATATATAATCATGAACATTTGTAATCAGATAGTACTATTAAGTGCTGCTTATTGTACAACACTATCAAATACAACTTGTCCCTATTATTTTTTCAAGTGTATTTCCTAATCCAATTGTCTGCCATGTTGAGAAAGCTAAAAGTATTTTACTTTTTTCTGGTTTCTAGGATTTATATTATATATCATTGGTAGGAGATTTTGCTGTAAGTCACATCTCCCCTACTTACCAAGTTTGTGATCTTGAACAAGACAACTATTCTGAGTCTGAAAATCTTTTTTAAGTTGAACTAATAATTCCTCTTATATGACTAGCTCTAAAATTATACAGTGTTTGTCAAAGTGTCTTGTAAAGCATTAAGTACCATACGTATAGAAGTAAAGCATTGTGTGTTGCGTGAGTATATACATGCATTTTTCTCTTCCATTGTATGGACATATATACAAATATATAATTATAAAAATCTACATATATACTGGGGGGAGCAGGCCTAAGCCACAGTCTGGCCTCCCTCTGCAGGAGGCGACCAGCGGGCTGATTGCCACCACCACCAGTGGCCTCCCTCTGCAGGAGGTGACCTGCGGGCTGATCGGGGGGACGGCACTGGCAGGTGAGCAGTCAGCACCACCCCGGCCTGGCGCCGCCCTCACCAGCCCACCCCCTGCCCACTGATTGTTCCACTGTTCAGTCGATTAGCATATTAGGCTTTTATTATATAGGATGCTCTAACCAGAAATCTTCTATTCCTACTTTCTATCAATATATTTTTTTTTAAAAATATATGTTTTTATTTATTTCACAGAGAGGAAGGGAGAGAGAGAGAGAGATAGAAACATCAATGATGAGAGAAAATCATCAATCAGCTGCCTCCTGCAAGCTCCCTACTGGGGATCAAGCCTGCACCTGGGGCATTGCCTGGAATCAAACTGTGACTTCCTTATTCATAGGTCAGTGCTCAACCACAGAGCCACACTGGCTAGGCTCTATCAGTATCTTTAGGTCTGTTTTGTATGAGCCCAAAGCTATAGGTGACAGGTGTGGGTTTTTTAATTCTAAGATGTAAAATTATTTCCTTCTAAAATCATAATACTTTATTGATCTAATCTAGTGTTAGTTATTAAAAATACCATAATTTGCATTCCCATTGCTACTTCAGTGACTATTTCATTATTTGCAGAAACTATTAAGAAGAATGCAGAACATTTGGGAGATCTTATTAGTACAGTTATATATATGTATATTATATACTATATACTATTATATGTTATATTGTTACATGTTACCTGTTACATGTTATATATTTTATATATATAATCAACAGACAAATCTACAAGACATGTGAACAAAACTGTCATTCAACCAAGGATCAAAGAGTCAGGCTTGTTAATAGATGCGCCTAGACTTAGGATGGGGTTATGTCCTGACAAACCCATCATAAATTGAAAATATAAGTTGAACATACATTTAATATACCCAACCTACATCACAGCCTAGTCTACCTTAGGTGTGATCAGAATACTTATTAACCTACAATTGGGCAAATCCATCTTGCTGCCACTGCCCAGTTCATGAGAGTATCATACCACAAATCACTAGCCCAGGATATTGAGAGCAGAGTTTCTACTAAACGTGTATCACTTTTGCACATTCATAAAGTCAAAAAAGCTTAAGTCAAACCATCAGAAGTCAGGACCATCAGGATAGTCATTTACTAACTCTGAGCTTTTGGGCTCAGGTCAAAACGCAAGACCAATGTTCTGGAGTGCATACTTACTCATTTATGTGGGTTTTGTTTTGTTTTTGTTGATATATGAAAAGCTGTCCATATTTGATGAATGCAGCTTGATGAGTTTGAAGATAAGTACACACAATGAAACCATCACTAAAATCTATACCATAAACATATTTATCAGCTCCAAAGTTTCTTTCCATTCCCTGTATTTATTATTTTTGTATGTGTATGATAAGAATACTTAAAATGAGGTCTAACCTTCCTGCTAATTTTTAAGTGTACAATTCAGTATTGCTAACAACAGGCACTACAGTGTACAGTACATCTTTAGGATTTATTCATCTTGCATAAATAAAACTTTGTACCCTTTGACTAATATCTCCAAGTTTCCCCTTCCTGCAGCCCCTGATTGGTAACCACCATGTGTTTAGCCATAATGTAGAAAATAAACCTAAGACATGGTCTTGTCTCCTTTGAAGTTTGTGAACTAAATAAATGAGCATGTCTTATTGATGCAGATCATGATTGTTTAGGCAAGCATATTATCTTGTTGGTTTAGTTTTACAACATAAGTTTTAGCAGCAGTGGTATTGAATCCTCATTATCTGTGTTTATACTTTGGTTTATCATATTACTAATGTATTATATTTTTCAAATTTAAAGATGCTTATGTATTTTCCTTTTGTCCCAATACCAATGCTTCTGGGGTATATTTTAGAAGGGGGCTTTCAGACAACAATGATCAAAATAGTCCATTATATATTAAATTTCATTCCTGATCATTAGATGAAATAATTCAAAACTCATTTTCTATTTGGGAATTTATATGCCTTCAGATAAGACAATCTTGAACAAATTAGAAATTTAATATATTAACACTAATAAAGGGCACCAACCTTTGGATATGCAAGAAGGTAATCCTTGAATTACAAAATATATTTTTAAATTATGCTATGAAAATTTTCATTTTATCAAATAGTTCTTCCAAGCAGACCCTTCTAGGTTATATTTTAATTAAAATTTTAATTGAAAATTTACACATTTGCAGTTTATATGTTTAATTTTTATTTCAGGTATTCTGACATTTATTTTTAAGTCATTATTTCATATGTGATCCACCACATTGTTTACACTGCATTTACCATTTTATATAAGTAGAGTTTTGGTCTCCATCAGCCATTTCTGCACAAGGATTTTGGAAGAAAAGAATAGAAATAATAACAACTCTGTGGCTCATTTGGGAAGAATACTATTTAAATTTGTTCTTAATGTACAGCTGAAATTAATCTTGATTTCCCATCAAATGTACAGGGATTTTACAATATAGTTCATAACAGTGTTTAATTCCTCTAGGGAGCAAGTTAAGATAAACAAGTCACTGACAGTGTTTATCTATAAATATAGCAGATGGTGTGGGACTGAGGTTGGTTATTAAGTCTGACGACTTTAATTTCATGGTTATAAAACACTGTAAACCTCACTGTTTATAAAAGGCTGGGGAAGAATCTCCAATGGGCTTCAGTAGCCAAGAAACCCTCTGTAACATTAATCTCTCTAACTGATATTTGGTATCCTCCTAGGGTGCAATATTAAAGATTGTGGAGTGATTGCTAGACACTTTAAAATTTTCACTGGGATCATTAGCTAGCATTTCTGTCATTGATCTATTAGAACCTTGTTAATGAGTTCCATGTGAGTGAAATTTAGTGAATGAGATGATTCTTTCTAAACTTTGCTAGGTGAACGTTTAATGGTTACTTTAGGCAGTCATATACATAAAAGATAGTCTAATTTTTCAAAATAATACCTTTTATCTTATGCAAAGGTAAATCATGATACCTAACTAGACCAAATGTACTGAGAGACAGAATTTCATAAAAGAAAACTATAGCACCATTTGAATAATCAATATACATTATATACATTTACATTTAGGCCATGGATCTGTCTAAAAGGTCACAAAATGCCACTGAATTTTAAAAAAGCAAAATAATTTATCCTTCATATTCATAATTAATTTAAATATAATTTTATTATAATAATTTATTTAACTAAAAATCTGTATGCTTAATTTAAATGAAACTAATTCTTCCAAAAAGGACTGCTATTATTTGAAATAGCTCAAATTTTCCATTTCAACTTTAGAGTGAATGACAAAATTTATTTTATAACCATAAAAGTGAACATTTTTCACAAGCCTTATCTAATTCTATCACTTTCACATTCAGAAGTTGATATTTTAGTTTCTAAGAAGGTCAGACTTCTATGAACATTACATGATAACCCAATATGTGAGTTGGGGATTTAAAAATCTTGAGCTAAAAATACCTTAACTGGATTAAAGTTTAGACTCATTGGGAATGGGTTTCTAATGACAAAATCCTAGGTTACTTCTCTAGCTCTTATATTAGGCTGCTTCTCCTGGACCCACCCTGAGAGTTTGGTAACTGATATAAAACATGAAACAGTCTGTGTCCTGTGCTCTCTACCAATTATCCATAACACAGACCTCAAACCTTGGTTTCCAAAGAGCTGGCCTCTGAACAGCAGCATCCCTGGGTAGAGAATGGACTAAATGGAACTGATGGTAATGTATCTTCTCATCTCCCTTCCCGCTCAGAGCCTACAGTCACAAGTTGCTACTTGATACACTCATTTCTGCAAAAAACTATCTACGTCACTAGTTGTCATGGGACATACTATCCTGCTACTTGATACACTCATTTCTGCAAAAAACTATCTACTCATACTTGGACTTCCAGGTCTCAAAATGCACAAAGCATGTATAACAGATGATAGCAAAACCTCCTGCAAGTGAAGGCTTTATCTAATTTTTTTATGCATCAAAACTCATCTGGATCAACATCATCATCAAAGAAATTGGATTATTGGGTTATTGGTATGTTTGGCAATATTTGTGTTGAACTGGATCAAGACTAGGGGTGATTTCACTTCAAACTTATTAATAAAAGGCATCTAAAATAGCTTTATCAATTCATTTTAAGGATTGCATCTTTTCTTCTTGTGTTTTGTGAAGTGAGGTAAACATGTGTCTTGCAAAACATGGCCATGAAGACTAGGGTCACAGAGTGGCCAAGAGTGCACTTAAGTGAGTAGAAAATAGGTAATAATAGAAACTGAAGGGGTTAAAAAAGGGAACAGAATAATGGGAATAAGTAGAGCTGGATATTGAGATATCGGAGTAGAGAAGTGAACAGGGTGATTGGGTTAAAGACTCTCCTTTGTAAGAATTCATAAATACACTGGATCTTAGGGAAATAAGATATCATTAAAAGCACACTAAAACAATCACTCATGTAAAGAAGGAATATTTTTCAATATCCCAATGGCAGCCTAAAGTTAATGTCTTTTGCCCCCCCCCTCAGTTTACATATATAACTATCTTATAAAATGTTATTTTTTTCTAATTATGCTTTTAAAAAGTTTTTTTTAATAAGGAAATTATCTGATTCAAAGATGAAAAAAGCTGTTAAAATTTAAGAAACACACTAATCTATCCTAATCTATTATATTTTATTAAATAGTAACATAGAAATAAGTTGCTGCCTTACAATATAAAGCAATTTACAATCCATGGGATAAAAATAATGCTTTTCCTTTATGCTTTAATCTCATTTTCATTATTTTCTTTCAGATTATTCAGCTCTGGCTAATGTCAAAGGCATTGTGTTGCAAAAAAGAAAACAACCAAAGGAAAAAACTCTGAATGGATTTCATTCCCCCTTCAACGGTCAGTTAAACATCAGACCTCTGTACTATTTTTTATTATTTATTCTCTGTAGAAATCCAGTAATTTTCCTTTAATCTTGTTTCTAGGAGAAGTGATTTATGCCGTCATGTGCATGACAGTCACCTGTGGAATCCTTCTCGTGGTTTTGTTCAAGCTGAGGTAACAGAATACAACCCAGAAGGGAAGGGCTGGAAGTGAATCAGCCCTGTTAAAACACACTGCACCATGGCAGAGCTCACACAGGGCCCGAGAATGAAAGTTTCTCCATTAAGACCTACTAAATCAACATTTAATGTGGGCTGGGTCCATGGAAACGTTACTCTCAGTCATCCTATGTAAGGGAAATGTGATCATAAGGGAATTTTTTAGCGTGCATTTTACAAACGCATATGTATTGTTCTCCCAATTAAAGTGTTATCAATCTTTTCCCTGGTTTTCTTATGAAATCCAAATTGAACTTTGCTGCCTTCCTGCTTCCAATCACTTGCAGGATTAATCAGCTTACATAATGGACCGGCTGTGTACTTCACACAGTTTATATTTACCTAAAGGGGTGCTCTTCAGTCACATTTCTTACATGCTAATGTATTTTATTCATGTTTTAATATGCAAGCATCCAGGTCTGTATAATTGGAGGCCTCACAGGGTACCATTAGGAAGACATTACTTCAGCCTGACATTTTAATTCACTCTTTCCAAATCCTTTTTCTTGGCTGCCTTTGTTGCTCAAATGCAGTAATGATTCAGGAGGTATGTGAGATTGAAGATTAGAGTCACAGCTGTCTCTGGATTTCTAAATGTCTACGGTTTTAAAATCTTCCACTTATTGACCACTCACAAATAGATATAAAGTGGTGTGCAGTTGCTTACTTTAATTAAAAAATAACCTCGTATTTAAATATTATTGATGTTGATTTGCTAATTCATATACCTATGTATATCATTGTATATAATTTGAGTATCATAAATGTTAATGAAGAAATAATATATATATACATGTATATCTGTGTGTGTGTGTGTGTGTGTGTGTGTGTGTGTGTGCGTAAACAAACATAAAATACATGCATCAGTAAAATTAGGGCTAGGAAGTAGGGAGACAATGGGCATCTCTCATCTCATGACCCCCAGAGGGGGAGACAGAGTGAACTATGTCATGCGTGTACATATACTGCTCCTCCAGAAACCTCAGACTTCTAGTGCTTGACATAATGGCAGATAAAATGAAAGTGGGAAGAAATGTGGCAATACCAAGGCGCAGGCACATGTAGAGTGTATGCTTTGCCAAGGGACATTCAATGATATGTATTTTTAACAGCAATGCCAGCTAAACATATCCACCTAGTTAATCCACCTTCTCTAAATATTTAATTTGATGCTTATCAATACCAGTACCAAAACAAACTGCTTTCCTCCAATGCCTTAGAAGTCATATTTGTATGAGAATATATTTCTTGGATTCCAAGGTAAGTTTAAAGGCCAAATAATTAGAGTCAGTTTCAAGGGGAAAATAGAATTTGGAATTTATTCAACTTTTCTTTATGTGGTTTAAAATGTTTGAGAGCACTGTTCAGACACTGGGCCTGCCTAGATAGTCCATCACAGACATATTGTTGCAGAGAAGCAGAAATGGTTCTCTAGCAAAACTCTTACTTTAATGGTTCCCAATCTTTATTTTTTAGCCTCACATATAATGTATCAAGTTCACATCTGCCACACAGACCCATGGGTTTTCACAGATTACTGTTGTACTGTTGTGCCACAGATAAATAAGGTGACGGCCTTTTAAAATTCCCTGTGTATCAGCTGTAACTTTACCTCTTTTGCCTACATACATAGGCATATCCCTTTACTGCATGACAATGGCCGTAAAGTGTTATAGACAAAAATCTTAATGTACTCCAATATGTATTTTAAAGCAAATCATTCATACAATTTAAAATTGTATGAATTATTTTCCATACAGTTTAAAATTGATTCTGACCTGTAATCTGAAAGGTCCACACTCTGGGTTAAGGAAATGATAAAAGTAAAAGCCATCATAGCAAGAAAGAATAAAGTAAAACAAAAGCATCATTAACAACCAAACCTGTGTTACCGCACATCTGCAGGTAAATAAGGCTTTCTCAATGAAGGAAGGCTGAGTGCCACTCACCTGGTAGTCACACCGCATCCATGTGAACACCTTTCCACAGCAAAGATGAACATTTTTGCATTTGTGTCATGTTATGCTAAATTAAAACAGCCTAAGTCTTCAAAGAAATTTGCAGAGAACCCAATAATTTAAAACACGAATATTTGAGAAAATAAATGACTCTTTTTCTTTTTGCAAATGATTACTTGGAAATCATAGTTCAATGCATGAGACCTCTTAGAAAGACCATAGAACCTTCTACTATTGGGTCTTTACATTCAGGAAGTTGATTCATTTTTCCCTCCAGGCACAGAATCCACCAAAAAATATAAGCACACATACATTTTTAAAATCCTTAAATTGGCTAATTGTTAACTTTTGCTTTTACTTTTACGTAGAACCTTCAGAATATCAACTCAAACCAGAGATCGATCACCAAGCCAAATACCCGGAGGACTCATGGTTCATTAAGAATCTTGGATCATTAACAATCACTTCCTTTCAAGCAGGTCTTTCTAGCCAGTCAACAGAATATCCTGTTCATCATCAATAAAGAAAATGTTAAGAAGGGTTTAATGA
This sequence comes from Myotis brandtii, assembly GCF_000412655.1. Lineage (NCBI taxonomy): Eukaryota > Metazoa > Chordata > Mammalia > Chiroptera > Vespertilionidae > Myotis > Myotis brandtii. The sequence continues at coordinate 1,413,868 of NW_005356519.1, forward strand.
TATTGTATCATTAAGGATAATAATGTAAGGTATAATAATATGACAGGTGTTCGATTTATTTTTTCTTTATAAGTTATTAACTATAAATAAACAGTGATATCTTTTATGAGACCAATACAGAATTACAGAATTGCCCTTGAAGGCAAAAAGTGTTGTCTTAAATTACAGTCTACATGATTTATTGCATGATAAAATTTGAATCTATAAAATGGTAATTAGCTACGTCATAATATGACATGATTAGCAGGGTTTTTTTCTGATCAATTTAAAAAATTCCCACTAACTTGCCTAAAGAAAAATGCTAATAAAATACCTAGTTTGGCCCTGACCAGTTTGGCTTAGTGGACAGAGTGTCGGCCTGCAGACTGAAGGGTCCCAGGTTCGATTCCGGTCAAGGGCATGTACCTTGGTTTCGGGCACATCCCCAGTAGGGAGTGTGCAAGAGGCAGCTGAATCAATGTTTCTCTCTCATCAATGTTTCTAACTCTCTATCACTCTCCTCCTCCCTTCCTCTCTGTAAAAAATCAATAAAATATATTTTAAAAAATACCTAGTATGTTTTTATTTGTATATCTTATATACAAATTAGATAAATTATTAGCATTGACTTTAAAGTCCTAAGCATATTCATTTAGATGACTAGTCTTAAAAATTACAAGTGGTATCTTTGGTTTTTTAAAATTTAATACTGTTGAACTTTACTTTTTAACTTGATGTCTGTATTTTTTATTCATAAAGCTGTAAAGCAACTAATTGGTTGAAACCTCTGTGCATCTTAACAATAATATCTTTTATTTATTTATGAATTTAATTTTTTCTATGCTAATTATGAACTTCTGCAATAACAAGGTAACATGATACTTGTTACTTTATTGTTTCCAAATTGTGACTTTTAGCTTGGTTTGACATCAGAGTATAATTGTGATAAAAAAAATTATGGAAAAGTTGTTTATTAAGTTTTTGATGCATATATGTTTTCAAAGTGCAATCATATTTGGATCCATTGATAAGAATAAATGAGATATTATGTTTTTTCATCAACAGAGGCACAGATATTCAATAACCCATGCATACAAATAATTAGTAACATTCTGTATTTACAATTAAAGGTCAAACATTTTCTGTCTGTTTGATGTCATCTATTGCTGTTCACTACACTTCAGATCAAATTATCTACATTAAATTACATTTGAAGTTAACATTTGGCTATGCGTACTCAGAGTAATTAAAAAAGCCTTCCTTTATCTTTTCAAACAGGAAGGAATAACTTGGTGAGTTATAAATCTCCCTCAAGGAGTTCTCCACATTCCAGTGGCTGTTAACACTCTAAGTTAACGTGAAGAGAATGTGGGCATTTCCATCTCCAAAACTGACATTTAATTTGGTTTGCTAACGCCTGGGAGAACGTGAACTCTTCTCTGGAAAGCTGAGGGAAGAAATCAAGTTGCTTTTAGAAATATGTTTGTGTTGAGCAGAGAAGGGAAGGACAGAGCATGGAGAAGGACTCCCTTAAAAACAATCTTGTCTCTGAGGCTAGCAAGAAAAGGACAGAGCATGAAGGAGAAGGACTCCCTCCCTTAAAAACAATCTTGTCTCTGAGGCTAGCAAGAGTGAGCAAGCCATTCTGGGCAGAACTGCAGAAACAGGAATCAGCATGAAGTATTTAGAGAATTCTAAATAGGCAGCTGTCTCTGGAGCAAGAAGTGCAAATTAAAATAATATGGGAAAGCCCAGGCCGGTGTTTCCCAGTGGTTAGAGCATCGGCCTGCGAACCAAAGGGTCATGGGTTTGATTCCTGATCAAGGGCACATACCTGGGAAGAAGGTTTGATCCTAGGCCCAGGTCGGGGTGAGTGCAAGAGGCAACCAATCGATGTGTTTTTCTCACATCGATGTCTCTCTCCTCCTTCCTTTCTTCCACTCTCTCTAAAAATCAGTGGAAAAGAATTACAATAATATGGGACATAAAACATAAAATATAAGACATGCATTAGGACTGAGACAGTAAAGGTTCTTAAACATGATGCTAAGGAGTTGGGACATTCTAAATCTGGTTTGTGAACTCTTCAGGACTTGGCTCGCACCTTTTACTGTTCTGTCCTCTGGGAGCCCTTTTCTAACAGTCTTTCCCACCCAGAGGTCAGGTATCCTTGCTCAGCGCTGTCTGTACCTTATATTACTACACCTCGCTGGTAAGCACTCTGAATCTGTTGGCTCATCTCTGATTTCCATTCCTGTACACATATTGTATGTTCAATAAAAATTTCTCAATGAATGGATTGCTTCACTTGTATGCCAAAAAACATTTTAAACAAGGAAGTGACATCATCAGATTTATGAATGAGAAAAGGCATGCTGGCAGAAGCGTAAGCGATGGACCAAAGATGACAAAACTGATGGTGAGGAGACTGCCTACAAATGTACTGCAATGTTTAGCCAATGAGTAGTGAAAGCCTGCAGTAATTCATTTGTTTGACACATTTATTTAGCCACTGTATGTGCCAGCCACTGTACTAGGTGCTGGAGATAGAGTACTGAACAGAGTCCTCTTGGAGATTCAAAAAACAAAGAAGTAAAAAATAATTTCTGAAAACGATAGAGACTGCTAAGAAAAGGTAGGAGGAGTGACAGTAGAGTCTTGTGAAGAGAACTAGTGGTGATGTGAGTATGGAACGAACATAAATGTGTCGTAACCAGAAGGGACGGGGATTTGGGATTACATGTTTGCAGAGAAATTGTGTTGTAAAGACCATGGCAGCAGCAGAGATGAAGAGTAGGCTTCTGATTTATGGCACGAGGTGACCCATGGTGCTATTTAGGCAACTGGCCCAGACAGGAGGGGGATGAACTTGGAATGCAAAAGGGCAGCATGCCACTTATCTTCAGATCCGTTCCCACCTGTATCTACTTCTCACACATCCCAGGAGATGACCTATCTGAAATATAGGTTCCCTTGTCCTCAGGCTTCCAGTGGGTTCAGCCAATGGTGAGAAGTGGCAGGAGATGGGGGTGTATATTCCCTTCAGTCCCTCCAGGAGGGCCCACCTTGGGCTGGTGTTTCCCTGCACAGAGTGGCACTGTTTCTGTGAGTGGCCTTCTCCAGTGAAACTCCTGGATCGCAGTAAACATCTCCCCGCCTTTCCTTCAGGGCTGGTCGTCCTAATGGCTCAGCTATTACCGCCTCCATATGTGGATTACCTCTTGTTGTTTTCCTACAACTACCCACACCTGTATAAAGACTCCCTCAGTCCAACATTCTTAGAGTCAACCCATTTTGGATAACTCGGAGTTTTTTATTTTTTAAAATATGTTTTTATTGATTTCAGAGAGGAGGGGAGAGGGAGAGAGAGAGAGAGAGAGAGAGAGAGAGAGAGAGAGAGAGAGAGAGAGAGAGAGAGAGAGAGAGAGAGAGAGAGAGAGAGAGAGAGAAACAGCAATGATGAGAGAGAATCATTGATCTGCTGCCTACTGCACGCTCCCCACTGGGGATCGTGCTCGCAACCTGGGCATGTGCCCTGATCAGGAATCTAACCCTAACCTCCTGGTTCATGGGTCGATGCTCAACAGCTGAGTCACACTGGCCGGCCTGGATAACTCGTAGTTTATCCTAATTTGTATAAACTGATCATTGTTTCAGGTTTGGACTGACACCAGTGGGATATCCGTGTGGAGTTGCTATTAGTCCAGTGGAAAATATGGTGTGGCACTGCTAAGTGAGATCTGTGCTACAACACCGCATTTAGAGTTGTCCAGTGTCTTCCAGCTCTTTCTCCCCAGATGAGAAAGTGAGTTTACCACCTGAGGGTCGTCTGGGCGAAAACCACTGAGGAAGGGTGGCCAGATCATAGACATTCCTCAGAAAAATCCAACCACCGATCCAATTCCTTCCAGAGCAGCCTGGCTAGTCCTGTAATAAATGCTTGTGCTGCTAGCTGCTTCTGCCCATTTACCCACCGCCTTTTCCCCAGGATTCTGTCCGTGACCTCCCGCAGGTGCTCCTGGGCACCAGGAGTCAGCAGAGTGGTACCAGCTGGAACTCAGTGAGGTGAATAAAAAGGTCTCCTGGGAAGGGCTTTGAGGCAGAAGGAAGATAGTCGCTGTGGTTCCTCCGGAGCTGGGTGTGAGTCTGCTCCCCCTTTTAAATTCCCCTGGAGAGTTCTGAAATCAGCCTCCCTTTCATGGCCACATGGGGTGAGACGAATCCAAACAACTAAAAGAGTAAGTGAAAGATTTCTTCTTTCTATTTTGTGAGAACAGTCAAAATTGTGAGCTCTAGCCCTGACCTGTTTGGCTCAGTGGATAGAGCGTCAGCCTGAGGACTCAAGGGTCCCAGGTTGGATTCCGGTTAACTTCATGTACCTTGGTTGCAGGCATATCCCCAGTGGGAGATGTGCAGGAGGCAGCTGATCAATGTTTCTCTCTCATCGATGTTTCTGACTCTCTATCCCTCTCCCTTCCTCTCTGTAAAAAATCAATAAAATATTTTTTTTTTTTAAAAATTGTGAGCTCTACAACCAAAGAATAAGATCTAAGGGATTGATGGTCAAAATGATGGCATTGATGTTTAAGAGGCAGGGTGAGTGAGCATGCGTGCTCGATGCACTACAACCTGTAAGTGTCCTTGTCTGCCATGGCGGCTTGTCTCACACTCGGCTTCTTTTTGAATTCTGAGATGAAACCATCTGGGCTGCGGCGGTTTATTCCACTTGAGTTCCTCGGGTTGTCCCCTAAGTGCCTCTTTGAGGTTTAGTGTCTGTTCAGGTCACACTGGTTGCACCCCCAAGCTGAGGATGGTACCAAGAATGTTTCTAAAACCTTCTCCACAGACAAACCAGGGGCAATAAATGTGTTCTTAAGCAGGGCTTTATAACACAGGTGTGTGTTATCTTGGTTCTACAAAGAGAAGGAAAGCATACCTTTAAAATGCAGCAGTTTAAAGTTGTTAGGCAAATTATCATTTAATATAGTCAAGTCATAAAACTTCATAAAAAGTGGAATTTTTCATTTGGTGCATATAATTATGTTAATCTGTCTACAAAAAAATGTATAACTACATTTTGAGTGTGATGGGTCATTTGATGTTATCATATAATAAAAAATATATACCTGAGGCAATTGGGACATACTTAGGTAAAATCGTTTTCTGAATATTTTATGCCTAGGTAAAAACACAACAATAAATATTTATAAAACAGCAGTCTTTCAAGTAAAATCTTCATTTGTAAGCCTAAAGTTTGCTTTGGATGCATGGTTTAATACTCTTTAACATAAATATTCTATTTTGTTTTCTATGGATTTTTTTAAATGGGGTTAAAGAGGATTTGATCCTGAATCACCTGGGAGAAGAGTAGATTCCCAAATAAAGTCAGATTTTCTATTACATGGAAAAACAGGAGAGGGCTCTTGGGTCTCTTTTGTAGCCGCCAACAGTTTCTGCTATGAAAGTCTAGATTATTTTCTTCATCAATTAAATGATGGATAGGCCTAGCTAGAACAAGTACAGATCAAATTGAGTTTAAGTTCTACTTTTCATTTGGCTATTTGGAGCTAAGTAGCCCAAACCTAAAAAAATGTTTCTCAGCCTATCCAGGTGCTTGAGCTCTAACAATTCAAGGTCACCATTATCTATTTAATAATGAACAAAATCTGTCTAGGAGAGAACAATATCGGTTGCTTTGTGTCAGCAAGAACATTTACCTCCCAGTGAAACTTTTCCCAGGAACATGGAGATCATCCGTTCATGGGCAGAGGAAAAGACAAGGTTTCCTATTAATAGTCAAGTTGTATGATGCAGTGAGTGGTAGAGGAATCACTGCCTGCATATCTCCTTTTGTCTGGGCACTGTAATCCATGTAGAGGTGCTCTTAGGGAACTCATCTATTGCTTAGGTGCCTCTGCCTTAGTAGCTCTAGAAAGATTGAAGGAATAGATGTTTCTTAGATAGCAATGAAAAAACATATCAGAGGTCTCTGATGCCAAATCAGTGTACTATCCAGGACAAGAGGGTAATGCTTAGAAGCTAAAGGCAAGATACAATGCATACAAGGAAACAATAGGAAACAATTCCCATAAAGAGGGAATTCAGAAGTAGCAGATGCCTGTTAAGAGCAAGCTTCAGAAACACTCTATTCTCTTTGAATTATTTAATCAAAATTAGTCTGTAAATAATGAGAAGTTGGGCTAAAATATTACACTTTACTAGTAACAATATATAACAGGAAAGCAAAATCTATTAATGCCTCTAATATTTCAATAAGAGAGGAAGAGCTTATAGATATGTTTTAAGGGGTTTCACAGCATGAAATAGTTGACTGGAACATAAAGATGTATTTTGCACTTGCATGTTTGTATTGAACCTCCATGGAAGGGAGGTGGGCAACAAATGACGACAGGGAGTGAGTAGAACCAGAAATCCTGAGCATTACTGGTGGCAATCTTGAAACATATAAGGATTGTTTACTCTACAAATCATATGTCTTATTCTACCCATTGCATTACTTCTTATTTCCAACACACAACCAGGCAATAAAAAAATCTATCTCTTTACACATTCATCTGATTGTCTTACAAATACTGAAACTGTCATTATAGGTATTAATCCTTTTTAAAAATCTTTTCTTCCTTCTTTCCGCCCACCTTTTTAATCCATTAAATTGCTTTCTGGTTTCATGAAGGACAGGATAGAAACAAACTCAAGAAACATGAAATCAGTAAGCAACAGGCAAAAAAAAAGTACTACCAAGGTATAAAGGGCACCACCCCCATGGAAACATTTAGATCAACCACTTTATAGTCATTCCATTTCTCATTCTCTTTCACAAATGCATTTCAAGGGAAATACCTCATAAAATAAAATATGTATATTCCTCATCTCATAAGGTGTCAGCATGATGACAATGAAACATCAAAGTAAAATTTAGTTCTATTTATACTAATGCCTTCTCTTAGTTCATCAGTCAACAAATGTTTTTTGATAAGAAGGTCATGAAAATTCTCTAATTGATAAGTGGGTAGTACTACCGCAGGCCCTTGAATAACCTAGGTTTTAGTTCAATGTTGCTTTGTTATAATGTTAATGAGAAGGAAAAAAAAATAGATTCCTGGCTGGGCCCGCTGTCTGTGGAATTTGCATGTTCTCCCCATGACTGCCTAGGTTTTCTCTGGGATTCCAGTTTCCTCCCTCATCTCAAAGATGTGCATGTGAGGTGAATTAAACTGGTTACATTGTCACAGTCTGAGTGAGTGTGGGGTGTGTGTGAGCGGCCCTGCCATGGAAGGGTGTCCTATCCAGGGTAGGTCTAGCCTTGTGCCCTGAGCTGCTGGGACAGGCACTGGTGCCCTGTGACCCTGAACTGAAATAAGCAGGTTGGAAAAGAATGATCTTACCTGTTCTTAAATGTATGTATAGTTCACATGGTTTTCAGTGTTTAATATTAGAAGTTTTTGGGGTCTTTATTTAGAAGTTTGGTGATGCTTTTGTGGCCAGAAATATACTGTAGGAACTTAACACTTGTTTATATCAATTAGCCTATGGGAAAACCAGTTTTGTTGTATGTCATTTTCCTTCAAGTCCCAGTTTCCAAGAGTCTATAGAAGATGTTAAGTGAGAACTTCCTGTGTTTGAGTTGAGAACTAAAAAATGAGATGGGGTGGATTAAAGAAAGTCTTTGAGATGAGACTGAGCTTTATATATTCACATAAGAGGAACTTAAGGATTTGGAACAGAGTGAAGAGAAAGAATAAGAGTGGCAGAAGGTGAGGTCAAAGAAGGAAGCAGGAGGACACAGTGTAAGGAGTTGCCTTTTATTCTGATTGCAATGGGCATCCTTCAGACGCTTTCAAAGAGAGTACGATATAACTTAAGTTCTAGAAGAATCTGGCTGCTGTTTGGAAAAAAAAGATTGAAAGTGGGCAAAATTTGAGGCAGGAAAACCATTAAGAGACTGACTCTGTATGGGGGGTGGGGAGATGACTGTAGAAGAGGTAAGGATTGATTTAGGGGCGATGTGAAACAGAATCTTATTTGAAATATAAAACTGAAGATAAAGCCAAGGAGGCTTATTGCTACAAAAGATACGGGAGATGAGGAAAATTCAGGAGTCAATGTAGATACACAGGATTTTTTCTTTCTTCTTTTTTTTTTCTTAATGTAAATTAAGAATATACTTGGTGATTAGGAGCAAAGGAAAATGTATGTCTGTGGGTGTTTTTTTGTTGTTGTTCAATTCTGAAATAAAGATTTTAATCAGCAGTTGTTGTATGAAGGGAGAGTCCCAAAATAAAGTCTAGTTTGAATCATTAGTGTATCAATGTTATTTAAAATCATGAAAATGGAAGAAATCACTTAGCAAAGAAATGTGGCCAAAAACAAAACAAAACAAATAAACAACAAAAAAAACCCTGAGAAAAATGCCATTGGCCATTCCAATACTTAGTGGTCTGGAAGAGGATGATGAGAAAACAAGGCTACTGTGAAGGGATAACTAGTAAGTCATGAAGGATACAAGGAGAAGCCAAGAGGATGGAGGTTTTTAAAATGGAAGAGAGTATGCTCAGTGGTATGCGATATTGCCAAGAGATGGATGTGATGGAGGTGTTAACTGACTTACGTTTCTCAATGTATCAAATCATTACATTGTTTATCAAACTTGCACAATGTCATATGTCAGTTATATCTCAATAACGTTGGGGGATGGGGAAGAATTAATCTTGCTTTCCAGTCATATCCTAAAATAGATATGTATTTGAGTCATTGATCATTCAGGAGGAAAAAAGAGAGAGAACTACTAGAAAATAAGTTATATATTTGTGTACAAATATTCAGAAAATTTTGGTAAAGATCAAAGCAACTTAAACAGTAAAGGATCAAAACATTAGAATTTTTCCTTATAATATAGTACATATGCAAAGATAATAAATATGCATCTGTTTGTTTATTCATGGTCTGATCTCTGAAACCTCTATTCCCCCAGTGATGTTGAGAAACATATCATAAAATTGCCAAGAAATGTAATCCAAATGCTTATTTAGATGAACTCAGTCTTTTAGGAAAACTAATCAGCTGTTTTAACTTTGAATTTCCAATTGGAGGCTACTCACCTCTTATTCTCTTCTCCTTCCCCAAGAAAGCGTATCTGTGAATATGTGTCAGTGTACTTGCTGCCCTCTGCATCTTTGCTGGTCTCTGCTGTGGAGTGACCAGTCTCTGATCATGTTGCAGCAGAGTGCTGAACAGGGCTTGGTCCACCCTGATACTTTGGGTACCATGGCTCTTTGCCATGGTTTCTAGTGTTGAGGCTTCAGTATGTGGTGGCTTTTTTTATTCTAAGGCTGGGCCTTTTCTGTCCCTCTAGAGCAGTGATGGCGAACCTATGACACGTGTGTCAGAGGTGACACGCGAACTCATTTTTTTGGTCGATTTTTCTTTGTTAAATGGCATCTAAATATATAAAATAAATATCAAAAATATAAGTCTTTGTTTTACTATGGTTGCAAATATCAAAAAATTTCTATATGTGACATGGCACCAGAGTTAAGTGTGAGTTTTTCAAAATGCTGACACACCGAGCTCAAAAGGTTCACCATCACTGCTCTAGAGAGGGTCTCGGCCTGCCTGCAGGAAGTAGTCGGCTACTTCCTCTGCTGTTGGGAAGCACGGGAGACTTGGCTGGAAAGTTTGTAAGGAGGACAGGCCAAAAAGGGAAGTGCTGAAGGCAGCACACCCTGTTTGTCAGAATTCCGACTTGGGGGAGCGCCAAAGGTGGAGCCCCCTAATTATTCCTTTCCAAACAAGTCTGTGCACGTGCAGACCCCCGGGTGTTTACTGGAATCCTTATGCTTAATCTTTGGATGTCCTTGCTTAAAGGCTACTACAGACACATGTGTCCTCCCAAGATTACTTACCCTACTGATTGTATCTAAGAGATAAGCTTTATCTCAAACTACTGTTACAATAAAAGCCTAAGGAGGCAGGCAATCGAGGCTGTCTGGTTCCTTTAGCTAGGCAGTCCCTTAGCCCTCTCTTTCACAGCAAACATTGTGTCAGAGTAATCATTGATCTGTTGCTCGGGGTCTGCTGGTTAGGCCCGGCACTCTGCATTGCTATGTTATGCAATATTTTGTTCTAATTTCAAATCCTTCCTTCAGTCATGGATTCCTTCCTGCCAGAGTTCCACTGGCATGCTGATTTGGCAGTCTGAGCAATGCCCAGTTATGCTGAGAGTAAAGAAGTAAAGCCCTGTGTACTGGGATTTTTTGCAAACTTCTATGGGTATGTTATCCCTCATTTCTGCCCTGGTCCCAAAACCCCAGGGACCAGGGGGTGTATGATTGGAAAGGCATTGGGACAGGATGCCAGAGTTAAACTTCCTGCCTCTGCCTTTGTCTTCCCTCCATCTCTCCAAGGTTGGAAGCTCCTATCCAATGTGGACTTTTTTTGCTGCAAATCCTTCGTATTTTTTACTCTGTAACTTTTAGTACAGCTTTACGATTTGAGTTAACCAGAGCTGGATCATGATAAGTACAAGGAAGTCTTTTTAGAATTTAGAAACACTGCTGTCTCTACACAGAGCCTGGCTTTTGGTGCTGTTATTTCTTTATGGGCTTGAAAACGCTACATTTTAAGCTTAGATTCAACAATGACTTCTTTGTTCTAAGACTGGACACAGTCTTGCTCAGGAGTAATGAATACCATTGCTTCACTGGTTTGGGAGCTATGGAGAATCATGATTCAAGAAAAACAAAACAAAACAAAAATTTTGTTGGCTTAAAATTTTCCACTATGTTCCTATTGCATACACACAATGGTTCAACTAAGAGCTGGACTTAATAAAGAGGAAAGAGGAAATAAGGGCAAGGGAAATAAGAAAAAAAGAAATAAGGAGATGAGAAAAAGTGAGAAAGGGGGCAAAGAACATGGTGCTATAGACAGTATCACAACCCCTTCTTTCCTGTCTTTCCATTTCCTATATTTTCTGCCTTCTACTGCAATTAAGAGGCAAGAGAGTGCCTAATATAGTAGGAAGTGCTCTAAATATAAAACCACCTATATAAGACAATGCTTTTGTAGGCCTGTTGAATTTGGCCTTTGGATCGGTCTCATTGCTGTTTTTGTCTCATTGTTGTTTTTCAAATTATCATTGCAACAGGCCAATCCAGAGACGAAAACCCCAAATCAGTTTTCCCCTAGTGGATTCCAGGTGCTGGTCAAATACAATCCCTTTTGTTAAGGTCCATGAGACACAGTTAAGATTTCTGAACTAGAAGTAGTTTTATTCCTCTTAGTCATGGATTTATTTTTACATAATAGACTCTGAATCTAGTGCCTAAACATGTTACCTTTATGATGTGGCTACTAGAAGGCTCGGAGTTTTATTTGCATCTAACCTTTAGAAAGTATCCTTGATCTTACACTTCTGTAATATTTATATTTCCAATATCTATCTACCTTATTTATAATACTACTAGTAGACTGGTGCATGAAATTAATGCACATTAAAAGGGAATTAATTGCCCTAACTGGTTTGGCTCAGTGGATAGAGCATCGGCCTGCGGACTCAAGGGTCCCAGGTTCAATTCCGGTCAAGGGCATGTAC
>NW_005356519.1:1425476-1435696 GCF_000412655.1 Myotis brandtii
AAAGGAAATTAGTAAAATGTATATGAAAATAATATATAAATTTATTAATAAATAAACAGTAACAAAAGGATATAACAACAACAGAGGCATGATATAAAAACGACAAAAACATGATATGACAACAATAAAAACATGATATGAAAACAACAAAAACATGATATAAAAACAACAGTGATGCAAACAATGACTGATAAAGTGATTAAACTTATTCTAATATCTCCCTGTACACCACATTAAGAGTGAAAACACTTTCAGAGTGCTTGACTAATTTCCTTTGTGATGAAGTACTTAGAACTTTAACTGGTAACATCACATGCTCTTCAAACTTGAGAGAAAGCAACATATAACTGACCATGTGCAAAAACGGGTTCAGGTAGGAATATGCTTACTTTGTCTAGAGTTTGTCCTTGTGATTTATTAATAGTCATCACAAATGCTGGCATCATCGGAAACTGTCGTCGAATCAATTTAAATGGGAGGCCAGTGTCAGATGGGGACAAATTAATTCTTGGAATCAGAACAGCCTCTCCCTCTGCAGATCCTGTTAATACTTCAGCTTTGATAATGTTAGGTCGTAATCTTTTGATAATAAATCTGGTACCATTACAAAGACCCCATTTACTATTGAGATTTCTCAATAGCATGATGATTGCACCCACTTTCAATTTTAATTTATGATACGGCATTCCCAAAGGAGTTTTTATATAAGTAGATTATTATAGGCACATTAAAAGGGAATTAAATAGAGAAAATATTTGAATATTGCTATTTGCCCTTTCTCTATAATAGAAGTGTCAGAGATGAAAGAAAATTAATAACATGTATATGAAAATCTCCCTCCTGTCAGAGTCTGAGGCACGCTGCAGGACCCAGAGTCAAGTCCCCGCCCACCCGTGTGGGCCTCAAAATCATGTGAGACCCAGACCTGGCCGGCCCCACCCCTGTCAAGCCCTGCAGGGCGGGGGGCCCAGCCTCAGGTCCCCCGGCCCAGCGCCAGGGTGGGGAGGTGTGGCCTCAGGTCCCCCCAGCCCTGGTACAAGGGCACAAGGGCGTGACAACCATTTGCATATTAGCTCTTCATTATATAGGACTAGTATCGTATCAAACAGGACAGGATGAGCTATTCTGTAGTAAGGAGCAATTGCAAAATGTCAGTGGATTATAGTAACTAAAGTCTTTTGTTGCTCACACCACAAGTTCATTACAGGTAAGCTCTGACCCTGCTCTGTTGCCTTCCCCAGAATGCCCAGGCAGACAAAGCAGCTTTTCTCTGGAATATTAGCAGAGGGGAATTAAAGATTCAGACAAAGTACATGTTGGGTCTCAAAACTTCCATTTAGGAGCAACATAAGTCATTTCTAATTATATTTCATTGGCCAAAACAAGTCATATGGCTGCCTAGTCAGTGAGGCAGGGAAGTATGCTTTTCCTCCAGAAAGGTCCAGGGCATATTTGGGGATAGCAATACAGTCTATCAAAACAGACAGCATTTGTTTAAGTAATCACTCAGAGCACAGCATTCCTCTAAGGCACATATTTAATACTCACCAGAGTCTTATTTGGTATGTGCTAGGTTTTTAATCTCATAGAAGAACAATAATGAGTTTAGAGAGACTAAGAAATTCTTACTAAGTTACACAGTTGATATGGGACTGAGTTGGGATGGGAATTTTTCTGCCTGCAATCCAGTAGTCTTTAATCCTGTTTATTGTACTGTTTATGTACTGCGTAGGGTAAGGAGAGAGGATGAAAGCTTAGATACAAGAATCCAATTAGAAACTGGAAGATCTTCATTACCACTCCAGTGTTAAGAAAAAAATCCACTTTGATAGTGAGTTTTCCTCTAACTTTGAGGAACCAACTGCCAATGGCCAACGTAGCTGCAAATGACCTAGTGATCTGCTCTCACTAGGAGCTCATTAGCCTGAAGACCAGGGGCAGGTATCAGTAGGTGTGCAGAAAACCAGTAAAATAAGGGGTCAAACCAGACTCTGAAATACAAAAATCATATGCACGTAGCTAAGTTATATGTGTGAGAGAGAAGGACCAAAGGAAGAAATAAAGTCAAACCCATTAAATGCCTTTGTATTTTTTAAGATGCCATACTTTTATTTATGAACATAGAACTTGGTAATGAAGTCATGGGCCCCCTAATTAAGGTATCACTGACCACAGTGGTTTTCTACCTTACAGTCATTCTTGGTTATTAAATAGGCAGGTTTACACTTTTCTGGTTTCCATTTATCTTGGCATCCACAACTGCTCTTGCTTTCCCATTGTTATTCTCCAGTGTGATTTCTTTAATGAGGGAAAGATCATTAATGTAATAAATGTTGATTCATTATAATGTTCATTGTGGTGGCCCCAAAATGTGACGGACGAAGGACCTGCCCTCCTGGAGCTAGAAGTCAAGTGGGAATGACTTAAATATATAATTACACAAATACCTGTGCAAATTAATATCAATTATGACAGCATTAAAGCATTTTGGTGGCACATCCTATTTGCACTTTCTTTATTTGGTATCCTGCATTTTAATAGAAAAGAAGTAGGCAATTATTACTTCAACTTTAATATTACATTATGGGCTGAATGATTGTAACCGCTCCAAAATTCATCTGTATGTTGACATTCTAGCCCCCCGATGAAGTTAGGAGGTGAGATGGGGCCTTTGGGAAGTGAATTAATGTCTTTAGTGTGGAGCCCTCATGAATGGGATTAGTGCCCTTATAAAGAGAACTCAGAGTTCTCTAGGTTTCTTTTTACCTGTGAGGCTACCACAAGAAGCCAGCAGTCTGCAACCCGGGAGAGGGTCTCGCCTGATCCCAACCATGCTGGCACTCTGATTGGGCACTTTCACTCTCCAGAACTGTGAGAAATAAATTTCTGTTGTTTACAAGCCATCCAGTGTATGGTACTTTGTGTAGCAGCCCAAGCTGACTAAGACATATGATTAATTCACACTATGTAATAATTATCATCATTAATCTTGGTGATAACAATTAATGCCTGGACAATTATACAGAATGGATTTAGGAATATCTTTACAAGGATTAAAAACACCCAGCTGGTGTGGCTCAGTAGTTGAGCATCAACCTACCAACCAGGAGGTCAGGATTTGATTCCTTGTCAGGACATATGCCCGGGTTGCAGGCTCAATCCCCAGTAGGGGGCATGCAAGAGGCGGCCAATAGATGATTCTCTGTCATCATTGATGTTTCTAGCTCTCTTCCTCTCTCCCTTCCTCTCTGAAATCAATAAAAATATATTTAAAAAATAAAAATAAAGAATTGAAAAAATATCTTGAAGCTTATAATTATGAAGGCTTAAAATGTTTTAATTTCCTCATGAAATTTAAAAATTATATTTAATAATAAATTATATATCAACATTCAAAAATATTTCAAACATACTTATAGGTCTTAATGTAGAAAATGCCTTTTGTTAATTAATATTTCTTTCATTTCTTATGAGAACTTAAATTATGTTACTAATAGACTTCTTTTAAAGCCTATCTATAAAAGTAAATAGTACTATACATTTAACTTTATTGTAATAAAAAGCCTTATATTCTCTGGTTTCTAAAATACATGACCATATATTATGTTCATCCTTGAATATCTTGAAGCACGCTGTAAAACTTTGCATAAAAGTAACAGGCACTCAGACAGGTGGAGAACATAATTTTCATTTTCTTTGTATATACTGGAATCTAAATTGCATGTTGCCTTCATTTGAAACCCAACCACTCAGTTATAGTAAACTGACGTGATGGGAAGTTTATCTCAAGACTTATGTAATCTTCGCCCCTTGTGTATCATGATATTTGAGGAATATATTTTCTAGGGATAACATATGGTAGAACAATCTTTCAGGTTACCTGTTGTGACCTTGAGTTTGCATTATAGGGGTAAAATATGCTTCCAATTAAAATTGTCCTGTGGGAATGCTATTCTTTATGAATTCAGGGTGAAGAATAGCTAAGGAGTCTGGTCTGTGTCTGACAGCTGGGGCAAAGCACCTTGAGTCAATAAAACTCATATTTATTCCATCCTAAGTACTTACCATTGGTTCACATTGACATGATTCCACAAAGAACTGTAGATTTGTAAATCTCTAATACAGGTTATTGTCCAGAACAATGCCCGTATTCCTGAAAAAGGCTTATATACTGACAAAAAATAACATCAAATAAATAAATAAGTACACATCAGTAGTTTGTGGGCTTTGTTTCATGTGCTTTGAGGCTCACAAAGAACTTTTAAGACATAATTTGTTTCCCTAAAAGAGGTTTCTAGAAAACAAGACATAAAATTCTAACTTAAGGCTCTGTAGATCAGGCCTTACATAAGTTCTTCTCGATACATGAATTTACTTTCTTTTGAAAGTGATCCAGCCATTCCAACCATTCCCAAGCTATCTCCTAGGTTGACCCTGAAATAATGCTAGTAAGCCTACTAAACATTTCTCAGTCAAGTCAAATCTAATTATAGGATGATTATTTTTCTTTTCTCTACGCATTGTCTTTCAGATTCTTCCATTTCAGTTTATCACCAGTGTTAAGCAGACAGCACAAAGTCATGTGTAATGAAGGATAAGTAGTAAATAACTAACATCCCTAGTTTTTACTATACCCTCTTTGTTTTCTGGAACATATTTTATGACGTTTACCCTCTGATTTACATCTGAGTAGCCAAATCCAAAGAGACAGTTTTCTCTTGCTATAGTTACTACAACCCCTCACCAACACTAGAATATCAAATTTATGGCCAATAATTGGGAGGAAGTTGACAATTACCAGAACCTCCAGATAATTGAAAAAGTTTTTAAAAAGCTATGTTTCTCATTCTAAATGTTCCTTAATAGCCAGTCAATAGGAAGAAAGATAAATCACTCTCTTCTTTATATTTGTTTTGTCTTAAGGAATTGGGTGTTGTTTGAGAAACATTTAAATAATAACATATCATGACATAACAAAATTCATTCCTGTTGAAATAAAAATAATTAAATCATTTTTTTTATTTCTACCTTTTTTATTGAACAAATATACAGATGGGGAGAGTGAATTCTGTGTCTCAAGACTGAGCATGTGGTTGTTGAGCATGTGGTTGTAGAAGAGGATTGGATTTAAGCTCTAAAATCATAACTCCTAAGCACTTGCCCATCTGAATTCCTTGCATATATAATAAGTTCCTAATTAATTGACTGGTGTACACACATCCATATTCCCCTGTTTTCTCACTATGCTTCAGCCATACTAGCTTTTTATGAGTTTCCCAAATGCATCATGCCCCTAGCTTCCAACAAACAGATGTTTATACATGGTATTTCCTTCATATGAAGTGGTCTTTTTCCTCCTTTTCTACTGTTTAGCACCTTAGTTCTTCATACACTATTCCATATACTGTTAGAGAAAGATAAGCTTCTCCTTCAGAGCACTTATTACATGTAAAATTGTCGCTTGATGATAACTTTTGTGAGTCCCTCATTAGATAGTTATATGAAGACCCATTGGTGATTTTACTCATTGTTATATATCTAGCACATAGAACAACCTGACCCCCTATTTGGCCTGACTGACATGGATAGTTGCTATGCAGGATCCAGTCTTACCTACTTCTATATATAGAATTATGACTTTCAGGTGTCAATATGCTCAAATAAAATTTCGAGTTCCCTGACTCCTTAGCAACTAAGTATAGTGATATGACACAGTTCTAACAAATGGCAATGGGAAAGCAATAATTTCCCCTCTAAAAAGAGACATATGCAGCAAGATTGCTATGATCCTTTCTTCTGGCCTTGAATGTGAAAGTAAAGGCTGGAGCTAAGAAGCTATCCTGGGACCACGAGGAAGCCAGTATAAAGATGAAAGATAACATGCTTTCATTGTGGTGAAGCAGATAAGTAGCATTATAGGGTTTTTGGATCACCCACATAGGTGGGATGAGTCTACACCCAAATTAGTTCAGATGTTGAGACTGCTGAGGCCACACATACCAAAAGAATATGAGGATAAGTATTATTCACATAATGAATCTTTCTGGGAAGATCAGGGAAGTGTCCAAGCAGATCTGAAAATGGCTTGTGAGAAGAAAGGGGTAAATGCCTCCGGGTGTAATTGTGTGGGTACAGCCAAGGCTGGGGCTCCTGCTCTGTTAGAACATCCTTGCTGATGATTGCATGACTTGAACTTCCCCACCAGCACCAATGGAGGGAGAACCTGGGCTTTCTTATCAGCTCTTCCAGATGGGGCAGAGAAGGGCATGGCTGCGTGGGGGGACTTAAAAGCTATTGGTGGTCACATATCAAAAATGGAGTCAGACATTTTATTACGTAGAGTACTAATTAGGACAATAACTGCAATCATGTACCTCTGTATTCTTGTGACCTTCAGGCAAACATAATCATAAGTGAACAATAGATACTTAAAAAAAACTTGTTATTTTTGCAATGATATATAATTGCTATATAACATTATATTAATTTCAGGTGTAAAATATGATTCAGTATTTGTATATATTGCAAAATGATCACTGTGATTAGTCTAGTTAACATCTGTTTCCATACAGAGTTTTGATTTCTTGTGATGAGGACTTTTAAGGTCTCTTGTCTTAGCAACTTTTATATATGCAGTACAGTATTATCAACTATATTTATCATGCAGTTCATTACATACCATGACTTCTTTATTTTATAACTATGACTTCTTTATTTTATAACTGGAAGTTTGACTGTATGAGCCCTTTCAAACATTTTCAAATGTAAATGAGATCAAATGATATTTGTCTTTTTCTGACTTATTTAGCATAATGTACTCAAGGTTGATCATGTTGTTGCAAATGGCAAGATTCCATTATTTTTATGGTGGAATAGTATTATGTGTGGTGTGTGTATACCTTCGTTATTGTAAATAATGCTGCAATAAACATGGGGGTGCGTATGTCTTTTTGATTTACTGTTCTTGTTCCTTCAGATAAATACCCATAAATAGAATTGCTGGATCATATGATAGTTCTATTATTTAAATTTTTGAGGAATTTCCATACTGTTTTCCATAATGATTGTACAATTTACATTCCCACCAACAGTATACAAGGATTCCCTTTTCTCCAAGTCCTTACCAACACTTGTTCTATCTTGTGTTTTTGATAATAGCCATTCTGCCAGGTATGAGGTGATATTTTTTTGTGGTTTTTATTTGCATTTCCTTGATGATTAGTGATGTTGAGGAACTTCTCATGTGTCTGTTGTCCAACAATATGTCTTTTTTGGAAAAATGTCTGTTCAGCTCTATGCCCATTATTTAATTGCTTTGCTATTGATTTATATGAGTTCTTTATATATTTTGGATATTAACTCCTTATAAAATATAATTTGAAAATATTTTCTCTCATTCAGTAGGACATCTTTATTTTGTTGATGGTTTCCTTTGCTGTGCAGAACCTTTTTAGTTTGATGTAGTTCTACTTGTTTATATTTGGTTTTGTTTCCTTTGCTTATTTCTAAATCATCATCTCCAAGACTAATGTCAAAGAGCTAACTACTTATGTTTTATTCTATAAATTTGTGGTTTAAAGTGTTACAGTCAAGTCTTTAAATTCATTTTGAGTTAATTTTTGTGAATGGTGTAAGATAGTGATCCAGTTCATTCTTTTGAATGTGTCTATCCATTTTTCCCAACACTATTTATTGAAGCAATTGTCATTTCCCCATTGTACATTATTGGTTCCTCCACCATGAATTGATTTATCATATATGTGTGAGTTTATTTCTGGACTCAGCATTGTTACATTGATCTATATGTCTGTTTTTATTCTGATACCATACTGTTCTGATTACTATAGCTTTGTAATGCAGTTTGAAATCAGGGAGCATGATACCCTTCCGCTTTGTTTTTCTTTCTCAAGATTGCTTTGATTATTAAAGGTTTTTGGTGCCATACAAATTTTAGAATTATTTGTTCTACTTTTGTGTGAAAAGTGCCATTGGAATTATGATAGGGATTGGATTGAATATGTAAATTGCTTTGAGTAGTATAGACATTTTTACACTATCAATTCTCTTAATTCACAAACAGACCATCTTTCTATTTATTTGTCTCTTCTTCAATTTTTTTTTCTCAATGTCTTATAGTTTTCTTTGTACAGAACTTTCACCTCCTTGGTTAAATTTATTTCTATCTATTTTATTCTTGATGCAGTGGTAAATGTGACTTTTTTAAATTTCTGTTTTTGATCATTTGTTTTAGTATATAGAAATGAAAAAAATTATTGATTTTGCATTCTGCAACTTAATTAATTTTGTATTAATTCTAAGAGTGTTTGTGGAATCTTTAGAATGTTCTATATATACTATCATGTCATCTGCAAGTGGTGAGTTATAATTCTCCCTTTACTATTTTAATGTTTTTATCTTTTTTTAAAATTTATTTTCGTGACTAGATTGTTCAACTCTATGTTGAAGAAACATGACAGTAGTGGGAGTCCTTCTTTGTTTCTGACCTTAGAGGAAAAGCTTTCAGCTTTTTACCATTGAGTATGATGTTAGCTATGGGCTTGTCATATGTGACCTTTATTATATTGAAGTTTGATTCTCTCTTACCCACCATTTGAGAATTTTTATCATAAATATATTTTGAATTTTGTCAAATTATTTTTTGGCATCTATTGAAATGATCATATGAATTTATATTTTTTTCCATTAATGTGGTGTATATATTGGTTTGAAAATGTTGAAACATTCTTGTATTCCTGGAATATATCCAAAATTTATCATGGTATATAATCCTTTTAAATATTATTGAATTCAGTTTACTAACATTTTGTTGCAGATTATTTCATCTATGTTCATCCAGTTGTATTGACCTATAATTTTCTTTCCTTGGAGTGTCCTTGTCTGTTTTTGGTGTCAGGGTAATGATGGCCTTGTAAACTAAGTTTCAAAGTGTTCTCTCTTCTTGCATTTTTTTGAAAAAAAAAAAAAGAATAATTAGTATTCTTTGAATTTATGGTAGAATTTACCATTAGAACCATCTTGTCTTGGACTTGTGTTTGTTGGGAAGTTTTTGGTTGATTCAATTTCCTGACTAAAAATATTGGTCTCAAAATTTTCTATTTCTTTCATATTTAATGTTGGAAAGTTGTATTTTTTAAGGAATTTATTTTTTTCTAGGTTGTCCAATTTCTGGTGTATAATTTGTCCATAGTATTTTTTTTTGTCTTTTCTATTTCTGTGGTATCGGTTGTAATTTCTCTTTCATTTCTGATTTTATTTATTTGGGCCTTCTCTCTTTTTAGGGTAAGTTGAGCTAAAAGGTTTGCAGATTTTGTTTATCTTTTCAAAGAACCAGTTCTTAGTTTCACTGATATTTTCTATTGTCTTTTTAGCTTCTCTTTCATTAATACTTATTAAATGATGATGAAATCAATGGAAATTTGTTATCCACAGGTTTAGACTTTCAAGCTATCAAATGGCCTGCTCTTCCTCATGCTCATTTTTTTCTTTGCATACTATGCCATTTAACTTGAGTATTGTGACAAAGAACTGATGACAGAGGTAATAAATAAACTCCTGAAATGGTACATGATTGTCCGTACATGCTAGAGTTTGAGGTTAGTGAGTCAACCCCAAGGTAAGTAGTGTGCAGCCATTGTGATTGAAAAAGATTGGCATAAAAATAGACAAATACACAGAAGTACATAGTGCCAGAAAGATGGAAAATGAGATTAACACCATTCATCTAGAAACTCCTTCATACTTTTCCACTTACGCACTATCTAGTTATTGGTTCCCAATAGTATTAGCTGGTCTGTATATTAGGGTTCATGCAGATCCTTACCTGAAAGTCCCTGTCAAGCACATCAGGTACACTTTAGAGTAGTGGTTCTCAATCTTCCTAATGCCGCGACCCTTTAATACAGCTCCTCATGTTGTGGTGACCCCCAACCATAAAATTATTTTTGTTGCTACTTCATAACTGTAATTTTGCTACTGTTATGAATCGTAATGTAAATATCTGATATGCAGGGTGTATTTTCATTGTTACAAATTGAACATAATTAAAGCATAGTGATTAATCACAAAAACAATATGTAATTATATATGTGTTTTCCGATGGTCTTAGGTGACCCCTGTGAAGGGTCGTTGGCAGCCGTGGGCAAACTACGGCCCTAGGGCCGGATACGGCCCGTTTGAAATGAATAAAACTAAAAAAAAAA
>NW_005356519.1:1435797-1483414 GCF_000412655.1 Myotis brandtii
GTTTTCCGATGGTCTTAGGCGACCCCTGTGAAAGGGTCGTTCGACCCCCAAAGGGGTCGCGACCCACAGGTTGAGAACCGCTGCTTTGGAGCTACTAAATTGCAGCTGTACTTGTTATCCCGTAGTGCAACTATCAAACTTGCACTGAACTACCTTCTCAGAATTAGTGAAGCCAGGGACTGCTACTACCTTGTTCAGTATTGAAACCTCCGAATTTGGCAGTGTTTCTCTTATATATCTGCTAAAAAAATACTTGTTAAATGGATGAATAAAGTTTACTATTCTGAAACCTGTAGGCAAATAAGAACCTTGATTTGTACTTGTGCTTTTTCAATTCATTTACAGGAGAACCTACAAGTTTCCTTAATAGCTTGTTGTATGTGAGGCAGTTCTAGCAAAAGTGGTTCAAATATCAAATATGTCTTAGTTGTTTACTGACAGTCTGTTGGGCATCCAAATCTTCAGGGATTTAACACAGTAAGAAAAAATGGAAAATACCAAGAGGTTACCTAAGAGTAGGAGCGCCTCTAAATTAGGAAAATGAAGGTACACTTTTCCAAAACATCACATTCTTAAGCCATTGAGGGCAGGGCTTATATTTGGCTCTGCACACTTCAATAGCAACTGAGACTGTTATGAAATGAAGTTTATCATAAATCCCTCAAATTTTTAAGGTTATTAGTTATGTCAATTCATTCACTATATACTGATGAGATGCTACAATATGTTAGATAACATGTGAGACCCAGGGATGCACAGGTATACTAGTACATGATGCAGCCTCGTGATTACCAGCAGCTCACAATCTATCAGAAAGACGGGCACATAGTGAATAATCACAATGAAGAGTGATCAAGTGATCAAGTATAAACAAATTGCTGTGAGGACTTGCTGGATGAGTAGCTGCTACCTGAGGGAGGTTATCAGAGGCCGAGAAATGAGCATAAGGAAGGGCAGGCCATTGAGGAGTTGTGATTCATTTTGAGGAAATTTGACAGAGACTGTGGAGGGCAGGGTAGTAGAAGATAATGGGAAATGTTATTAGAATGGTACATTAAATCCATATTTAAAACTAGGGCGCAAATGAATCCTGACCACAGCAGTACTTCCTACAGACATGCTTTTTCTTTAAACAGTTGGTGTAAAGTGGAAACCTTCACTCATCTTGGAAAACTATGAATCATTAAAGCCCAGCTCCAATTCATGTAGATATACTAAATGGTGCTACATATAAGTTGTGAGAAATAAAAAATAACATGATTTTTTTGAAAAAATTAAAGATAGAAGTAAGTGATAATCCTGCAAAGTCACTGTCTTGCACCTGGACACTTATTCAAATATTCTGCACATGAAATTAATATGTTTATTGATAGTTCACTGAAGTTGTTTTAGAAAAAATAGACACATTCTTTTGAATTTCTTGGACAGTTGGAAACTTCTCTTTTCAGTCTGGATTTGAGTTTCAGAAACAATTGAATTTCATCAGAATACAAATCTAGGAACATTGTGGATAATTGAATCGGTTAATATGACTGTTAACACTATAAACAAAACAAAAATAAAATATTGTTAATACGTTGTTAACAATATCAGCATAATATAAAAACAGAGTGTGACTGTATATTAATGAAATTCAGTTTTTTATATGGAAGGCCAGTGCCAGGTGGGGGGCGCAGCCAGGCAGGGGGTGAAGCCTCAACTCCCCCAGCCCAGTGCCAGGGGTGTGGCCTGAGGTCCCCTGTCAAGCCCCACTGGGTGGGAGGCGCAGCCTGAGGTCCCCTGGCCCGGTACTTGGGTCGGGGGGCACACAGCCTGAGGTCCTCCATCAAGCCCTGCCAGGCAGGGAAGCGGGGGGGGGGGGGGGGCACCAAAGTTTTCCTACTCCCCAGACCCTGGTAACAACCATTTTCCTATGGTGATTATAATAGACTAGTGGCCCAGTGCACGAAATTCATGCACATTAAAAGGGAATTAATTAGACGAAATATTTTAATATTGCTATTTGCCCTTTCTCTATAATATAAGTGTCAGATATGAAATAAAATTAGTAAAAAGTATATGAAAATCTCCCTCCTGTCAGAGTCTGGGGCGCGCCGCGGGACCTAGAGTCAAGTCCCCGCCCACTACCTGCACGTGCTTCAAAAACGCAGGATACCCAGACCTGGCTGGCCCTACCCCAGTCAAGCCCCTCTGGGTGTGGGGCACAGCCTCAGGTCCCCTGGCCCGGCACCAGGGGGCGCAGCCGGGTGGGGGGTGAAGCCTCAGGTCCCCCAGCCCGGTGCCAGGGGTGTAGCCTGAGGTCCCCTATCAAGCCCCACTGGATGGGAGGCACAGCCTGAGGTCCCCGGCCCGGCACTGGGGTGGGGGTGGGGGGGCGTGGCCTGAGGTCCCTCGCCCTGGCCAGGCGCTATGCAGCTGTGGATGGGAAGAAGATATAAAGATATATGGATCTAAATAGAAGTGCATTTGGGGTTATACTTACAAACCATGACCAAGGTTTTAAATCCCATCTACCAATTTCATAAAAAAGATTTGACTGAAGTTTACAAATATATTGCTGCTTTCCTAATGTCTGTCAGTGGTTCTTGCAAACTTATCAGAAGAAATTAGTTTTTATATTTTTAACAAATACATTTTAAAATTGAGATTTTTAAGACAAAGTAAAATGGTCTTTTCCCAATGTTGTTTCAAAGAGTAGATAGGAAATTATTATGGGGGAGGATACACTTTTTAGCAACACAGTTTAACAATGGTACTATTTCTAAATTAACTATTTTCAAAAATTTAAGCAAAGGAACCAGACATTGGTATTCCAATTCCATTGCTTCCCCTCTCTTGGAGTATACACACACTCAGAATGTGAATTTTGTCAGCTGACTCCCAGATAACCCTGTTCCACCTGGATGAAACTGCTGGGAAAAGCAGGCCATTTCCTTGTAATGCTACAGGCCTCTCAGAATGCTTCCAGAATGTGTGGCCAACAATTCAACACATTGGCATTCAATGTACAGATAGAGGCCACTGTGAAAACCTTACTGAGAGGCAGCTTTCAGGATTCAGATGATTCAGGATAATGATCTGGCTACCCGTGATGTGTTTGTCTACTCTGTCAATGACAGGGGCCTTAAAGATCTAGCTGGAGAAAGGGATGTTCAGATGAAACAGTTACCAGGAGTTTTGAGGTATTTTCTCTAGAGCAGTGGTTCTCAACCTTCCTAATGCTGCGACCCTTTAATACAGTTCCTCATGTTGTAGTGACCCCAATTTCATTATTACAAATTGAACATAATTAAAGCATAGTGATTAATCACAAAAACAATATGTAATTACATATGTGTTTTCCGATGGTCTTAGGTGACCCCTGTGAAAGGCTCGTTCGACTCCCAAAGGGGTCGCAACCCACAGGTTGAGAACCGCTGCTCCAGAGTCTTAGAAGGGTACAAGCAACATAAACCTGACACTGACTCAGGCCAGAGGATACATGATTCCCATGGAAGCAAGAACAGCTCTCTTCAACTGAGCACGGAACTTTATAATGAAGGCGTATAGAATGATATTCTGCAGAACAAGGTTAAATTAGAAGCCTGCCCACCAAATAAATACTGACACCTCATGTGGCAATGGATCTCCCTGCTGACTTGTCCAGCTGCCAAAAGAATGCGGCAAATTCCTAATGGTCATGAAAGTTCTGACTTTAAATGATGCAGAATATGGAGATGGGGCGTGCTATGATGTTCTTCAAACAGGTTTATTCAGTAAAAATCTGATAGTAAGTCCCTCCCTGTAACTGCAGTGATAAGAAATATAGAGAATAATTAGTCCAGAGAATAATTAGTTCAGGATGCACAGCCTAGTGATTCGGCATAGTAAGTAAAGCATGGGACTTTGGTGTCAGTTTAAGATGGTGTGTTTCTGGGGTGATGGTAAGCTGTCTGTTTGGGATCATGGCAGGCTCTTCAAGATAATGCCCTCTTTACATGGAAGGGGATAAAGAAAGATCTTTTATAAGAGCCTCCCTGAGGGTTAGACAGTTCCTAATGGAGGAAGAATTCCAGTCCAAGGCAGCACCATAGAAAGGGATAATAAAAATGATGATAGTTAACATTTATTGACCACTTACTAAGTGTCAGGCACTTTGCCAAACACTTGTAAGCATTATTTCATGAATCCTTCTAACAGCTGTATAAATAAGGGCTATTATAGTCCACGTTTTATTGGTGAAGGAAGTGAGGTTCAAAATGAAGTACAAAGGTATTAGGTAAATTGACCAACATTGAGTAATAGATCAGATGGTGCCAGAAAAGACTCAAGACTAATGGGTCTGCAGTAAGTCCATTAAACCTCCTCTCTCACTGGGACAATGAATGGAGTTTGGTGATAACGTCTCTTTCCATCAATTAATTGATGCTTTATTTTTAATCTTTTTTTATGGCTATCCCAAGTGTTCCATTGCATTCACTTTAGTTTTCTTTTACACTTTTATGAGCTTGAAGGATGTCATATATAGAAAATTGGTAGAATTTATCTCAGATCCAAGCCGTCTAGAGAAATTCTGATGCCGAGTCTGGTCACATGGGTCTTCATCACATGGAGCTGGAACACAGAGTCCCCGAAGGAATGTGGCGGGGATGCTGGCATTTGTTCATACTCCTTTTCTTCCCTGTAAACCCTGTTCACATTGGACATGTGAAATGATATGTGAGTGTAGGTCTGAAATGATGCTTTGCTGTGTGAATGCAGAGCATGCAATAAATAGACTCTTGTTCTTTTTTTCTCCTTACTCACTTAATGGATCTACAATAAGTCCATTAAACCTCCTCTCTCACTGGGACAATGAATGGAGTTTGGTGATAACGTCTCTTTCCATCAATTAATTGATGCTTTATTTTTAATCTTCTTTTATGGCTATCCCAAGTGTTCCATTGCTGACATTTGTTCGTACTCCTTTTCTTCCCTGTAAACCCTGTTCACATTGGACATGTGAAATGATATGTGTTGGTTTGAAATGATGCTTTGCTGTGTGAATGCAGAGCATGCAATAAATAGACTCTTGTTCTTTCTTTCTCCTTACTCGCAAGGGTGGTGAGTCACTGTTGGGAAAGGCGATTCACCCTAGAATAGTATTCTCAAACTTGAGGGTTCCTGAGAATCACCTGGAGGGCCTGCAAAAACACAGGTTGCTGGGCCTCAACCTATGGCTTCTAATTCAGTAGATCTGAGTTGGAGCCCAAGAATGTGTACTTCTAGTGAATTCTAATTGTGTTCTAATGAATTGGTACTCCATTGCTTACCCTCATCTCTGGAGTATACATTCATTAATGATATGTACTTTGTGAGCTGACTCTCAGATGATCCAAGTTCATCTGGTTAAAACTTCTGGAAAAAGCAGACCACAGACCACATTGCTGATGCTGCTGGTCCTAGGACCACACCTTAAAAACCACTGTGCTAGAGTGGAGATTTTTGAACTCTGACTTCATAGGAGACTGCTTTGCATACATTTTTTTTTTTAATGTTGATGCTTTACGTCTCTCTCCAGACCAATTAAGTCAGAACCTCTGTAGGTGAAGTTCAGGCATCTGTGCTGCTAAGCTCCCCCTCCCATCCTCCATTGATCAAATGTGCAGCCTGAATTGAGACAGCAGAGAATAAGTTTCCTGTTGTGTGTTAGGCATAGAGAATTGAGGGTCATATCTATCCGAAGACTTGATTCTGAAACAAGTATAGTGATAATTACCTAAGGAATGTAAAATTAATTAGACCTTGATATCAAAGCTTATGAAATTGTTATGCCACTTAATCACACAGATGACAGCTGATGTAACACGCTTGCTTTCTTTGACTAGACCAGCCGTGGGCAAACTACGGCCCGAGGGCCGGATCCAGCCCATTTGAAATGAATAAAACTAAAAAAAAAAAAAGACCGTACCCTTTTATGTAATGATGTTTACTTTGAATTTATATTAGTTCACACAAACACTCCATCCATGCTTTTGTTCCGGCCCTCCGGTCCAGTTTAAGAACCCATTGTGGCCCTCGAGTCAAAAAGTTTGCCCACCCCTGGACTAGACAGTGCAGTGCTCACTCCTTGGACAGGAGAAGAGCCAAGTATCATTAAGTTTAGATGAGGAAACTGAGGTTTACTGGCCCTAATTGGAATGATATATTATGCATGTGTGTGCCTGTGAGTATGAGAATGTGTGTCTGTGGGTATGTAAGAGAGATTCAAAGAGATAGGAAGGAATTATAAGCACTTCCTATTGTAGTTAATGCCTATTTTCCATCTCGGGAAGGCTTTGTTATTATTGATATTGTTAACCTTTTGTACCAGTTCTGAGGGTTACATTCCTGCTTAAAAGATTATTTGTTTCTCTGACAATTTTGATTTTTAACATTTCTTACCCTCTTTGGTATATATATGTATCTGCCCCTTAATTCAATCATTCAATATAGTTTTTAAGAATTTTCTATAAGCATTGCTCCCAAACTGTTACAAAAGAAATAAACCTTAAAAAACTATTAAGGGCTCAGGATATTTAAATACGGGATGGGTTATACAGGGGAGAAACCACTAATCATGGTGACTAAGGGAGTTAGGGTCATGGTCTCTACTCATTGTGGGAACCAGGATAGGGTGGTCATTGATCATTGCCTCTGGTCCTGATGGCAGCCATGGTGTCATCCCATCTTGTTTCGCAAGGATATGGTTGGTGAAGTCATTCAGGTTTTCTGGGCCTGGAGCTGAAACGCAACTGAGGCCCAATGTTATCTTTGGTTTGACTGAAACTCTGTTTCTGTGGTCAACAGACCCAAGGCTTTGTTCCTAAGATTATTTGATGCTGATTAGAACCTGATTGTCCTGAGGCAGGGAGGTGATCCAAGATGCTGGATGAGACCAGTTTGAATCAAAAGGAAAGAAAGGAGAAGATGACATATTAAAGAAAAGAAATTTTTATGTTTACAGTTCCATTTTGTGTAGTTAGTTTCAGGAGCAGAGAAAAGACAGTGGGCTGGAGCACAATGCATGAGGGGAAGTGGGACAAGGTATTTTGAATAAACAAAGCTTCAGACACCCAAGGGGAGATATGTCCAACAGACAAGTGCTTTTCAAACTTTAATGAGCTTATGAGTCCTGCCAGGATCTTGTTAAAAATGCACATTGTGATGCAGTCAGTCTGGGGTGGAGCCCAAGAGTCTACATTTCTCACAGTGTTCCAAGTGCTGACAACCCTGCTGGCCATGGAACACATTTTGACTAGTGGGATACAGGCATTTTTTATTTGTGAATCCATAGTTAAACATAAAGGAGTGAAGGAGGAAACCAAGTGATTAAAGAGGTGGCAGGACATGAGAGAGAGAGAGCAGTGCCCTGAAATCAAAGGTGCTTCCAATAGGTGGGAATGCACAGGTTGGTAACTATAGCCTGAGGACAGAGAAGTAGATTTGGGTTTAGCATTTAATAGCCCCTGGAAACCTTTCTTTCATAGAGTAAGTTAACTTCTAATACTGCTCTGGGTGGGTTTCAAGCTTTACCATTCTTCTCAAGCCCCCAACTCTAAAGCCCTGAAGACCTCACTTCCCAATAAAATAGAGACCAATTAACAAAATTAACTAATTTCCCCTTAAAAACCTATACCCCTCAAATGTAAAACTTTCTACTTCCTTCTTTTCCTCCTATCTCAAAGACATTGGCTATAGGTCCTTTCTTAGTGTTGGTAACTCACCTAACTTCAATTTTGCTATTGTCTCACCATAAAATGTGTTCACGTTTTGTTTTTTCCCCTTACCATTTCACTGATCTGTTCAAAGTCACCAGTGACATTAGTTGGTCTATCCTAATGGTCTATTTCCCACATAAGTCATAGTTTGAAGAAGGAGCACGTGATGATATTCTTCCCAAGGAAACATGAGAGCAAGTTTGCAATGGGGTGAAGAAACACTCTTCAATGATTAAAAAAAAAAAAAAAAAGACATTCACAGACAATAGTTGGATGAAGGCCTGGGGTGGGGAGGGAATTGGGTGGAGGGGGGAAAAGGTGGGGAAAATGGACATCTGTAATACTGTCAACAAAAAAAAAAAAAAAAAAAAAAAAGGATCACAGTGTAGAACGTGAGGCCTGGCAGTGGTACTACAATCTTGCAACTCTGAGGAGCCAGGAACCTGAGGGTGAGCCAACACTCCGAGACAGGAAAAGCAGGAAAATGGGGAGAAAATTTTTTCTTGTAACATAAATGAACCACCAGGTCCGATGAGGGTGGAAACACAATCTTTCTGAAATATTTGAGATAATTTTTGTTGTTCCTTCCAACCCTACCAGACCGCTGTACCGATTTTTCAGTAATTTCCACACAAAGGTGGAATATTGGCGCTAGATGAAAGGTAGATGAAAGGTAGACCTATTTTCTACAATGTCTCCAAGTTCCATCTTATTCTAACCACTTGTTTGCATGTAACTAACATTTTTCTATATCATGTTGGTTTTTTCTCTTTAATGCTCAGGAGCCCAGGTATAGGGGATAGTTAGGTTCAGGGCCTCAGGTCTGGTAGACATCAAGCCTATCAAGTTAAGGTTTTCTATTACATATGTGCAATTCAGAGCATTCAACTGATACATTCTACCATAGTGAAATGTGCCTTTCTATCAGAGCTGCTCAAAGACAGAATATAGCCCTCCCCCCACCCCATGTCCTATCCCTCCTCCCTATCTCTCTATCTCCAAAACTATCCTTTTAACTTTTTGGTCTGCCCCACACAAGTACAAAACTTATATCTTCTTGTACACAAAGCACTTTGCAGATGATTATTGATATTCACAGCAATTCTTCACTTGCCTCTTACTTCAGTTCAGATTTCTGCCTGGTACCCAGGCCTTAGTATTTACCTCTTCTATGCAGTTGAGATAGGGATGATATTTGTGGCTTAATTACTGAATGCTAAATCACCTGTGAACTCATATCTGTGAGTTCATCATTTTGAACATACAGGAGGCACACATATAGAAATGAATAGTCATAGAAGTGCAGCTGAAAGAGTATTTATTAAATGTTACAGTGATCAGAATATATAACATAAAAGGGCATTCAGAATCTTCTCAGAAAGTCATAGCCAGTTTCCATAAAAAAAAAATTCAAAACAAAACAAAAGTTTATATTTGGCTTATGAATTTCATGAATCCAGAATTTAGAAAATTTCTATTTCAGTGACTTAGCCTTAAAGACACAGTCTATAATAGGTCATCAACACATACATGTGATAAAATATATCACATATTCTAGAAAGGATATTTTCCTTGGCTTAAGGGCACATCCCATAAAAGATGATTTTGACATGTATGTTAATAAAGGTCATAATTACTTTGCTGTTTCTCAGCCTTTTCCCAAGGCTAACCCTTGCATGGGTTTATGTGTGGGTGGGTTACTAGGGTGGGTTTTGCAATGATTCCAAGTTTCCCTGGTTAGTTGAAATGTAGCTTTACATGGGATTCTGCCTATGGACTTTAGGCAGCTATATGTGATTATGTAATTTTTCTCTCCCCCAGAACCAGAAAAGAAACTTTCTTTCAGCTAGCAGAGGGCTTTAGGTGGTTTGGGTGGAGGAAAGATAACAAATACCTAAAATAAACTTTTCTCATGGTGAGTGTGATTAGAAGTATCAAAATATTTTCAGAAATGATCCATCGGTAGACTCGTGTGTGTGCTGTGTGTGTGCTAGGCTGCACCTCGGGTTTCTCACTATTTGCTCTGCCTTTTAAGGAGTCCGTGCTTTTTATTTCAAAACAGCAAAGTTTTGCCCTTAGCTGCTTCTATAAGCAGTTTGCATCGACAGATGCTTTTCCAAATATCTCAAAACAGAAACCATCACAGTTCTGCGAGAGATAGGAAAAGTCCATCTCAGAAGATGAGGAGGTGTATATTCTGCTATGCACCATCAGGATAGGTGTCCCATCACTGCCCCAGTGCACAGGGCTGTGTTCTTTGTGAAGGGAGAAGCACAGGGGGTATGTAATAAGCAGATCCATAAAGAGCTGCAATTTTGTTTGCTTCTAGCCCTGCTCCCACCTCCAAACACTAACCCAAATGCAAAGAATTGTGGATCAAAAGCTCCTGCTCTCCCAGCCATGACAACCCAGATGAGTCGGCCTCTTTCATGGAAATACAGTTTGGTTTTGTCAATTATCAATATGTTTTCCTCCTGATTCATTTCTTATTATATATCTTTAAAGTTAAATTAGTTATAATAAGTACTTCTCTTATTTTATTGAATTCCATTTCAATGTTTTAATGAATATTTAGTAGAAAGTCCACAATGCTCACATTCATATTTCAAGTTATATTCAAATTTATTCAAAGATAAGATCGCCCGATATTATTGGAGAAGTCTACATAAATAATAGAACTGATGTTTTAGACACACATGTAATAATACTGTCTCCACATTATTTGCATAAGTTACAGAAATGTTTTTCTTAACATAGTCCTCCTGTTCCTCTTCTCAACTTGATATATTACTTTTTGCTATTTCTGGCAATTCTTTCTAGTACAAAAGATAAAATTTCAGCCACTTCAACTTTAAAAATAACCATAAAAAAGTCAACAAGAAGATGTGATTTAATCAAAGTGCCCTGAATCGATGAAAAACAGTTTATTTCACGAATTAAAAACTGGCTTAATAACACACTCTTAAGATTACAATGACATTTCCTCCAGCAATTTGGACGTGATCTGACAATTACGAATGTGGATTATGCTACATGTATCCATCTATTCTCATCACTGCAGTTTAGACAGCAAGATGAAAGTCATGCCTTCTGTTTCTCCACAGTTGAGTAACACCATGCTGGTTTTTACTATAACTGATGAAAGAAAAAGCATGGTAAACTGGAAGCATGTAACAAACACGGGAGGTCGTAATATGTTTCCAGGATATGGCGTCTTGCCATTGACCACAGCCTCTTGGAACAAGATAAAGTCATTGAAATAGTTAACAGATGTTAGCCATACTTGAAATGTAGAAGTTCTATTGCTAACAAGTATGTGGGGTCGGCTGGAGATCTGGCGCTTGGTCCATTATTTAACTGACTTGGCAAATGGGAAGCTGAGATCCAAAGGCATAACGCATATCAAGGCCACACACTTTGCACACTAAGCAGGGCTCATAAACTACTGACGGTACGTACACGGTGGTAAGCCTGCTTGATTAAGTATTTCACACAGTATTTGGTATTTAGGGAAATCTTAGGGAAAGCTGAACTCAATTTTCACATCTACTAAATTAACAAGTGAGTTCTCTAAGAACAAAAGAGTAGACTTTTCTCCATGTTCAAAAGCATATCTACAAATTTTACTATTTAGCTTCAGCTTGTGATTTACCTGATGACTGGTCTCACTTTGTGTTGACTTCAAAACGGGTCCACTTGTACTCTTCTGAAAGGCATCTCTTTCCCCCCCAACTTGTGTCTATTCCTTCACATTTCAGAACAAGTTGACAGGAATGATCTTTAGGTGCATATCTGTAGCTGAAATGGATCTCCTCAGCCTTGAGTCACAAATTCATTCATGTCAAGCATTGTAGGAGGCTTGTGCTACCTTCGAGTTTGTGGTTTTATTCACCGCTTTGCAAATAAAGTCACCAGCTTCCATTACTTTGTGAAGATTCACATCCTGGTAAAAGAAAGCCGGGGTACCAGAGGGGAAGAGGCATTTGGGAGAAAGAGGACAAAACAGATTCCTTTTAATTTTATTAACAGTTATTTAACCATTTAAAATACTAAAAAACATAATGCTTATTATTGATTTGGGGTCAAGCTTTGTTTTCATGCGCCATGTAGTCAACATTTTAGACTTTTCTTCATTAAAATCTATCTTGAAGTTGACCCTGTATTCAGGCTGGCCACACCTGAATAAATAAGTTTAATTCAGGTTGGTACCTGGATTCTAGAAAGGACAATACTGAAACTAGAAACAATCTATAAAATATCAGTGAAGGGCAATTAGAATAATAATGGTTTGGAGAAGTTTAGGAAAAAGGCAGGAAAAAATACCTCTTTACAAAGAAACTTGGTAAAGCTATAAGAAATACAGGACAGTTGAATGTATAATATTTTTAAACCATATTCAGAAAAATCATTAATGGTGTGCTACTGGAGGAGGTACCTGTAGGTCAAATGAAATGAAGAATATTTAGGGAATATCTGGAACTTGTTTGCCTGGGTTGTGCTCTGAAAGTTTAGGTAAATCCACGTATGACAGATAGGCCATTGAGTATGAAGACCAAATTCAAGGCATGCTCCTCAGCTCTAGGACTTAGCATAACAAAAGGTCACCCTCCAGGTCTCCACCCAGTGTCTTTATTGTCACTGGGGGAGGCAGAGCATTAGGTGGATTAACCAGAGATTTGTGCTCATGCAGCATTTCATAAGCTCCTATGTTCTCCCTCAATATGAACTAGAAACAACGTGGACTTAAAATTGAACAGATTCAGACTTCCTTGCTATTAAGGAGTAGGTTTTTTTTTTTTTAATATGAGTCTGTAATTTTCTTAAAATAAGTATAAAAAATTGGGGGCTTTTTATAACAATGATCATAAAGAGATCATCATTCTAATATAGTCAAGAAAAAATAAATACCCAATTACTTCTCTCTTTTAATTGATTTGAGAGAGGAAGGGAGAGGGAGAAAGTTATAAAACATGACCTGACACATATTTTGCATCAGCTAAGTTCAATGCAGTCATCGAATCTCTGAGAAAAGATCTATTTTTCTTCTGTTTCTGTCACGACTATACATTTCTGATAGAAATGATTAAGCTACTTTGTAAGTGAAATAATATTATTTCCTAATCATAGAAAATAGCCAATGACTTTTGGTGTTTACAAGAAATAGCTTTTGGTGTTAGTGCCACATGATATAAATGAATGTTGTTGAGCATCTCTATGTAACGGGCAAAGAGTATGAGTAAGCTATAATAATTGCTCTCTGGCTGCACAGGGAGGTAGACACAGAAATAAACAAAAGTTTATATTTGGCTTATGAATTTCATGAATCCAGAATTTAGAAAATTTCTATTTCAGTGACTTAGCCTTAAAGACACAGTCTATAATAGGTCATCAACACATACATGTGATAAAATATATCACATATTCTAGAAAGGATATTTTCCTTGGCTTAAGGGCACATCCCATAAAAGATGATTTTGACATGTATGTTAATAAAGGTCATAATTACTTTGCTGTTTCTCAGCCTTTTCCCAAGGCTAACCCTTGCATGGGTTTATGTGTGGGTGGGTTACTAGGGTGGGTTTTGCAATGATTCCAAGTTTCCCTGGTTAGTTGAAATGTAGCTTTACGTGGGATTCTGCCTATGGACTTTAGGCAGCTATATGTGATTATGTAATTTTTCTCTCCCCCAGAACCAGAAAAGAAACTTTCTTTCAGCTAGCAGAGGGCTTTAGGTGGTTTGGGTGGAGGAAAGATAACAAATACCTAAAATAAACTTTTCTCATGGTGAGTGTGATTAGAAGTATCAAAATATTTTCAGAAATGATCCATCGGTAGACTCGTGTGTGTGCTGTGTGTGTGCTAGGCTGCACCTCGGGTTTCTCACTATTTGCTCTGCCTTTTAAGGAGTCCGTGCTTTTTATTTCAAAACAGCAAAGTTTTGCCCTTAGCTGCTTCTATAAGCAGTTTGCATCGACAGATGCTTTTCCAAATATCTCAAAACAGAAACCATCACAGTTCTGCGAGAGATAGGAAAAGTCCATCTCAGAAGATGAGGAGGTGTATATTCTGCTATGCACCATCAGGATAGGTGTCCCATCACTGCCCCAGTGCACAGGGCTGTGTTGTTTGTGAAGGGAGAAGCACAGGGGGTATGTAATAAGCAGATCCATAAAGAGCTGCAATTTTGTTTGCTTCTAGCCCTGCTCCCACCTCCAAACACTAACCCAAATGCAAAGAATTGCGGATCAAAAGCTCCTGCTCTCCCAGCCATCACAACCCAGATGAGTCGGCCTCTTTCATGGAAATACAGTTTGGTTTTGTCAGTTATCAATATGTTTTCCTCCTGATTCATTTCTTATTATATATCTTTAAAGTTAAATTAGTTATAATAAGTACTTCTCTTATTTTATTGAATTCCATTTCAATGTTTTAATGAATATTTAGTAGAAAGTCCACAATGCTCACATTCATATTTCAAGTTATATTCAAATTTATTCAAAGATAAGATCGCCCGATATTATTGGAGAAGTCTACATAAATAATAGAACTGATGTTTTAGACACACATGTAATAATACTGTCTCCACATTATTTGCATAAGTTACAGAAATGTTTTTCTTAACATAGTCCTCCTGTTCCTCTTCTCAACTTGATATATTACTTTTTGCTATTTCTGGCAATTCTTTCTAGTACAAAAGATAAAATTTCAGCCACTTCAACTTTAAAAATAACCATAAAAAAGTCAACAAGAAGATGTGATTTAATCAAAGTGCCCTGAATCCATGAAAAACAGTTTATTTCACGAATTAAAAACTGGCTTAATAACACATTCTTAAGATTACAATGACATTTCCTCCAGCAATTTGGACGTGATCTGACAATTACGAATGTGGATTATGCTACATGTATCCATCTATTCTCATCACTGCAGTTTAGACAGCAAGATGAAAGTCATGCCTTCTGTTTCTCCACAGTTGAGTAACACCATGCTGGTTTTTACTATAACTGATGAAAGAAAAAGCATGGTAAACTGGAAGCATGTAACAAACACGGGAGGTCGTAATATGTTTCCAGGATATGGCGTCTTGCCATTGACCACAGCCTCTTGGAACAAGATAAAGTCATTGAAATAGTTAACAGATGTTAGCCATACTTGAAATGTAGAAGTTCTATTGCTAACAAGTATGTGGGGTCGGCTGGAGATCTGGCGCTTGGTCCATTATTTAACTGACTTGGCAAATGGGAAGCTGAGATCCAAAGGCATAACGCATATCAAGGCCACACACTTTGCACACTAAGCAGGGCTCATAAACTACTGACGGTACGTACACGGTGGTAAGCCTGCTTGATTAAGTATTTCACACAGTATTTGGTATTTAGGGAAATCTTAGGGAAAGCTGAACTCAATTTTCACATCTACTAAATTAACAAGTGAGTTCTCTAAGAACAAAAGAGTAGACTTTTCTCCATGTTCAAAAGCATATCTACAAATTTTACTATTTAGCTTCAGCTTGTGATTTACCTGATGACTGGTCTCACTTTGTGTTGACTTCAAAACGGGTCCACTTGTACTCTTCTGAAAGGCATCTCTTTCCCCCCCAACTTGTGTCTATTCCTTCACATTTCAGAACAAGTTGACAGGAATGATCTTTAGGTGCATATCTGTAGCTGAAATGGATCTCCTCAGCCTTGAGTCACAAATTCATTCATGTCAAGCATTGTAGGAGGCTTGTGCTACCTTCGAGTTTGTGGTTTTATTCACCGCTTTGCAAATAAAGTCACCAGCTTCCATTACTTTGTGAAGATTCACATCCTGGTAAAAGAAAGCCGGGGTACCAGAGGGGAAGAGGCATTTGGGAGAAAGAGGACAAAACAGATTCCTTTTAATTTTATTAACAGTTATTTAACCATTTAAAATACTAAAAAACATAATGCTCATTATTGATTTAGAGGCAAGCTTTGTTTCATGAACCATGTAGTCAACATTTTAGACTTTTCTTCATTAAAATCTATCTTGAAGTTGACCCTGTATTCAGGCTGGCCACACCTGAATAAATAAGTTTAATTCAGGTTGGTACCTGGATTCTAGAAAGGACAATACTGAAACTAGAAACAATCTATAAAATATCAGTGAAGGGCAATTAGAATAATAATGGTTTGGAGAAGTTTAGGAAAAAGGCAGGAAAAAATACCTCTTTACAAAGAAACTTGGTAAAGCTATAAGAAATACAGGACAGTTGAATGTATAATATTTTTAAACCATATTCAGAAAAATCATTAATGGTGTGCTACTGGAGGAGGTACCTGTAGGTCAAATGAAATGAAGAATATTTAGGGAATATCTGGAACTTGTTTGCCTGGGTTGTGCTCTGAAAGTTTAGGTAAATCCACGTATGACAGATAGGCCATTGAGTATGAAGACCAAATTCAAGGCATGCTCCTCAGCTCTAGGACTTAGCATAACAAAAGGTCACCCTCCAGGTCTCCACCCAGTGTCTTTATTGTCACTGGGGGAGGCAGAGCATTAGGTGGATTAACCAGAGATTTGTGCTCATGCAGCATTTCATAAGCTCCTATGTTCTCCCTCAATATGAACTAGAAACAACGTGGACTTAAAATTGAACAGATTCAGACTTCCTTGCTATTAAGGAGTAGGTTTTGTTTTTTTTTTAATATGAGTCTGTAATTTTCTTAAAATAAGTATAAAAAATTGGGGGCTTTTTATAACAATGATCATAAAGAGATCATCATTCTAATATAGTCAAGAAAAAATAAATACCCAATTACTTCTCTCTTTTAATTGATTTGAGAGAGGAAGGGAGAGGGAGAAAGTTATAAAACATGACCTGACACATATTTTGCATCAGCTAAGTTCAATGCAGTCATCGAATCTCTGAGAAAAGATCTATTTTTCTTCTGTTTCTGTCACGACTATACATTTCTGATAGAAATGATTAAGCTACTTTGTAAGTGAAATAATATTATTTCCTAATCATAGAAAATAGCCAATGACTTTTGGTGTTTACAAGAAATAGCTTTTGGTGTTAGTGCCACATGATATAAATGAATGTTGTTGAGCATCTCTATGTAACGGGCAAAGAGTATGAGTAAGCTATAATAATTGCTCTCTGGCTGCACAGGGAGGTAGACACAGAAATAAAATAATTCATTCTACAACTTCACTGAAAGTGGGTTCAGAGGTAGAGGCATGGAGGGTAGCATGGAAGCACTAAGGGGAAGAACCCAACAGTATGGGCCTGTGAATAGGCAAGAAGATGCCAGAAGAAGAATTTTTGAGGATAGTGGTGCTTCATTCTCAGGTGAAATCAAGTATGGGGAGTAAGGCCATTCCAAGTGGTTGTGAAACCATGAGTGGTGAGAAATAGAATGGTGTAGAAATGAAGACTGCAGGCAATTTTGGTGTTGCAGAAGCATCAATATGAGTAGAGGAAAGAGAAGAGGAGAGAGGAGAGAGGAGAGGGAGAAGGACAGAGAACATTCCATTTTGTAATCCAGATGATGCTTTTATATCTCAGAAAACATTATGAAGTTCTAATCATCTGTGAGCTGTTTTTCTTGCCTTTCGTATTTTTTCTCTAAAAAAATCCGCCTTATAGACGGAATAAGTCACGCTAACAAGCATGTGGCCAAACAAGGTGCTTATTTGGGTGAAGTATGTGCTTTTCAGGCACCACTTGTAAAGAGACTATTCTTCTTGTCCAGTGTCTCACATGCTAAGTATTAACGGAGCTCTACTCCTCCACTGACCATTTTAAATGTGCCCTGGGCTCTTTGCCAGCAGCCCTAGTTGTCACTGGGAGAAAAATCAAGATCTCCCCTTTCTCCAAGGAAAACATCCATTAAAAAAAAAATCCCCAAACTGTGAAAACAATAATCATAACAGGAAAGACACAGGCTCTAATTCACAAGGCATGTAAAACCAAATCAGATAAAACATTAAAAAAATACTTGGGAGGTCATGAAGCACTATAAAAATGTGAAATGGTAGCATTATTGGTGATTGAACTAGAGCAATAAGTTACTTTATAAGGCTCCCCAAAGAATGTTTATTATATTTTCCCACTGTGCATTTTAGCAAATAGCAAAAGTATAGTAAAACTTTGACCTCAAAATTGCTTCCCAATCTGAGATGCATTCCAAGCTGGATCTGCAAGGAATACATGAATATTAAAATATGTAAAACTAACTTACTGTATTGAGCCCCAGGCCATTAAGCATATATATCAAATCCTCAGTGGCTACATTTCCAGAAGCACCTTTTGCATAAGGGCAGCCACCTAATCCTGAGACTGCAGAGTCCACCACGTTGATCCCCATCTGAAAAACAAACCGAAACACCCAGGGCTTGTATATTTCTGGCGTCTAAATTGTTGCATTTCTATTTAACCTGTTCCAAAGAGCAAATAAGCAAAATCCGAACCCCTTGTCCAAACATTCACTTACCCACCTGCTGCTACAACAGTCCTTGGGGTGCTGCTTTCTTTTCTGACTAATCTCATTTTTTTTAAGGCTAACAAAGTCTGCTAAGGATCTTGGGAACTAGAATAATCGTAGGTCAACATTAGGATGGTGTTTTCATTGCTAGCAACACATTTTTCTTTTGTAGGGGGTGAAGCCTGAAGTAAGATGAATTCACATCTAGGTTGAATATATTCATCAACCTCAAATCTCAAGTTTTATCCTAAAAGCATTATATAAACAACATGAAATATTTCTAACATACCAACTCAAAATCAAGGTGCCTTAAAACTTTCTGGTGATGGTAATGGCAGCATCACTGCATTTGAAATATGATTTTTGTGGGGTCAATTCACCCAGTCTTTTCTGAGCCATTATTTTATACACAGCACCCTGCTGCTTTGGGAGTAGTAAAGAAATATTTAAGAGGCAAAGCATCCACAACTAATAATAGCATCAGCTCACATTTACTAGGTCCTCACAAAGTGCTGCTTATTATTCTTAACACCTTATGAGTATTAACTCACAATCCGCACAAAAATCCATGAGGTGGGTGCTCTTCTATGTCCCCGAATCAAAGATGAAGAAACTAAAGTACAGAGGGATCACACATTTTGCCCAAGGTCACCTCTGTCTCTAGAGAATTCCCATTCTGCTGTGATCTGTGGCCTCTGAAAACATTTGAGTTGGTACATGTTATGTGTCTGGGGATGTCGGAGGTGGAGGGGCTCTGTGCGTGCTGGAAGACATGAGCACAACAGGCTCTGAAAAGGGCCCTGGAGATGAGATTTGAATAACAGGAGAAGAGAGGCAGACATATCATGCCTCCGTGAAAGATGATAACTGGGTAATCGAAAGCTACCAGGAGGCCCTATCTGATTCACTCCTGGGCATTAAAGGAAAAGTAACATGACCTCATATAAAATGAGAAGCACCTGAAAGCAAGAGCTCTTGGCCAACCTGCTAGATCAGCAGTTCTCAATCACAGTCAGAATCCCCGTGCCCAGAACACTAGATCCCCAGAGTTTCTGATTCAGGAGGTCTTGGCTGAAACTTGAGAATTTGAATTTTTAACAAGATCCCAGATGCTGCTCTCACTGCTGCTCTGGGGATGACTGTTTCCTTTTTCTTTTCTTTATTAATAACCTTTTTATTTTAGAATCATTTTTGATTTTCAGAAAAAAAAGTTAGTACTGAACATTCCCATATATTCTGCACCCAGTTTCCCTCATTGTTAACATTTTCATAATTACAGTCTCGTTGTCATGGCTCATGAGCAAGTATCAAAAGTTATTATTAACTAAAGTCCATACGTTGTTCAGACTTTTAGTTTTAAACCTAATGTCCTTCAGTTTCAGGAACTCCTTCAGGTCACCACACTGCATTTAGTGCTCTTGTCTCTATAGGCTCCTCTGGCCTGGGGTCGTTTCCCAGACTTGCTTCCTCTTTGTTGACTGATGATTTTGAGTAGTACTTGTCATGTGTTTTGTACAATGTTCTTCAGTATGGGTTTGACTGATTTATTTTTCCTCATGTTTAGAATGGAGTTCTGGGGTAAGGTGAGGAAGATGACACAGGTGGTTCTTAATTCCTCACATCCAGGGTACTGTGATATTATGATTGATAAAAATGCACATATTTGGTCATTCAGATGGCCAAAGAATATCGGTATTTCTCATATTTGGTCTTCCCTGGTTCCTGGCTAGAGTGCCTGAATCCTTGGAATTTCCTAAGCGATGAGAGTTATAAAGGAGTCTTCTGTTGTTAATGAGGTGACACGGGGATCTCACCTAGGAACGGGAGCTGGTTGTTGTCTGTGGTGCCATTATGTGATTGGAGGGTTAGAATTTTCAGTCCCACCCCTGACCTCGAGGCAGAAGAAAGGCTGGAGGTTGACTTAATTTCCTAAGGTCAGGGAGTTTGGAGAGCTCTCTAAACCCTTGGAATTTCATAAGTGATGAGAGTTATAAAGGAGTCTTCTGTTAATGAGGTGACACTGGGATCTCACCTAGGGTGCTGGTTGTTGTCTGTGGTGCCATTATGTGATTGGAGGGTTAGAATTTTCAGTCCCACCCCTGACCTCGAGGCAGAAGAAAGGCTGGAGGTTGACTTAATTTCCTAAGGTCAGGGAGTTTGGAGAGCTCTGGGTTGGTGAACCTGTGCAGGTGCTGGGAGAGTAATGTGCTTGCAGAGGGCATGGAAGCTCTGTGACCTTCCCTGTACCTTATCCTATGTGTCTCTTCCATCCGGCTGTGTCTGAGTTATATCCTTAGATAATAAACTGGTGATCTAGTATGTAAAACATTTCTCTGAATTCTATAAGTCATCTAGCAAATTAGTTGAACCCAAGGAACAGGTTGTGGGAACCTATGATTTATGGACAGTCTGTCAAAAGTACAGGGAACAGTCTGGACCTGTGACTGGCATCCGAAGTTCAAGGAGGGGGTTGTGGGAAATGCTAATCTGTATCCCGTTGGTTAGAGTCAGAGATGAGAACTTGGGCTTGTAACTGGTATCGGAAGGTGGGGAATGCAGGCTTGTAGGACTGAGCATTGAACTTGTGGAATCTGATTCTACCAGCATCAGAATTAAGTTGAATGGTCTAGAATTGTCAGTTTGGAGGGAGAAACCTCCTCCACCTCCCCCACATCAGAATTGAGTTCAGAAACCCAAAGAGAGCATACTGTGAAATTCCTTTGACTGATGGTATTAGTCTTTACCACCTGGCTGAGGTAGTATTTCCCAGGTTTCTGCACTGTGAACCCCACGCCCCACTTCCCATACTGCACTCTGGAAAAAAACTCATGTGCAGCTCATACTTAAGGAGTGGACAATATCTACATAAACTATTTGGAATTCTCCTATAAGGGAGATTTATCTATTCTCCCATATTTTTTTTCAAACATTTGTTTATATCAGTAGGGACTCATAGGTATTTTTCACTTTGGGTTATAATCCAGTGTTATACATTGTGTTGTTCAAGTTGTTTGAGATTTGGTTATCGGGAGCTCTTTCTGTTAGCTCCTGTATTCCTTTAATAAGGCAAGGGGACCATGCTTTTTAAATCACTCTTCTAAATTCTTCCTTGTGAGACTTAAGATATGTTTCCTTAGGCTCATCAGGACAGAACCATAGTCCAAAGCCCTGGATGTCTTTGGGGCCCAAAAGAAGTTTGCAGATATAATCTGTTTGCTTCTGCACCTTAATTTCTCCTGATTATACTTCTCAACATGGGAAGGTCTCAATAGCTCTCCCTCCATTACCACAACCTCTCTCAAACAGTGATCCTACAAGGTCAATCCTATTCAAGTGTTAACAAGTGAC
This sequence comes from Myotis brandtii, assembly GCF_000412655.1. Lineage (NCBI taxonomy): Eukaryota > Metazoa > Chordata > Mammalia > Chiroptera > Vespertilionidae > Myotis > Myotis brandtii. The sequence goes on from NW_005356519.1 coordinate 1,457,318, forward strand.
CAGCTAAAGTACTTGTCTATTTAAAACAGGGGTGGGGAACCTTTTTTTCTGCCAAGAGGCATTTGGATACTTATGACATCGTTTGCAGACCATACAAAATTATCAACTTAAAAATCAGCCTGCTATATTTGGTCAAACATTTAATTAACTCACCCCTAATACCTTGGCAGGATCAGACCAAATGATTCAAGGCCCGCAGGCCGGACGTTCCCCACCGCGGATTTGGAACAATTTATCTAAGTTGCTGTGAATCAAAATACTAAGTATAAGAACTATGTGGTAGGAGTGAAATCTGTGGTATTGTCCGGTGGTTGGGAAAGACAAATGTCAGGATGCTGGCTCATCTTTGGGAGTCTGCCATTACATCCAGTGGGCAGAGGGATTCTTGATTTACAGAAGTCTCTCAGTTCAGAATTTAATCTAACCCTCACCAAGACAGTTTGACTGGTTCTCAATCCTGGCTACACATTGTAATCACCTTGGGACCTTTCAAAACTAACACCCAAACTTCTCCCCAAACCAATTATATCACAATTTCTTTCTGGGAATGAGATCAGGTATTGGTACCCTGTGATTCTTTTGTGTATCTAGGTGTGGGAATCCCTGAGGCAGAGGTTCCCATCCATCTTTCCTTTATTAGTCCTGGGTCTGAGTCAGCTTTAATTTGAGAGAAGCTCTGTACCCTGGGGGCAACAGTTAATTAAGCATGACTGGTGGACTTTTCAAGGACATCAGCTTCTGAAAGAAGACCCAAAAAAGTATGAGGTAGCAAAAGCCAGCAGTACTAACAAGGTAGGTGAAAGGTGGTGTCAGCCCACCATGAGGGCTGGAATCCACATATCATGTTCCTTTCCCCACTACTGCGGATGAAAGCCCTGCAGCCACAGGGCCACACAGTCTTAATTGGCCTTTTGAGAAATAGTGAAAAAACAAGTCACTCTTACCTTGTAACTAAAGCCCTACTGAGTGTAACTAATGTACCTTATTGGGTGACTAACATGAAAGGATTATTCATAATAAAATAACCAGAGTCACAAGAGAGGAACAATAATTAACCAATGTCAAAATTGAGCAAACATAAATAAAGATAGAAAAACAATCTCACATAAAGTCAAAGACTGAGAGCAAACTAAAACACTGTGATATTTTACACTTTCAGCTCAAAAAGATTATTAGCAATGAAATAGCATAGAGCAACAGGATGTGGGGAAAAAACTTCAACAATATGGACAAATCTCACAAACAAAAAGTTGTATGAAAGAAGTCAGGAGCAAAAGAGGGCATCCATTATGGTTCCATTTAGTTAAGTTTTCAAATAGATAACAATTAATGCTGTAAGAAGTTAGGATAATAGTTAACCTTTGAAAGGTAAATAAAAATGTGCACAGTTAGAGCTTCCCAGGGTGCTGACAACATTCCATTTCTTGAACTGGGCTGGTAACACCAATGTCAGTTTGTGAAAGTTCTCAGAAGTTTGTGTTTATAAATTGGTCAATTTTCTGTGTGTGCATTAGACTTTGATAAATATCAATGACAAATAAAAAGCAGTGTTGTTGAAAATTCAGGTAAACAGAAAATTTAAACTGGTAGGGAAATTGTAATTTTTTTTTCCTGAGGGGCAATTAATCAGCAATTAGTCTTAGTTGCCCATATCCGTCATCCTAGTAATTCTTATATAAAAAAAAGTGTTTCCCAAGGAATAGTCCAAAAATCCTAAGTAAATACATGTTGGGAAAAAATAGGTTTATAGCTGTGAGTATGCAAAACAGAGTTTATTCTTATATTATTATTCATTAATTATTGTATTATTTTCTATGTGAATAACTGTAAACCTACTTTGCCCACCCCTATAATTAGATTAACATATATTATATATATTTAATGTATATGTGTTGTATCTGAAACACACCACTAACACACATCTATATATAGATTCATCACAGTAAAATTTATAAGAATAAAAATTTGAAAGCAATTCATATACCTATAATGGGAAATAATTTAAATTAATTATGATGTAGCTATAAAATGGAATGATAAATGCCATGTAAATGAATAGTTAAGGAAAAGAAACAGGTTAGAGAATGTTATAACAGTACATAGAATCATGATCACACCCCCACCCCCCAAAATTGGATTTGGATGGTATGCCAAAAACTAACAGTGGTGATCAGTGGGTGGTATGATTATAAGTGATTTCTTTTAATTCTGTGTGCCCTTGTTTTCCAATGCATGTGCGGACTATTAATTACCATACATATAAGTAGAAAAAGTAAGATTTCTGCAAATTTTAGCCTGCTGTAGAATGATAGTAGATAAATGAGAATAAGCACAAATGAATCCAAGACTGAATTTCTCAGTATCATTATTTGGCATCTAATTGATCTTCCCAGGGTCCAGGACTGTAGAGCTGCTCTGCATGTCTGGCAAAGGCAGATGTGATCTGGGTGAAAAGCTACCTGGAAATGGTCTTTTCTCTTTCCTGGTATCAGACTAGATCTAGACATGGATTCTCTTACAGTAAGCTCTTCACACATTAATGGAATCAACTCTAAAAGCAATATGTGAATTTAACGTTTAAAGAACCAAATTTAAAAAGAGCTTATTAAAGTATACATTATCTGTGAAGAAGAATATTAAGATATTAGTTCCTGTGATCTCTTAGGCAGCACACGTGGAAAAGTTGAAACACGAAGTTTAGCATGTGCCCCTGCTGGCACAGTGATCCGCATGTCGTGACTTTTTAAAAAAAAAAAAAAAAAAAAAGATATTAGTTCCTTTTAAATTCCCTCAAAAAACTAAAAAGCAAAAAACCCACATACACAGTATTTTTAAAATATTTCTTTTTATGGAATATCTCCTACATTCTGTCCTCTATTAAATGTGAAACTCTATTCCTCAGAAATAAAGATCTCCTCAATGGCTAATGTTACCCATATATTAAGTAAGAAAATTTTATTTTTATTATGCATGTTTTTTCTGCATCTACTTCTCTATCCCATTAGAAATGACAGGTAATGCTATGTAAACAAGTTCTTAACAGGATGAGAATAAAACCATTGTTTCTTCTCTTCATGAATTCTGTATGGCAAACAAGGGACCATATTTTGTGATCTTTATTATTAAAATTTAATATTGTAATTGTGGTATTAAAGTAAATGCCATTGTATGTACTATATAATATAATATATTTGAAAATAATTGATGGGCCATCTGATACAAGAGATTATCTGCTTTGAAAGATCATTCTTAGAAAGACACTCCTTTCCCCACTTCTCCAAATGTAAAGCACTACTTTTACACTTTCAGGCTCCTGTGTGTGTGTATGTGTGTGTACACCCGTGTGTGTGTGATCACACAAGCACAAGTGTTTTGCACCCTATAATGCAAAAACAAAACCTTTGTGTTTTGCTTTGAAGGAAAGTACATCTTTAGATGAGTAACCACATGGTGGCAATGTAGCTCCAAAATCCACCCAAAGTCAAGCAAGAATAACTCCATGGTGTTCCAGCTCAAGAAAATGGCAAACATGTAAATAAATAGCTTTATGTAATTCAAATAAATATTTTTCCTTTAAAATAAGAAAACATTTACAAATGTGTATAACACAAACTGTAAGTCAATTTATTCAGTCTATATTTTTTATTCTTCTTTTAACTTGAATGTGTTTATTAATCCGGTTCTATGTGCCGGGGACTTAGAATACATACAAAGTCATGTACCTCATGAAGCATGAGAAATGAAACTCACTATATATTTTGTCTGTCACTGAGAAGCAGCTTATTATCCAATGAGAAATAATTATCTTTAGAGCTCAAGGAATGAATTCTCCCTAAAACAAAATAAATTCAGAACTCAAAGGATTGAGCTGTCCTTGGCCCCCATGTTTCTCAAAGCTCATGATTAAAGCTATTAACCCAGTAACCCAGGCTATGGTAAACTTGGTGAGTGCATTTAGAATATTCCACCTGCTTGAGCTCTCCAGATACCAGTATGTGCTTGGATCTAAGTGCTGAGGAAAATAGATAAAATACTAGTGGCGGCTTTTGCTGGGAAATGAAAAATTGGTGTAGCTAGATCATGAACATATTGCTCTGTACTACAACTCTGGGTGAGCTCTGAGGAGTACTGATTCTCTATGGTGTTTAGATGCCCAGACTAGGCTGACATGTGAACTAAAAGAAAAGTACCGTCTTGACTTTTTCTTGGTGCTGTCAGATCTTACTATTTCCCAAACAAAACTGAGAAATGCAATAAGAGGAGCCAAAAATTCATTTTGCAAAATATTTAATGAAATCTAAATTTTAGGTATTGAGGATACATAATACTGAAGTCTCAAGGAACATATACAATGTTGGTAATGCTATTTTTGAAATGGCAGCTACTTTGTTTACCTTTGAAGATAGAATTTTATTTAAAAATCTTTAATAATGTTAGATTCAAATAAATTTTCTGATGATGCAAAGTACTTATTTTTGGATTTAACTTACTTGGGGGGAAAAGGCACATATTCATGGAGGGTAAAATATTTTGAAAATATAGATGAACCCAACTGGTATGGCTCAGTAGTTGAGCAACGACCTATTAACCAGAAGGTCATGGTTTGATTTCTGATCTGGGCACGTGTTCCAATTGTGGGATCCATCCCTGATGGGGAGTGTGCAGGATGTGGCTGATTAATGATTCTCTCATCATTGATGTTTCTATCTCTCTCTCCCTTTCCCTTCCTCTCTGAAGTCAATAAAACTACATTAAAATATATATATAAATGAAGTACAGTGGGGCCTTGACTTACGAGTTTAATTCGTTCCGTGATGGAGCTCATAACTCAAATTACTCGTATGTCAAATCATTAAAGTGAAGGAGTGAGACACATGATGCTGGGCTGATGTTGTGGCTTTCACTGTGACGTTTGCTGCGCCAACTAACGGTGGGGTATCTGAAGCTGGCTCGTAACCAGAATTTTAGCTCGAAACTCAAAGCAAAAAATCGGCCGAGAGATGGCTCATATCTCGAAAAACTCGTTAGTCGCATTAAAATATATATATAAATGAAGTACTTTTCTCTCCTAGTGGCCAGGCCAGATGTTGCTAATGGGTCACAGCATTCTTTCTAACAAGCTCAGATCTTGCCTAGAGATGCTTCTCAACCAGCACTCTAGACAGTTACTATATATTGAGTATCAGCTGAGGAAGAATCCTATTTGCTATTAATATGTTGTGAACATATATCATGCTATATAAGCCACAGATAATGAACAGTTAGCATACAAGAATAAAGCACAGTGTTTTAAAAAACTGAAGTACATACCAAAATTGGTATGTAAATAATGATAGGCATACAGATTGCTGTTAGGGGATGACTAAGCTAATGGTGATTGATTACTAATGTCTTCTATAACATCTTTCACCTGAGAAAGGTTTTCCTACGTGCTTCGTTTCTCCTCACCTTAACATATCCAGTGAGATAGTCTTACCTTCATTTAGAATATTTCAAATTGAAATAGAGATGGGGGTGTGTACACAGAAGGGATATTGAGAAAGTAGAAGGAAAAACTGATAAGGGGAGTTTCAATTGTAGTGACACTGAGAAGATAATAAATACTATTAGTTAGTGAACATTTATTAAATGTTTATTTTGTTGTAAGTATTGCACCATATGCTTCCCATATGATAAAACCCCACAAAATCAATGTGAAGTGAATAGTAATAGTAGCACATGCCTAGATTACTGATGCGGAAACAGGCTCAGAGAAGGCAAGTGCTTCATAGAGGAAGAACACAAACTCAGTCTAACAACTGTGGGCTACTGCTCAATAGTCAATATAAACTGATCACATGCCAGACACATTACTAAACACAGATTATTTCATTTGATTGTGAATTATAAAGAGAGCATTGACAAATGAAAATACTTCATTTTCTTATCTTTCTTAAACTTCCTGAAAAGTTTCTATTACAATTTAGCAACATTATCAAGACACTTGAGAAAGTGATTGTTGTCCCAGTCATAGTATTTTTAGGAAGCTAACCTGAGAAAAGAGCCAGAAATGCTAATACAGTTTTATGTTCAAGGGCGGATGCTCTTTGTAGCATTATTTATAGCAGTGGGAAAAACTCGTAAGTGACATGTCCAACAAGAGAGAAACGGTTAACAAATACTTCAACAAAGATAAACTATTATGAAACAATTATGCATTTTTAAAGAATATTTAATGGTATGAAAAAATGATTATAAGAAAATTGACAATTCTTATCCTGCCCTCTGTTTGGCAGGATTCATTAGTGTTTCTAGATTTTAAAAAATCTACTTTATTATGTATATTTGTATATATAAATCTCTTGTATATATAAACCTCTTCTATATATAAATTTATTATACACACTCACAGTCATGTAATTAGGACAAATGAACCTTATTTTTACTCTTCTTTCACAATCATTCCCTTCTTCTACCGCTAAAATACCCCCACCCCCACCCCTAAAGTAGACAGGCCTTGCTCTATTTTCTAATTTCTTAGATTTAATTCAAATTCTACAGATGATCCCTCTCAGGATCATCTCCTTTTGTCCGTTCTTGAGTGGATATTTCCCCTACTTTAATAGCCATCCATTCTCTCTAATCTATTAGCACAAAATATTTGGATCAGTTGTGATAATAGGAAGACCATATATATTTTTTTAAATGTTAAAGCAGCAAGCAATATATATGAGCTTCATGAGGTTAGGAATTTTATCTCATTCATATATGCTCAGTATATAGCATTAGTACTCAGAACATAAGTTACTATTCAAATACTTTTTAAAAAATAATCAAGTAAATGATATGCATAGAAAAATAATATACATGTAATATCAAGAGCTTGGTGCAAGTATGTCTACACAGGGTAATAAATTAACTTGATAAAATTCAACTAGAGACACAGAACTACATAATAAGGATAACCAAATAAATAAAACATGTCAATAGATCACTATTTTGTTTGCTCCCTAAACCTTCTTTTAGAAGTGCCTCATCATAAAGATGGGCTTTTTTTGTTTGCTCACTGACTTTTTATTAATCCTGGCTGCAGCTGATTGGCCCCACATGAGGTCAATCACAGTGCCCTCCCCCAGAATTTGGAGCAAAGACAAAGACAGAATCCATTCTTCTCAGAAGTGAGATGTACAGCATATGGCTTTAGCAGCATTTTTTTTCCCAATGGGGAGCAAAGAAATTTGGTCTGTAATAAAAGGTAAAATGAAGCATAGTCAAATCAGAGAAATGCCACCTGAATTCCAGACAGCCTTTCAGTGCTTCCTGCGGTCCAACTTTAATTTCCTCCCTACCTTTGTTTTTAAAATAACATTTAATGAGAGCTGTGCCAAATGCATTTACCCACAAAATAATCCCAGGAAGTAAGTACTATTATTATCCTCATTTCATAAATGAGAAAACTGAGCCACAAAATGTTTAATAATCATACAGAATGTCACATATTTGGTAAGTGGTGAAAGCTGAGAGTCAGAATAGGTGTAAAGGCTTCCAAATCTCTGCTCTTGACTTGCCTGTATACTTTCTCTAAGAGGTTTCTATGAGACACCATGGTATCCACATAATACTCTCCTTTCTGCTTAAGGAGCTCCAGTTGGCTACTGTCACCTGGACGCAAAGAGTAGTACCTAACACATCATTAAGTTAATGACCTGGCAGAGAAGATATTCATAAATACAACGAGCTATAATATAAGGTAGAATGTGGTAGCTATTATAATAATGATAAACAAAGCTATTCAGAAGCACCAGTGATACAGGTTCTATATTTTGTAGTGGAGCAAGGAAGGTGAGGTAGGGGGGAAAGTTTGATGAATGGTTTGGCTCTGAATCGGGCCTTGAAGGATGTGGAAAAGTGGGGAATGAATACTCTACAGAGAGGAAACATTGAGAAAGACACATATGATGAACAGGCCAAGGACATACTGAGTTTAATGAGACTTATTGTAAGGAGTGTTGGGGTGTGGATGAAATACAGATCCTCATCATGGCAGGCCCTGAATGTCTTCCTATAGGGTATGAGCTTTATTGTAGGACATAAAGACCTACTTAGAGTTTATGAGTAATCATGCCTTCATCAGCATTTTGAATACAGATCCTCATCATGGCAGGCCCCGAATGTCTTTCTATAGGGTATGAGCTTTATTGTCTAGGACATAAAGACCTATTTAGAGTTTATGAGTAATCATGCCTTCATCAGCATTTTGTTTTACTCAGATTTCATTGCTAAGGGAGCAATAATTGTGATGGATAGAAGGTTGAAAAATACGTAAATAGAAATACTAGCTAGAAAATAAGTACAATGAATCAAATCTATGGTGATGAGTATTTAAAATGAAGCAGAAGGAATAAAAATATTTTTAAGGAATAAAGTTGAGATAAGTTTGTGAGGTAAAATATTGTCTAGAACAATGAGGAATAATGGAAGAAAAAAGTGTAATTAACAAAAGCATGTGATTTCTAGTTTAAGAACTAAATGGAGAATGATCGAGTAACTGGAATGGTATATAGAATCAACTCTAGTGAAAGGTAGGAATTGCTTTCTTAAAACTAATTATAAATATAGAAAACTGGGTAGATAACACATGATGTTTCTTAAAGCAACCCTGATGTTTCAAAACTAACATTGATTCTTTTTGATCTCTCATTACATACCCATTTCCCCTTGCTCATCTGCATCTGGGGTGATTTCATGGCTTCTGTTATGCTCTAATTCATAGTTAAGCATTCTTATAACCCAAGGAATTAGTCTCCATTGTGCTGTAAAATTATTTTAGAAGATAATGATAACATGTTTCCTGGGTCTCTAAGAAGAGTCCAAGGCTCCTCCTCTCTGCTGAGTAATCGGGGTGTGGTTGGTGGTATTGGGTGACAGACATTCTAGGTAGGTTTAGGGGAGCCCTAGAACCGAGGGTTTGTACACAAGACTCAGAAATTCCTATCCTTCTGGCTGAGATGACAGGGCATCAAAGGCAAAGTGAGTTGTGTGGCAAGTAGGACTCAAGGCAGCCTCAAAGACAATAGGGCACATAAACCTGTCATAGAAAGCATACAAGAGTTTCCCATTTCCCCCGATAGGGCCAAGGGGGCACTGGTGGGCATAATGGCACTAGAATCATGACTAGGAAAGTGCAGAGTGTGGGCTAATAAACAGAGATCATGGTTAGGGTACCATCACAAGGACCAAGGCTGAACAGCCTGGTACGCTCCATCTCAGGGGTGACAAAGAACTGAGGATGCCATTAGACCAGGTAACCCTTGACTAATGGCAGGATGGTACTTAAACTTCCTTCAAACTTAGCTCACTCTTAAGGACAGGAGAAAAAGAGGGGCAGGAGAAACTTGAGACATTTATTTTTAAATCAGAAATGACTTAAGATGATTAACACACATATTCAGCCATTTATTAGGAGATATTTAGGGGCATTTAAATTGGAGGATTCATTAAACTGGACATTGTTATATATTTGCATAGATATGGAGTGTAAAATATCTTATAATATTACATCACTGTGTGAGTATTACCACTCACATTCTTATTGTTCATTTCAAATAACTCAAGTTCAACCTGATTTCTAAATAACTTACCAAGGACCTTGCTTACTCTAGCGCCACCATTGATCAGAATATCTCACAAGATATTTATGGTAACAAGCTATTAATTTTTCTAAGCAGTGAGTACAATTTGAAAGAAGAAAGCTTAACATACATGAAATCAGAATGGGCTTTTCTCCAGTGGAAGCCAATTATTCAAAGAAGGTAGGAAAATAAGAGTAGGTGTAATTACAGTTAAATATATAGGAGATTAAGCAGGTTTAGAAAAAAACAACATATCTGGAAAACAGGATATAATCAATGGTTGCAACAGTTGTGGGCATTTATCTTGGGATAAAACTCAGAGGTAGATAACAGTGGTAGTTACATAATTCAAGATGATTTTGTGGTCCAGAAAGTAGACACATTCTGTATGGTTCCAGAGCAAAACAACAGAGGGAGATTGTGCTAGATTAAGAGGGATAATTTTCTAGCCATTCAGTGCTGCCTATACTGAATGGGTTAACTCTCAAAATAACCATCTTCTTGCCACTGAAAGTATAAAAAGACAATCAAAATCTACAATTGTAGGAAAAAAAAAATCCCTTCTACAGTGAGTGAAAGCCATGGTCTTTTTGATGGCCTCTAGGGTGTTATCCAGTCCTAAGTCAGGCTTTCTATAAATGCATGTTAAATTTAGTTTGCTCAATAACATGCAATTGTGTCATAAAGTTATAAACATAGACAAAGAGAATTAAAATATTAAGAGCTTCTGCTCTTGTAGTTTGAAGCAATGCATTAATGAGGTCAGATCATTCGTTGTTATCTGAACTAAGACAGGGAAATTCTTAGCAAAGACGCAGTGATTTCTTAAGAAGGCAAAAATGCAATAAGCCTCCAGATGGTATGCAGCTGTGATGTCCGGTGCTAGTAGCCAAGAAAAAGTAATATAAAACATAGTTTTTTAAAACAAATAAACAGACAAACAAACACTGTTGAAGATTCTCCTGAAGGGTGCCAAACCCACACATATCTGGTATTTGTGGCAAGGCTGCCCAGTACCACTAGAGTTATGAAAGCTGCCATATAACTGGTAACATACTTATTTGTTTTTACTTAAATACTTCCAATTATTCCAAATTTGATGCCACCCTTAGTTAAAAATAAAAATAGATAAGCAGATAGCAATCTTTAGATCTAGTTCAATTCAAATGCTATTTCCCACACTGGCTAGATAACACTTAGGGGAGAAAAATCACATTATCCTATATAACAAAAGGCAAATATGCAAATTGTCCCCTCACCCAGCAGTTCAACCAGGAGTTCAACCAGGGGCTGGCCCCTTCTCCGGCTGGACCCCACCCATGCATGAATTCATGCACTGGGCCTCTAATAGGATATATAAGAAAATACACAAAATATAATGCATGGTTAAAAACAAACAAACAAACAAAAAACCAACAGATTGATATGGGCGAGAATGCAGGTTAGTCTCTACAACTCTCACAAGAGAACTAGATAGGTGCCATCTGATTTCAAAGAACATTCCTCTGTGATAGTCAAGTGAGTGAGGGTTCTAAGAGGTCTTGCATGTCCATCCCTTTTCTGTTCCTTATCACAGAGGACTGCTCCCTGGACGGGGAGGGGCTGCATTCCCCAAACTCCCTTATCAGCTAGACTCCTGCAGGTTCAGCCAATAGAAGGCTCTGATGGAGGGAGGAGCCAGAGTACTTCCCTTTCTCTCTATCTCCAGCAGAGCCTGTTTCCTCTGTGGCTCTATATGCCCTCTCTTGACCATGGGCAAGCCCACCATGGTTCTGGCCTCCTCCTAGTGAATGAGGGCTGGGCTCCAATATCCCTGTCTGTGGCTCATACAGTTTAGGGGCCTCACTGATGTTGCAGTGGTGGTTTCCTGTGGTTGGTAATCTTAAAAGTGGGGCACCCAGGGCACAAAATTTAAGGAGGCATCCACTCTTAGGATTGGCCAGTACAGAGTAAGCACCTGGCAGTGAGTGAACCCTATATTTTGTACCCATGCACCTGGTTTACCACACCCTAATCCACACTATTGTTCATCTCTGGGTTGCCTCATTCATTGTCTATTTAGTTTTACAGTTCTCCCATAACCAGTTAAACAATTCCTCATATTCAGTTGCTTATATGGCTCCTGCTTTCTGGCTGGACCCTGACAAATCCTAGCATCCTTTTCATGGAGTTCAATCTTGTATTTGCTTCTACCTAGCACTTGTCAAAGGCAGATCCAGAGAAAATTTAAAGGAAGACACTTTGAGGAATATCCTGTCAATTCTCTTCTAAAAAGTTGAGTTCTATCCTTATATCAACTTATTTCATCAGAAAGACATATAACTCCATCTCATTAGCTTAGACTCTTCAAAGATAACTTCCCTGAATTCCATTTTAAAGTGATTCCTTTGCATTTATTGATAGTCATTACAAAATATTTTTTTAAAAGATGTCTTTTACTGGGGGATCCTCCCAACACACACACATGTATCCTAAAGACTCCTGCTGGAGAGATTGTCCATTCATTTTACTACATTGCATACTGTATTAATCAGGATCATTCAATTGAATTATTTAATAAAAAATAGAAATTTATTGGTTCAATTGAGTAAAATGTAGAAGAATTTAGTAGAGCTGATCCCTTGCTTCTTCTTTTCCTCATTTGTTTTTTCCCTCTCTCCCTCCCTTCATTCTTTTCCTCTTTCTCTCTCTCTCTCTCTCTCTCTCTCTCTCTTCTTCTTCTTCTTCTTCTTCTTCTTCTTCTCTCTCTCTCTCTCTCTCTCTCTCTCTCTCTCTCTTGCCCTCTCCTTCTCTTTATCCCTCCCCTTTATACATCTTTCCTCTTCTTTTCTCTTTCTTTTCTTAGTTTTTGTAATTTCTTTCCTCCCCTCTTCGTTTGTTTTTTTGTGTGTGTTGGTTTTATTTTTTGATGTCTGCAATGACAAAGGTCACCGATGTTTATATAAGAAAAGCAAACACTTTTTCATGAGCTCCAACCAGAAAATTCTTGGGCAAATAATCTTTATTGACCCACCTTGAGTCACATGTTTATCTCTGGACCAATTATTGAAGTCAAATGCATTAGAGTGCAAAGATTGCTGGCACTCATACACCTAGGAGGAGTGTGTGTGTGTGTGTTGGGGGTGGGGGTTAGGGAAGTGCTATAATTTCCAAGCCCTCACAAAGGGGAGGTATTACTTTTGAGCAGACCAAACAACAAATATTCACTAACTTCCTACTACAGAAGCCACTCAGTATATTCCATTTAAAATTAAATATAAAAAATGATTGATTAGTGTTGAGCATTAATGTAACTATATCTTTGCTTTAGGAAACTTAAAACGTTTAATGCTCAGTAGTGGCAACTGTCCATCTGATCACTGAACAGATATTTGTTGAGTTCCTACATGGCTCTGGGTGCAAATTATACAATTGTGTAAAATAATACATATAAAATTGTGCCCTCAGGAACCAAAATTTCTGAGAAAAACAATGGTTAAATAAGATAAGAATAATGCAGGAAAACGAGGGACAGGAGAGAAATGTCAATTTACACCATTCTTTCGATGAACATTGCCCTGATAAAGGAGTACTATTTAAGATGAGACCTAGGTGAGGTAGGAGAGTGAACTAGGAACTTATCTGAAATAATAGTGTTTAATGCAAAAGTGAACAAGGTCAGAACAAACCTTTGAAAAGAAAGAATGCATATTATATTTAGAGAGCAGTAAAGAGAATACTGTAACTGGTGTAGAGGAGCCATAGAGACAGTTTTAGAAAATAACATCAGACTGTGTAGGACCAGATCTTGTGGACAAGTATGTTTTAATCATGTCAGTGTCATTAGTGTAGCACAGCAATTTTCAACCTTTTTTATCTCATGACACACATACACTAATTACTAAAATTCTGTGGCACACCAAAATATATAGTATTTTTGGCCAATCTGACAAAAAAAAGGGTATAATTTTGAGTCATTCACACAGGAAGGCTATTATTGTGTTGGCTGTGGTCAATTTTTTATTTGACAATTTAAGGGAAAAGAGGTCAGTGCTCTAAGTAAACAGGTGGGGATTTCATGTTTTAAAAATTCTTATGGCATACCAGTTGAAAATCATTGGTATAGCAGATTGGAGTCTCAATCAGTATTTTGCAATACAATACCTTTGGGCATTGCACTTCCTTCCATATCTCAAAACATTTTGCTGTTTAATAGGCCACGATATCTTGGGTTAGTAAACCACAGTGGACTAGGAAGCATGTTATGAGCCAAAGCTCATACAGAGTATGAACAAATTAATTGGGGTCATATCTATGCTTTTCTGTCAAATAAAATGTTTACTTGAACAAAAGTCTCCTGTAACTTATTACAGAAGATTTTAGTTCCTTACTGGACAATGCAATGTAAATTTCATAAATGTTTATTAGTTGAACAAGTTCTCACTTCACAGGGACACCTCCTCTTCTGTCAAAACTACTACAGAATGATAGCTCTGGGTAGCACTTTCAGTTTTATGTAAGCTAAAGAACAGATCAGGTATTTAGCCAGTATTTTCTAACGATTCACTTACAAAAGACTTAACATACCAATATATTTAAAATACAATCCTTGACTGAAAAAAACTTATAATGTAGTAGAAAAGATCTGATGTATATGTGGATACTTAAAATAAAAGGGAAACTGTGAGAAGTAGCAATTCAGGTAAATTAGGAAAATATTATGAGTTCAAAGGGGAAGGAAATTATTTCAGGCTGAGATAATCAGAGCAAGTTTCATGGAGGAAATGACATCTGAATTTGACCTTGAAGAGTAGGAAGATTCTATAGATAGAGAATGTGGGTTGGGGGAGCAGTCCTTAAGAGAAAAGTAAAAACAACACCAATGACTGAACTTGTTAATAACAATTTCCTTGTTATTTACTGACATTTCACATTAGCCTCCACATAATGCTGAATTCCTCCTGCTGTGTAGTACCATTTGGTAGACATATCTCAAGTAGTACTAATTTTCTATTTATTAAAAAAATATTAAGTGGTTTCTTTGGACAGCTCACTGGGGGGACATAGATAAGGTAAGATGCAATCCTATATAATAAAAGCCTAATAGGGGGCAGACGCTCAATGCAGGAGCGGCCCCCAGCCTGCAGGTCCTAGGCCAGCCAAGGTGGGTGCCAGCGGGGGACCCCCCCCACTCTGATCGACCTACTGGTTGCCCCACAGATAGACCCTGATCGCCGGCCAGGGCTAGGGACCCTACCCATGCACAAATTTTGTGCACCGGGCCGCTAGTATTATAAATAACTCTAGATGCTTAATAGAATAGATTTTTAAGATAGCATATGCACACATATATAATACATTGTAAATTTCAGTTAACTGCTACATTAGTCAATGTGTTTAAGATAGCTAAACATAAATGCATAGATAATTGTGTAGTTGTAGCTGTGGGTGTGTGTGCATATATTTCAGCTGTATCACATAATAACTTTAATTTCGAATTTACATTTTCATTACAGCTAATGTCTACAGAACATTCATAAGTACTACTGCATTTCTTAATAGAAGTATGTCTGTTCTTGCTCAGTATTTCAGGCCAGTTCCTAATCTTGTATCAATTACTCACATCATCTCACACGTCCAGGAGAAATTTACATCTAACAAATGTATGCATGTTTCCATAATATACAGCTGTATTAGAAACTGGACAGAGCTGGAGCTCTTCCAGGCACCATATCTCAATAAGGATTAGAGAAATCCAAAACCTTAGACAAAGCAAAGGACAACACAGTATAGTTGTCTACGCAAGAAAGTGCTAGTTATCCGTTTCAATATACTGATACCAAAAGTAGTATTTTCAAGTGGATTTTTAGCTCTAAACGAAATCATTTTGGTATACAAGTAACTCATTTTCACTTCACCAGAGACAAATGACAGGCCACTGAAATTCACAGAAAGCACTTAAGCTTAGTTTTACCCAAGTTTTTGTCCCTTTCGCCAAATAGTAAATCCTCACTTAATGTCACCAATGCGTTCTGTGATGTTAAGAGAAAGGACATATACAAAACCAATTTTATCATAGGTTACTTGAATTAAACAAGAGTTAAGTTCCTAAGAAATGACATTGAACAAAATGATGTTATTTAAGGATATACTGTATTTGTAAAAATTATTTAAAACCATACAAGGATTGGGGGAACACAACACAATACAAAAACCTTTGGTTTTGTTTTCAGTTCTTTAATACCTGGATATTTGATTTTAGAAAAGTCAATTTACTTCTTTTGTCTCCACTTTCCACATTCAAAAAGCGAGCTGTTGAAGTAGTGCCCTTTGAACTACTATTTTGGAATATAAAAACAATATCCTTAGAGAGGAAGAATAGAGTTCATGGGTGCTCTCCTAATTATAAAGGAAATGAGAGATGCTTAGGAGATCCTTATAAAATAGTTTTATTAAGGTGGCATTCAAGGTGCTAACATATATACCTGTCACACAGGGTAGGCAGGCAGTCTATATAGGTTTGTTGATTACATGAACATATTTTTTTGCTTCTGATGTATTAGTCGCCTGATAAAATATGACAGTTAAAAATACATGTTTAACATAAAGAGAACAGCATGTTTACATGATTAACATTACAAGAAAAAAAAGTCTCTTCTAAGTTACAGTTCTAAATATTTTATGTCATAGATTTCTTTAGGAATCTGAAGAAAACATTATATCCATTTGCTAGAAAAAAAATCCCTAAAAAGACACACTCAAAATCATACACATAAATCTGATCCAAGGGCAGAACACTTACTTAAAAGGAATATATTGAATTCACTTGTCATCCTTATTCAAGGGAGGAAAAACACTCTACTGATACTTGTGAGCTCTGTAGCCTATGTATGTAAACATTTTTGTGTCAGTTAGTGTTTTTTAATGGAGCAATTTCTGAAATTTAGTATAAAGATAAGTTTTAATGTCAACATACCTTATTTATTGGTACAGCACTGGTAACGTTTATCTGACTGAGTAAAGTAGGAAATCTCTATGCGACATATATAAGATGTAATATCTTCTCATGAGAAACAACTTAATGTGTTTTATTAAGACTTTTGCCCTTATAGTGCTGCTACAGGATTTGAAACCAAAGTCATTTAACAATGTATGATGAATATGAAAAAAATAAGTCCAATATATGCAATCTATTCTGTGGTGTTTTTTTGGCCTGCAGTGTAAATACCCTAAAGAATAATAACCCACTATATCATCTAGACATTCTTTAAGTCAGTAAAGTTGTGTGGTGTTTTTTTATTTTTTATTTTGAGTAAATGGTCTTTTAGACAGTCTAAGAAAGACACATGTGGAACACATTCCTCAGCTTTCTGAAATCTCCAACTGTGAGTGGTACGTGTATAGTCTTTTGAAACTTTCAAAAAATAAAAGGCAAATCACATTGTAATTCTCCAAATAAATAATACTATATCTACCAAATACTGCTATAAAAAAGATTTAGGTAGTATTTTAATGCCTACTAATCATGGGGGTGGGGATAAAAGCAAATGCTCAAAAGATTTTCAAATTTTGTACTTCTTAATCCCTTTACCTTTTTCACTCAACCCCCCAAACTCCCTCACGTCTAGCAACCATCAATTTTTCTCTGTATCTATGATTTTGTCTGTTTTGTTTGTTCACTTATTTTGTACTTGAGATTTTACATATAACTGAAAGCATATGGTATTTATATTTCCCTGTCTGACTTATTTAAGTTAACATAAGACTCTCTAGGCCCATCTATGTTGTCACAAATGGCAAGATTTCATTCCGTTTTATGTCTGAGTAATATTCCATTGTATTTATGCACTGTTTTTTATCCATTTGTCTATCAATGAACACTTAGGTTGGTTGTTTCCATATCTTGGCTATTGTAATAATGCTGCAATGAACAAATGGGACGCATATATTTTTTCAAGTAAATGTTTTGCATTTCTTTGGATAGATACTTCCCAGAAGTAGAGTTGCTGGGTCATAGGCAGTTTAATTTTAATTTTTTAAGAACTTCCATCTGTTTTCTATAATGGCTACACCAATATACAATCCCACCAACAGTGTACTAGGGTTCCCTTTTCTCCACATCCTTGCCAACACTTGTTACTTATTGACTTATTTTTTTTTATTTTTTTTTTATTTTTTATTTTTATTTTATTTTTATATTGCTTAAAGCATTACAAAGGGTATTACATCTTTTCTTTGCATTTCCCGGATGATTAGTGGTGTTGAGCATCTTTTCAAATAAATGGCTGTTGGCCATGTGTATGTCCTCTTTGGGAAAATGTTTATTCAGGTCTTCTGCCCCTTTAAAAATCAGATTGTTTTTCTTTCTGGTGTTAAGTTGTATGACTTCCTTATATATTTTGGATATTACTCTCTTGGGAATTATCATTGGCAAACATCTTCTCCCATTCAGTATGTCGCCTTTTTGTGTTTTGTTGATGGTTTCCTTCACTGTTCAATACCTTTTTGCTTTGATGTAGTCCCATTTGTGTTTTTTGTTTGTTTGTATCCTTTCATTTGCCTGAGGAGACATATCCAAAAGAATATTACTAAGAGCAATGCCAAAGAGTTTACTGCCTATGTTTTCTTCAAGGGATTTTATGGTTTCAAGGCTTACATTTAAGTCTTGACTCTATTTTAAGTTTATTCTTGTATATGGTACAATAAAGTGATCCAGTTTCATTCTTTTGAAAACACTATATATTGAAGATACTCTCTTTACCCCATTGTATATTTTTACCTGCTTTGTCATAGATTAATTGTCCATGTAGGTGTGGGTTTATTTCTGGGCTCTCTATTCTGTCCTAATGTTGCATGTGTCTGTTTTTATGTCAGTACCATGCTGTTTTGATTACTATGGCCTTATCGTATAGTTTGATATCATGTAGCATAATAGCTCCACCTTTGTTCCTCTTTCTCAAGATTGCATTGGCTATTCTGGGTCCTTTGTGGTTCCATATAAATTTTAAAATGATTTGTTTTAGTTCTGGGAAAAATGCCATTGGTGTTTTGATACTGATTGCACTTAATCTGTATACCGCTTTGGGTAGTATGTACATTTTGACACTTTAATGTCCATACTTCCTATCCATGAGCGTGGTATATGCTTCCATTTATTTGTATCTTCTTCAATTTCTTTCTTCAATGTCTTATAGTTTTCCAAGTACAGATCTTTTACCTCCTTGGTTAAATTAATTATTTTTGATGCAATTGTAAATGTGATTGTTTTCTTAATTTCTCTTTCTGGTAATTTTTATTGGTGTATAAAAATGCATCTAATTTCTGAATATTAACTTTGTATTCTGGTACTTTATTGAATTCATTTATTAGTTGTAATATTTTTTGGTTGAATCTTTAGGGTTCTCTATATACAGTATCATGTCATTTGCAAATAATATCAGTTTTACTTCTTCCTTTCCCATTTGTATGATTGCTGTGGCTAGAACTTCTAATACTATGTTGAATAAAAGTGGCTAAAGTGAATATTTTCATCTTATTCCTGATCTTAAAAAAGAAATCTTTCAGCTTTTCACCATTGAGTATGATATTAGCTATGGGTTGTCACACATGGCCTTTATTATGTTTAGTATGTTCCTTCTATCCCCAGTTTGCTGAGAGTTTTCATCATAAATGGATGTAGGATTTTGTCAAATGCTTTTTCTGCATCTATTAATGTGATTATTTGATTTTTACCCTTCGTTTTGTTTATGTGGTATATCAAATTAATTGGTTTTCAGTTATTAGACCAACCTTGCCTCCCAGGAATGAATACCACGTGATCATGGTGTGTGTTGTTTTTACTGTATTGCTCAAATTACTTTGCTAAAATTTTCTTGAGGATTTTTGCACACGTGTTCATCAGTGATAAAGGCATGCACATATAGGAGTGTCTTAGTCTGGGTAATGCTGGCCTTATGAAATGGTTTTGGGAGCCTTCCCTCTTTCTCAAAGTTTTGGAATAGTTTGAGAAAAAATAGGTATGAATTCTTCTTTGAATATTTGGTAAAAAAAAAAAACATTTACCCATTATGCCATTTGGTCTGGTGCTTTTGTCTGTTAGGAGTTTTGATTACTGATTTTTTATTTTATTTATTTACTGGTTGTTGGTCTATTCAGATTTTCTCTTTCTTCCTCATTTAGTCTTACAAGATTGTATGTTTCTAGGATATTATCTATGTCTTCCAGGTTGTCCACTTTGTTAATATATCATTGTTCATAATATTTCCTTATATTCCTTTGTATTTACGTGGTGTCAGTTATCACTTTTATTTAAATTATGATTTTATTTGGGCCCTCTTTCCTTTTTTCTTGCTGAGTCTGGCTAAAGGTTTGTCAGTTTTGTTTATCTCTTCAAAGAACCAGCTCTTGGTTTCACTGACCATTTCTATTGTTTTATTTGGCCTTTTTTCTGCTCTGATCTTTATTATTTCCTCTTACTCACTTTGGGCTTTTTCTTCTTTTACTAGTTCCTTTAGGTGTAATGTTAGGTTGCGAACTTGAGATTTTATTTCCTGAGGAAGGCCTGTATTGCTATAAATTTCCCTTTATCTTTGTTGAAGTTCTCATTGAGACCATCTGTTCTTCTCCTGTTTATTGAGCATCTTTATAAGCAGTGTTTTGCACTTCCTATCTGATTGCTTTTCTCCATTTTGTGTATTTCTTTTCCTGGAGTTTTGTCCTGTTCTTTCATTTGGAATGTATTTGTCTCCTCATTTTTGCTGACTCCCTGAATTTGTTTTATGTATTATGTGGATTTTCTATGTCTCCCAGTTTTGGCAGAATGGCTATATGTTGTATAGGGTGTCCCAAAATTCACGCAAGATTTGCACTTGAATTGAATTGCAAATTTTGCGTGAATTTTGGGACACCCTATAGATGACCTATGTGGCCCAGCGGTGTAATCTCTACATTCACCTGAGCTGGGCCCTTCAGTGATGTCTCTTGTGTGTGCCTTCCTGTTGTTGTTGAGCCTGGATTGCTGTAGACATGTCAGTGTGAGGGACTGTCCCCTCAGGCTGACTAGCTGTGAGGACTAAAACCATGAGGACTGTGGGGCTGACCCCAGATGGCCAGGGTTATTTTACCAGGAGTCTGGTGCCAGCTGAGTCTGCCCGTGGGTTTGTCATTTTTAGAGTTGGTTGAGTTGTTCTCTGGTGTGGTCGAAAGCCAGCCACCAACTATGTTGGTTCTGGAGCCTTTTGGGAGGGGAGGCCAAGTTCAGCATCCATTTGTGCCTGGCTTGGGGCTGCCTGGTGGGAGCTGTAAAGTTCTGTGCAATTGGTGGCTGCTGTGCTGGGTTAGAAATGCTTGGGAACACTATGCTGTGAATGAAGGCCAGCTGCCACCAGGGCCACGCTTGGACCCTTTCGTAGGCACCCCTATGTGAGCTGAGGCCAGCCGCCAGTTGTGCCGGATTTGTGGCTGCTTAGTTGAAGTTATGTCCAAGACAACACTGGCTGCACTTATGCCAGACTTGTGGCCACTTAATGGGAGCTACAATGCAAGTTGCACTTGTGCCAGGCCTGGGGCCACTTGGCAAGAGATATGGGATAGGGCAAGGCCAGCACTGCTGTTCTGGGGTTTGAAGACCTTTGAGGGGCTTTAGGAAAGTCATCAGAGTGAGCTGAGCCAGGATGCCTCTGTGGAAAGCTGCAAAACTGGCTTGGGCCAGGCCCTTGAGTTGAGCGGTTTGCAGTCTCAGGGGTCACCATGGTAGGGCTAACGGTGTTAGCAGGTGAATGGAGAGCACAGATTTGGCACCTGGCTGCACCTGCCTCCTGGGTGGAAGGAGAGTTCAACTAAGTAACAATGGCACCTACCAGCACTTCCCAGAAAGCTGCTCTGCCTCTGCCCTTCTATCCCTTGCCCTGAAGCTAATCAGTTCAGTTCCTCCCATATGTCCCTGGCACTTTAGAACTGCTGGCCCTGCACTGGATCCCAGAGTGAGTTTGTGAGAGAGCAAGTCCATGCACCAGCCCTTCGATGGGAATGCCTGGGACGCCAGCAGCCCTTTGTTTCACCTGGATATAATCCCTGCTGGTTTCAGGGCCAGATTTTAGGGGGACTCCTCCTTCCAGCACTGTTGCTCTGGCGTGGGCACTATCTTTGCACTCTCTTAGACTGGACCTTGAGTACCATTTTCTCCCAGAGGGGAGATCTGGTGTGAAGCCAGGTGTTGGAGGGACCCATCACTCCTCAGGGGGAACCTCTGCAGCTGAGATCTCTCTCCTGATTCTTAGTTGCCAAACCATGGGTTTGGGGCCTGCCTGTTCAATGTCTCTGCCCCTTTTACCAACTTTGTTGTGTCTTCTTTATATCCTTGGTTACAGAACTTTGGTTCAGCTAGTCTTCAGGTGGTTCTCAGTGAGAGTTCTATAATTTAGTTGTAATTTTGATGTGGCCATGGGAGGAGGTGAACACAGCCATCCTGTGTTCCTACTCTGCCATCTTGACCGGAAGTCAAGATTTGCTAATTCCGAAATCCAATAAGGGTTGGATAGAATACTAGTACATGGCACATAGTAAGAACAAGAACATAACTAATTTTTTTTTCCTTCATGTTACTTTGACTATTAAGTTCACTTATTAAAAACTGACTTGTTTTGGTATTTCATTTAAAATTACAACCATACTGCCGAAACCGGTTTGGCTCAGTGGATAGAGCGTCAGCCTGCGGACTGAAAGGTCCCAGGTTCGATTCCGGTCAAGGGCATGTACCTGGGTTGCGGGCACATCCCCAGTGGGAGATGTGCAGGAGGCAGCTGATCGATGTTTCTCTCTCATCGATGTTTCTAACTCTCTATCTCTCTCCCTTCCTCTCTGTAAAAAATCAATAAAATATATTAAAAAAAATAAAATAAAATTACAACCATACTTCAAATAAGAGAAGGTAATCATAATTTTATCATAACTTAAAAAAATAGCACCATATAATTAGAACAACATATCCACAAAGTAATGACATATACTTTAAATGTAGGTACACTTGATTGGAATGTTTGGACTTACACTGAAGACGTACTTAAGATATTCAATACAATTTGGCCACTCTCGGTGCTCCAAATGCTTAGCTGTACCAAAACCTAAAGCATATTAATAATGAAATAATGTTTCTAACTTTAGAGAGGGAAGTTAATTAGTGGAAAAATGAAATAAAAATATGATTCAGGCTGGCTGTTTACCACATGGCAGAAGGTTTGTATGATTCATTATAATCTATATGGGTGACAAATGTAGCAAATCAAGATACTCTTTTGATCCCATCAGATATGCCAGATACAGCGTGTCCCCCCAAAAATGTATACACACTTTAACAGCTGTACATTCCATTTTCAAAACTGAGCTATTTTAATAAACACTGCCTTTATAGTTATTCAAAGTGTGTGTACACATTTTGGGGGGACACCCTATATATATATACAGTAACAGAGCCTTTGGTGCATTTTAACAGAAACTTCCATCAAAATTAGAGTGGCCAAATAAGGAAGATTATATGAAAATAGGAAGATTCTATGAAAATACCTTATAATTTAAAAAATGTGAAAAGAAAGACTGCTTTGGTTCTCTTTGCTTACTTTTCTAAAACATGTGTTACTTCTGGTATCAAATGCTGCAACCTGCTCTCTTAGACGCTGCCTTCCTCAAAACTCTCACCTTTATCTGTTGTAACCGCATACAGGATCAATTCCTCTCTTCCTATGCTGACCATTAATGCTCAGCTCTTAAATCTCTCTGATTTGCTCCTTTTATTAATTATACCACAGCACAGCTTTCTTCCCTCTCCCCGTGACTTTCCAGAGCTCTCCTGCACATGTCTGCCTTCAACCTCTATATCTGAAATAAACATTATATGATTTTAACTTGCTGAGAGATTTAAGTTTCAAAACATAGTCCACAGTATTATGCCAATAGGCCCTATGAATTCTTTAAATTGATCTAGAGTCCAAAAATGATCATTAAAAATGTCAGTCTTTTTGACCTGTGCTTGGATAAGCTGCTGCTAACTGTTCTGAGGACTATTTTGAAACCACCCACGATCAAACTGAGCAGGCAAACGTCCTATGTTGCAGGGGTGCCTCAGAGGCATCAGTCTCCTAGATCTCCTATTGCCGAGGTGCATTTCAGCCACCAGGCTTCTCAGGAGTAGCCCACTGCAGAATATATAGACACGACACTGACTCTTCCACATTTAAAAACACAGTTTCTGAAGGAAAATCGTGCATGGAAGATACAAAGAATCTCTTCCCCATGAAGCAATGTGTGTGGTCAGAATTCATAAATAAATTATACTAAGACGAGGGAAAAGTGGCCCTTGCAATGTGAAAAATTGTGTAGCTGTTTTAAAGCAAAGTAAAAGGGGAGTTAAAATTCATTACTTTTATGCCTTTGTTTCCTTTATTTAGAGCTCTCCAATAAAGAGAAAATGTCAGAGAAGTTATGCTAGTATATACAAATTTGCAAAGCCCTCCTGTAAGACAATAAAATACATTCTGATGCAAGTGTTTCAAAAATCTAACAGAAACATAAAAATGTTGGTCAGAAACACTGGTGCAACTGCAGATTTTTAAAAGGTCTCAAACACAGTATTTACGTTTTCCCCCTGAATGTAGAAACCCCTAGGCTCCTCTCCAGATGGAGTCACCACTGAAAGAGAGTGAGGCTCTGTCTTTGTTCTGTGTCTGATTGAGCTGTTCATTTCTTACTTCTGCTTTCCTGGGAGAACACATGGGATATACCTTCAGGATAAAATATTTACAAGCTCTTTTGAATGTCTTGCGTTTCACCTTCAGGGCAATACTCTCTATGCACAGGATCATTTAAAAAATATGAGAACACCAAACAGGTGCAAATCAGGAAACACACAAGGCCTTAGACTAAAATGTCTTATTGTATTTTGGTTTTAGCTTGCTGCATTTCTTGCTTTTTTCCATACTTTAAATATTAAATGTAAAATTGGTAGTGCGGTTTTTGTACAATTTCCTAGAATCATTTTTTATTTTTCCTAGCCAGTTTGGCTCATTGGATAGAGCTTTGGCCTGTGGATTGAAGGATGCTGGGTTCAATTCTGGTCAAGGGCATGTACCTCAGTTGCAGGCTGAATCCCGGCCCTGGTAGGGGTGCATGTGGGAGGCACCCAATTGATGTTTCTCTCTATGTCTCTCCCCTCCCTTCCACTCTCTGTAAAAATCAAGGAAAATATATCCTTGGTTAAGGATTAAAATATATATATATTTTGTCAAGACACACATTTCTGGAGACTGTGAACAATATTAACATTAAGTTCCAAGAGAAATTCTCTTAATTTGCTCATATGTGCTATCAACTGAACACAAAACTAAATCTATCTCATTAGATTTCCATAAGATGATTTACTGGTTAAAAAAAAAATCTCACAAGATTATTATAAAACATTAGACTTTTAGGTTCAAGTAGAAACCCAGAAAGGACAAAGTAAAAAATGTATAAACCCTATTCTGCTGCCATTACCCTGACAAATGTGGCTTTTAGTGATGTAATTACTTTTTGGACTTTAAGAAAACATTTCTACTGCCAGTCCTCCAGGTATCTACATGGATAACCACCTAAAGAATATTTTAAATAATTATAAACTAAAACCAACTTCTCCAAACACAAACAAATCAGTTCTGATTGTGACTCAAATTCATTCAGATTAAAAACCCAGTCAGCATTAACATTACAACAAAGTTTCCTCTGTGTGGATCTCCACAGGTAAAACCAAATTTCTAGTGGAGTGAGATCTAGGTCCCTCAGAGCCTAGGCCATCCTCTTCTACTTCCGATGGTTTTAGAGTTAAGTGTAGATCATCCTGCCAGGCACTGTGAGCCTGCCTAGCATTCCAGATAGAATCAGTCCTGGAGGCTGTTTATCATAATGATGTCTTTCTTGATAAGAACTTGATAAGGGAGGTTCTCCTATCTTATTTGTTTACTTTTTCCAGCTTTAAATACAATTTCCATGTGATATTGTATAAGTTTAAAGTATTCAACATATGGTTTGAGATGTTTATATACTGTAAAATGATTGCTACCATAGCATTAGCTAATAACAACATCCTATAATTACCATTTCTTTTTTGAAGTGAGAAGATTTAAGATTTATTCAATTAGAAACTTTCATGTACCTAATACAGTATTATTAACTGTAATCACCATGCTGTGGTGATCAATTCCAGAACTTAATCTTATCACTAGACACATATACCCTTTGACCAATAGCTCCCCATTTCCCCCACCACCCAAGTCCCTGATAAACATTACTCTACTGTTTTTCTGAGTTCTGTTTTTTGGATCCACATAAAAGCGATATTATGTAGTATTTGTTTTTCTTGTCTGATTTATCTCAGCATAATACCCTCAAGGGTCATCCAAATTGTCTCAGAAAGACAGAACTGTCTTCTTTCTCATGCCTGAAATGTTCCATTGTGTGTGTGTGGGGGGGGGGGGGGGGG
>NW_005356519.1:1483599-1492826 GCF_000412655.1 Myotis brandtii
TCTATATAATGTATATTACATAATATAGATAGATATAGATAGATAGATATAGATGTATATATTATATGGCACACATTGCCTCCACACATTTATACTTACATGTACATACTAGACATATTGTAGATTATATACACCTATATAATGTATATTACATATAACATATATAATTATAGATGTATATATTACATGGCACACATTTCCTCCACACATTTATACTTACATGTACATACTAGACATACACATACATAAATATATACATACACATATATACTATATATCTTCTTTATCCATTCCTCTGTTGATAGACCCTGAGGATGTTTTCATATCTTGGCTATTGTGATTAATGCAACAATGAAGATGGGGTGCAGATATCCTTTCAAATTAGTGCTTGTGTTTTCTTTAAATATTCAGAAGTAAAATAACTGGATCAAATAGTAGCATAGTAGTTCTATAATTTTTTGGGGGGGTGGGGGGCTGCCATTACCATTTTCCATGGCGGCTGCAGTAATTTATGTTCCCATTAATAGTGCATGAGGGTTCCCTTTCCTCTACATCCTCACCAACACTTCTTATTTCTTGTCTTTTTTATAATAGCCATTCTAACAGGTGTGATGTGATATTTCATTTTTTAAATATTCGGAAGTAAAATAACTGGATCAAATAGTAGTATAGTAGTTCTATATGGTTTTTTTGGGGGTGGGGGGGGGCCGCCATTACCATTTTCCATGGCGGCTGCAGTAATTTATGTTCCCATTAATAGTGCATGAGGGTTCCCTTTCCTCTACATCCTCACCAACACTTCTTATTTCTTGTCTTTTTTTATAATAGCCTTTCTAACAGGTGTGATGTGATATTTCATTGTTGTTTTGATTTGCATGTCCATGATAATTAGTGATATTAAGCACCTTTTCATGTACCTGTTGGCCATTTGTATATTGTCTTTGGAAAAATGTCTATTCAGATTCTCTGCCCATTTTTAAATCAGTTGGTTTTTAGTGTGTGTGTGTGTGTTTCCTATTGGGTTATATGAGTTCTTTATATATATAGATTAGTAACCCTTGTCAGATATATGATTTGCAAGTATTTTCTTCCTTAGGGTAGGTTGTCATTTTATTTTACTGATCGTATCCTTTTGCTGTGCAGAAGCTATTTAGTTTATGTAATGCCACTTGTTTTATTTTTGTTTTGTTTTTTGTTTTTTTGCTTTTGTTGTCTTTGCCCTAGCAGACAGATCCAAAAAATTTTTGAAAACCAATATCCAATGCATTTTGGAATCTATTGAGATGATCATATGATTTTATCTTTCATTTTGTTGCTTTTGTTGTCTTTGCCCTGGCAGACAGATCAAAAAAAATTTTGAAAACCAATATCCAATGCATTTTGGAATCTATTGAGATGATCATATGATTTTATCTTTCATTTTGTTAATATGTTATAACAAAACTGATTTGTGGATGTTGAATAATCCTTGTATTCCAGGAATAAATCCCACTTTGCAGAAGCTATTTAGTTTATGTAATGCCACTTGTTTTATTTTTGTTTTGTTTTTTGTTTTTTTGCTTTTGTTGTCTTTGCCCTAGCAGACAGATCCAAAAAATTTTTGAAAACCAATATCCAATGCATTTTGGAATCTATTGAGATGATCATATGATTTTATCTTTCATTTTGTTAATATGTTATAACAAAACTGATTTGTGGATGTTGAATAATCCTTGTATTCCAGGAATAAATCCCACTTAATCATGGTGTATAATTTTTAATGTGTTGCTGAAATCGGTTTACTAATATTTTGTTGAGGATTTCTGCACCTATGTTGCTCAGGAATATTGGCCTGTGATTTTATTTTCTTTCTTTCTTTTTTTTTTTTTTTTAGTACTTCTCTGGTTTTGATATCAGGGTAATGTTGGCCTCATAAATTTAATTTGGAAGGATTTGATTTTCTTCCTTTCAATTTTTTGGAAGAGTTTGAGAAGGATAGATATTCAATTATCTTTAAATGTTTGGTAGAATTTACCAATGACGTTGTCTAGTCCTGAACAATTATTTGTTGGGAAGGTTTTGACTACTGATTCATTTTCCTTAGTGATAATCAGTGTATTCAGATTAAAAAAACAACTTTATTTCTATTGTTGACATTATCACAGAACCTCCATTCTGCCCCACACCACCACTTTGTCCACCTATATCCAGCCCCTACCCCCCTTCCTGCTGGCCATCGCCCCACTGTTGTCTGTGTCTATCACCAATGACGTCTAGTCCTGAACACTTATTTGTTGGGAGGGTTTTGACTACTGATTCATTTTCCTTAGTGATGATCAGTGTATTCAGATTTAAAAAACAACAAACTTTATTTCTATTGTTGACATTATCACAGAAGCCTCCATTCCGCCCCCCACCACCACTTTGTCCACCTATACCCAGCCCCTACTCCCCTTTCCTGCTGGCCATCGCCCCACTGTTGTCTGTGTCTATGGGCTATATATATATTTTCAGGTTTCCTATTTTCTCATAATTCAGTTTTGTCTCTCAAACCTTTGCAGTTGTCCAAGCAGCCTATTTTATTGGTAATGGCTACTAGGAGCTGAGGGTGTTCTCCAATCAAAGTCCTAATGGAGTATCTCAGTACCTAGATTCAGGCTGATTAAAAGCCAGACTCTCAGGCAGCAATTTTTAAAAGTATCCAAATATATACAGGGGACTGAAAGCAGCAGCCTCACTGGCAACCATAGTCAGGTGGTCTGGAGGTGTCCCCTGGCTGCAGGAGCAAAAGCCGAGGCTCTGCGAGTGTATGGTTTTTGGGAGATACCAGTGAGCTGCAGTGAAGCGCAGGACGGCATCCCTGGCCAAGTTCCCTGAGATCAGTGCATAGGCCTCTAGATGTTGCTGAACGTGAGATCTACCCCTTAGGCCTAAGCTTTAGGACAAGCAAATAGGTCTTTTCATAGAAAGACTGTGGATATGTTTCAGGCTGCTCTGTTAGTGCCATAGGAGGGGCAGCCCGTCAAGAACTGTCTCTCTGATTGTGATAATCCCATGGGACCCAAGAACACAAACCTCCTTGGCCACTAGAGCCCAGAAATCAACAGGCATCCCCTGGTCAGCAGCCGCAAAAATGGGGGCACG
Source organism: Myotis brandtii (assembly GCF_000412655.1). Taxonomy (NCBI): domain Eukaryota; kingdom Metazoa; phylum Chordata; class Mammalia; order Chiroptera; family Vespertilionidae; genus Myotis; species Myotis brandtii. Next base: position 1,486,723 of record NW_005356519.1, read on the forward strand.
GGATGCTTGCTCAAACTCTCCTCTGGGAGATGACGGCCCTCCGGAGCTCAGCCTGGGATTGTGCAAGGATAGTAGCTGCCCTTGGAGGTCCCTGAAGGGATTACTGTCGCCCTTAGATGTGTGTTTAATTAGAATCCTGCACCTACACTGCAGTTGCGATAAGATAATAGGCCATCTTCACAGAAAGGCTGAGCTCCTGGGTCTGTTGCCTCTTACTGGACTTTTTTGGTTAAAGTCCTGTGGAATCCACAGGCATAAAATCCAAAGCCAGTCACCAAAGCCAGATCATGGAGAAATGCCTCCAGGTGGCAGCCACAAAAATTGGGTGTCAGACTGGGGTATAAGCTCCTTTCTAGGACATACTGGAGGGCTGGGGCAAGGGAGAGGGACTGTGCAAAGACTGAGTCCACCAGCCTCCGCTCCCTCAGAGTGCCTTCATAGGCCCATGCTTGTGGGGAAACCACACGTCAGACTGAAGCTCCCTAGACCAGGGGTGGGCAAACTTTTTGACTCGAGGGCCACAATGGGTTCTTAAACTGGACCGGAGGGCCGCCGGAACAAAAGCATGGATGGAGTGTTTGTGTGAACTAATATAAATTCAAAGTAAACATCATTACATAAAAGGGTAGGGTCTTTTTTTTTTTAGTTTTATTCATTTCAAACGGGCCGGATCCGGCCCGCGGGCCGTAGTTTGCCCACGGCTGTCCTAGACAACTGAGATGTTTTTCTTAGACGGAGGGTATGTTTCAGTCTGCTATCTGTGATGTCCTGTGAGTGGCAGTCTGCCAAGAACTGTCTCTCTGATTGTAACAGCCCCACAGGAACTGGGATTGCAAGCCCCCTGACCTCCAGAACAAGGTGATTCAGGGGTGCTGTCCCCTTGGTGGCAGCCACAAAACACGGGGCACCAGACATGTAAGGACTCCCCTCTGGGACATACTGGTGCACTAGAGCATGGCAGAGGGAGAGCTGAAGATGGCACCCACCCTGAGAAAAAAAAAAGACACCTGCCAGCTGGAACAGGCAGAAGGGGAGCATACAGACAGCACCCACAGGAGAAATCAGGGAAACAAAGGAAAAAAAGATGGTGTCCACCGGCTCAAGTGAGGCCTAGGGAAAGCATGAAGGTGGCGGCCACCAGCCAGCAGGCCCCTAGATATGTGATAAATTAGATGCCTGTCCCTCAGGCTGACACTGTAACATGAGCAAATGAGCGTCATTCACATAAATTCTGGGCACCTCTCAAATCAGTTGCTTCTGTGCTGAGCCCTTGGGTGAGGGAGTTCAAGTATGCAAGCCCTTTAAGGGCTGTTTCTCCAATTGTTATAGCTTTGAAGGTCTTGTGAACTTGAGCCCTGTGGTTTTCAAAGGTGTTTTGAGTATTTATCTCTCAGGTACAGATCTTAACAGTTGGGATGCCTCATGTGGGGTTCAAACCCTTGGCTCCTCAGGGAGAAACTCCGGGTTCTGAGTTCCTTTCCGATTTTCAGTTGCTGTGCCAAGGATGGGGTTTATGGTGAGACTGTCTCAGCCTCGCCTACTTGTGTCCATGTGGGCCTCTCCAGTTCCCCCGAAGCATAAGAGTTGCTAAGACCAGTTTCAGTGTTTTTCAGAGGTATGCTTGTAGCTGCAGATCTGGTGTGACCTTGGGAGGAGATGAGCCCAGGATCCTCCTACATTGTCATCTTGAACCAGCACACCGCAAAGTCTTTTAATAAATTAATTTATGTATTTATTTACATATCTAGATATTTGTTTAGTTTAGGGGCCGCACAGGATGTTTGAGGGTAGGGAAAGCAAACCTCTTGCTAGCATTGGATTTAAAGGGGAATTACATAGACCTAGATTAATTGTGCATATTTCCTTTATTTTCTAATTAGTTTCATGTCTTTCAATCCAGGACTCTTAGAATAGTATTGAAAATTGGGATAAAAATATTAAGGCTAAAAAGAAGAATGTAGTGGGGGAAAAAAGGCAAAAGGCTATTTAAAACACCAAGGGAAAACCCCACCCTCAAACAGCAGCTTGAAGCAAGGGAACAAGCTACATGAAGGAGGAGCAATAGGCAGACTGAGTCACCAAGCAAGGTGGAGTGAGTGATCAAGCGTGGCTCTGTTTTACTGCTGTTCCATACACCTTGTGGGTACTACAAGGTAGAGGCAGCTTCTACAATCCCCTGATCTTGAAACCAGATATGTATGCACTTATTGGTATCATGAAAATAATATAAGCGAAAATAGTTGTATTCTTGTCTCATTTTCTAGGTTATTTGAAATAGTGAATGCAAGGGGAGGGAGGATAAGGAGTACTTGAGCAAGCACTCCCAGTTAGCAGAAGGAGAGGGGCAGACCAAAGGGAAGAGAGAGAGGAGGGGAGGGAGAGGAAGAGGAGAAGAAATTACTTGCTACTGTTAGCTAATTTGTACCGGCCAAACAGAACCAGTGTGAAGGGGACAAATTACAAAACCCGAGTCTGAACAAAGAATCCAGGGGGCTTCAGTGTCATGCGGTTGATGCAGGTGTGTATTCATCATCTGGGAAATGAAAATTATTCTTTATTCAAATGCCATTAAGTTATGTTCAACTCGATCTGGAAGGTTTCATATTTATCATCATGAAGTATAAAGCCAAATGTCCCTTTTTCAGGAGCACCAAAGATTAACAGATTAGAATGTTTTCCACATGTCCATTTTTACTGTCAGGAGAATTTTAAAGAAGTTTTCCAGCTTCCGCAGCTGAGCCAGATGTCAGTGGGTCCCACAGTGAAATGAAATTGGCAGAGTAGCCTTCTCATGACCCCTGCTTGTTTTATCAGGGATCAGTTTAATGTCTAAAAGCCATTCCCTGCTGAAGACCATAAAGTTTTGGGGTCTAATATGCCACAATTACAGATTTCTGCTGACTTGGTTGAACCACTGAAACCCAGCAATATTTCTTACAACTTTTCTCACATAGCTCTTTAATTGTTGTTTGTGTTGGCACAAGAAAAGTAAAGGGTCTCATTTCCACTGTAAGTTTCCGGTCTCTGGTTTCAGAAACATCAGTGGAGAATATTTTACCAGCCACATTTTTTGTTGTGTAAACAAGTCCTGGTGATTTACCCCATAGGTCCCTCCGCTGTGTACTCAAATGACCATGGACTCAAAGATATCAGATGGACACTTTCTAAAATAACAGGAGCTAACACCATAATGTTTTTTATTTTTATTTTAATTAATAGCTTTGTTTTAGGATCACGGCCAAAATTCCAAATGTGGTTATACTGACATATTTCATTCTTTTTTTCTTGAACTTTTAATTTGTATTTTTTAAAATGTAAAACAGCATATTTTCAAGTAATCATACAGTTTAAAATAGAGGTTTATGGGGGGAGAGGGCCCACGTAATACTTTCAACAATAAAGATATATAAAAAATAATAAACATCTACTTTCCACACAGTTTAAGCGCCATCACCAATATCGGTGAATCCCCTGTAAGTTCTCCTTGAATGCAGGCTCCCCCAACCCCTGCAGAAAATCCTGCAAACCATTCTTTTCTCTTCATAGTCTTACAGTATAATCTGATTACTAATTTTGTCTGCTTTTGAACTTTATGTAAGGAAAATATTACTTTATGTATTCTTTAATAATTTGCTTTTCTCCACCCAGGTTTTTGAGCTCTATCATGTGTTTACACACAGCTCTAGATATTCCTTATCATGGAATATTTCATTGTGTGAATATGTCATACTTTATTCCACTAGTTTGAGATGGAAGTTGAAATGAATTCAGCTTTTATTATGAACAAAGTTGCTACAAACGCTTTCGCCATGTCTCCTGCTGTCCAGGTACAAGAGGTTTTCTAAGTTTATACCAAGGAATTGATTGCTGGGTCATGGAATCTGCAAATGCTCAAAATTACTAAAGTCAACATTGTTCAAAAGTAGGTATGTCACCACATTCTCATCAGCAGTATATGAGATTTTCTGTAAATCTACATCATTATCAACAGTGGATACTGACTTTAAAATTTTTGCCAGTATACCAGGTATAAATTGAAATTGCTTATTTTGCATTTTTCTGATTAATAACAAGGTTGAATATGTTTATGTGGCATTTGTATTCTGTGGAGAGCGGCTACAGTGTTTGGACAGGTTCAAGCCTTGGACTAATGAGAGGGCACAGTCCTCTCATGGTCACGTGCAAGTCCCAGCTTGGAGGGCAAAGCCCTCCCAGTACAATTATAGCCAACAGCTATAGTTGTAAGCTTGAACCTATGGTCCGAACACCTACCCCCATGTGCCTGAGTGATGTGGGCTTGATAGAGTTCAGGTGCACATAACTGAGTAGATTCGAAACCCACAAGAACGCTATAACCACACCCTTACTTTGCCTCGTGGAATCTGGTTATAAAATAAAGAGACGGCTTACAGGCCGTGGCACCGTCTCTCTCCATCAGAGAGGGCAGCGTCCCACCCAGACCCAGCTTTCTTCTCTTGTTTGTCTTTTCTAAATCCTTCCCTACCCCCACTCAGGTTCACCCTTGGCCGTGCTAGCTCAGCACAGTATTCCTTTTTGTGTGTAATACCTAACAAAGTCCTTTGACCTTTTCCTACTGGTTTCTTTTTTTCATTTTTTAAAAAGGAAACTCTTTAAGAATAACATATATGTACAGAAGAGTACAAATCATAGGTGTATGGGTCAAGGAGTGTTCACAATATAAAAACACTACCCACGCATCAGAGGGGGGTATGGGGGGTATTGTGGGGATAAGGACACATATGTAATAACTTAATAAAGAAATTAAAAACAAAAACAAAAAAACACTACCCACACCGGAAAGCAGAATATTACCAGTACAGGACACCCTTCCCTCATTATCCAAGTCCTAGCTTAACATCTGTCACTATAGATTAGTTTTGCATGTTTTTGAATGTTGTATAAATGTAATCCTATATGTACTTTATCAGGTCTGGTTTCTCTCGTTCAACATGGTTTTAAAAATAATTCAACCATGTTGCGTTACAGCAATGTCCTGTTAATTCTCATAAATGATAAATGTAGCAACCAAAATCTACGTATGAATTCTACTAATGTACATTTGGGGCTATTACAAATAATATTAGTGTAAACATTCTTGAAAATATCCTTTGGTGAGTATGTGTAGACATTTCAGTGTAAATTTAGGAATGGAATTGCTGTGTTCTAAAGTATGCATGTGTTATAAAGTGATGGTACCAATTTAAACACCTAGCAGCACTGTGTTGAGAGTGCCATTTGTTCCCGTCTTAACAGTACTTATTAGACTGCATAATTTTAGTGATTCTTGTGGCTGTGTAGTGGTATCTTGTGGTTTTAAATTACAGATCTCTGATGACTCATGAAGTTGAGTACTTTTTCATAGATCAATGATCATTAATATACCTTCTTTTGTGAAATGTCTCTTTGAGGCACTTTTCCATACTATTGGATTACTAATCTTTATTTTTTCATAGATTTGTAAGAGTTCTATATGCATTCAGTATACTATTACTTTGTCAGAGATGTAAAAGGCAAATATTTTCCCTATATTGTGGCTTATTTATTTATTCTCATAATGTATCTGTTTTTGTTTAAGTAAGCTTTTTATATTAGGGAAGTTTTAGATTTGCTGAAAAAAATGTGTAGTACAGAGAGTTACCATATTAAACATACCCTATTACAATATCCAACTTCATCTATTATTAACATTTTTCACTATGTGTATTCTGTCATGGGATGAAGTATTCCACAAATGGCAATTAAAACAAATTGATAGTGCTCTGCAGATCAACTATATACTTACTGACTTTCTGTCTGCCTGTCTCCACAAGCTATCAATTACTGGAAAAAGTATTTGAAGTCTCCAATTATAATAGTGAATTTGTCTGTTTCTTGTTTCAGTTCTATCAGTTTTGCCTCATGAATTTTGATGCTGTGCTGCTTGGGTGCATACACATTCACACTGTTATTTATTCTTGGGCAATTGTCCTTTTACCATTATGCAATGTACTTACTTATCCCTGATAACTGTCCCTGTCATTAAGTCCCTTTTGTCTGAAATGAATATAGGCACTCCAGCTTTCATATGATTGGTTAGCGGGAAT
>NW_005356519.1:1493206-1496553 GCF_000412655.1 Myotis brandtii
CTGGGTAGATTTTTGTAGGCAAAAATTGTTAGGTCTTGCTTTTTATCCACTCTGACAATCTGTCTTCAGATCAGATATTTATACTTAAGATGATCATGGTTGGATAAGTGAATTAATATCCATCATGTTTGTGAATGTATTCTATCATTGTATTTCCCCCTATTTTTCAGCCTTCTCCAGTTTTAAATGAGAATTTTATATGATTTTATTGTATTTCTTCACTTAGCATATCAATTACCTCTTTAAAAAAATCTTAGTGATTTGGTTAGAATTTGCAATACACAATTTTAATTAGTCAAAGTTCACCTTCAAATACTATTTACTATTTCATGTGTAGTGTTGATACCTTATAACAGTATTTCCAATTTCTTCCTCCCATCTCTTATAACATTGATATCATTCATTCACTTATCCACAGGATAAAAATTACTCTATACTTTGTAAATATCATTTTAAATAAACAGTTATCTATTAGATGAATTAAATATTTTATTTTGCCTTCATTTATTATATCTCTGATACTCTTCCTTTCTTGTGTAGGTATCATTAAAGCCCTTAACATATTATTCAGTTACTTTAAATTCCCTGTCAGATTTTATACCTAACCTTAATATATATTTTACACACATACTAGTATAATTTTCCTTCTCTATGAAGAGTATCTTTTAACATTTCTAGTAGGGCAAATGCATTAACAATTAAGTAACTTAGTGTTTGATGGAGAAAGCATTTGTTTCTGTGATGCTTGTAAAGAGTAATTTTGTTGAATACAGAATTTGAAGTTTGTGGGATTTTGCTTTTACACTTTTAAATATTTCACTCCAAACTTCTGTTGCTTGCATGGTTTATGATGACAAACGCAATGCCATTCTTATCTATGTTTCTCTATGTTTATTTTCCTCTGGCTTCTCTCAAGATTTTCTCTTTTTCCTTGTTTACCTGCAGTTTGAATAGAATAAGCATATGTGTTGATATTTTTATATTCATCCTGCTTGTTGTTTTCTGAGCTTCCTGTATCTGTGGTTTTGAGGAACCTCCACACTGTTTTCCTTAGTGGCTGTTCCAGTTTAATCCCAGCAGCAGGGCACAAGGGTTTCCTTTCCTGTACATCCTTGTCAGCATTTATCTCTCCTCTTTTGGATTGGCCATTCTAACAGGCATGAGGTGATCTCTCATTGCAGTTTTGATTTACATCTGCCAAATGACTAATAGTATCAGGCCTTTTATATATCTCCTTTGGGAAAATGTCTGTTTAGGACTCTTGGCAATTTTTAAATTAGATTATTTGTGAGGATTTTTTAAAAAAATAACCGAGTTGTATAACTTATTTAATCAACCTCGTATACATGTTATAATTCCAAAGGTTGACATTTCACTTTTTTTCTTTTGCTGTGCAGAAGCTTTTTTAGTTTAATGCAGTCCCACTTGCTTACATTTTATTTTGTTGTTTGTATTTTAGTTATGTCAGTGCCAAGACCCATGACAATGAGCTTTTTTCCTATTTTAGAAGTTTCATGGTTTCAGGTCTTGTGTTTAAATGTTTAATCCATTTGTATTAATTTTTGTGAGGGATGTAAGATAGGGGTCTAGTTTCATTCTTTTACATGTGAATACCTAGTTTTTCCAGCACAATTTATTAAAGAGACTGTCCTTTTTCCATTGAGTATTTTTGACTCCCTTTTCAAAGATTAGTTGATCATATATTCTTTGATTTATTTCTGGGCTCTTGATTCTGTTCCACTGACCTAAGTGTTTTATGTGACCACCATACTCTTTTGATTACTATAGCTTGAAATCAGTACTTCATTCTTCTTTCTCCTGATTGTTTTGGCTATTTGGAGTCTTTTGTTGTTTTATATTAAACTTTAGGGTTGTTTTTTCTACTTCTGTAAAAACTGTCATTGGAATCCTGAGAGTGACTGCACTGAATCTATAGATGTCTTCGGAAGTATAAACATTTTAATAACATTAATTGTTCCAATCTATGTATACAGAATACCTTTCTATTATGTCTTTCACTAGTATGTTATAATTTTCTTATTTTTGGTCCTATTATAAGTGGGACCATTTTATTTACTTAACTTTTAGATAATTCTTGTTTGTATAAAAACGCTACTGATTTTTGAATGTTTAGTAAACTTGTAGGTTACAAAATTAATCTGTTGATTAAGTCTAAAGATTTTTGGTATTTCAAAGTTTCAATAGATCAAATAATGTTATCTTCGAACAGAGACAATTTCAATTCTTCCTTTCCAAATTCTGATGTTCTTTTTTGCTTGCCTGATTGCTCTGGCAAGGCCTTCCAGTACTATGTTTAAAATAAGAGTGGTGTGAGCAGGCACCCTTGTATTCATCCTGATCTTAGAATAGCTTTTAAATTGTTCACTGGCTAGCGGTGGGCTTAGCACATATAGCATTTATGATGTTAAGGTATGTCCCATCTATATTTAATTAGTTAAGAAAATTTTTATTCTAAAAAATTGTTGAATTTTGTCAAACACTTTCTTCTGTCTATTGAAAAAAACTTACATGATTTTAAAGTTTTAGTCTAATAATGTAATGGATCACCATCCTGTGGACAGTGAAGCATCCTAGCATCCCACTGTTGTAAAGTCTCCTTTTACATTTACAGTTTTGTTGATTTGGGTTTTCTCTCTCCAATGTTTGATCATTTTTTTCTCCATCTTTTCAAAGAACCAACCCTTGTTTGATTAGTCTTTTCTATTGTTTTCCTGTTCTCTATTACACTTATTTGTGCTAAAATTATTATTTCTTTCCTTCTGCTAAATTTAGGTTTTGATCTTTTTCTAGTTCCTTGCACATAGATATAAGTTGTTTACTTGGGATCCTTCTTGTTCCTTAATGTAATTCTTTATTGCTTGAACTTCCTTTTGCTGCATCTCATAAATTTTGGTATGTTGTGTTTCCATTTTTTTTTCTTTGTCTCAGGATACTTTTCTATTTTCCCTCAAATTTTTTCATTATTTTATAAGTTGGTGTTTCATTTGTTCTTTTTAAAAGTGTATCTTTATTGGTGAAAGTATTACAGATGTCTTGTTTCCCCTCCACCTGGCACCCGCCTTCACCACACTATTGTCTGTGTCCATGGGTTATGAATATAAGTTCTTTGGGTAATCTCTTCCTGCCTTCTTTTATCCATTGATTGTTCAAGAGAATGTTTAATTTTCATACAGTGGGGCCTTGACTTACGAGTTTAATTCGTTCTGAGACCGAGCTCGTTAACTCAAATTACTCTATCAACTCAATGCAAAAAATCGGCTGAGAGACAGCTGGTATCTCAAAAAACTCGATAGTCGGGACACTCGTAAGTCAAGGCCCCACTGTAT
>NW_005356519.1:1497881-1527701 GCF_000412655.1 Myotis brandtii
GGCTCTTTGGCCCCTTGAGTGTGGCTCTTCCACAAAATACCACATGCGGGCGTGCACGTACAGTGCAATTGAACCTTCATGGCCCATGCACAGAAGTCGGTATTTTGTGGAAGAGCCACACTCAAGGGGGCAAAGAGCCGCATGTGGCTCGCGCGAGCCGGTTTGCCGAGCCGCAGTTTTCCGACCACTGCCTAAGCCAATCTTTTTAGGCTATTCTCACATGGGACTATAATTGGGGCAAAATACCCCTTCAGTAATTTCTTTCCATGATAAAATAGATCATGTAAAGAAAAGATCATCTATAAATGTATAAGTAAATTTAAAAATTGGGAGGCCATGGATCCGAAATGTCCCATCTCATAATTTGTCTCTTTTCCCCCCTTATGTGTCTTTGACATTAACACAGGTCAAAACTGAAAGGGAGCTCAGAGTTCACCCAGTCAACGCTCATATTTTACAGCTGAAGACACTGAGTTGATGGATGTAGGGGCCATCTCACCAGGTGTGGACTTTACTGATGGATCATTTACTCTGCAACACAAAAGCTCTCTACCAGCCTTTCTGCGTTCTCTGTGGGAGCCTTCGCTGTCAGTTCAGCACCTGCTGAGAACAATCTTGCCAATCCTCTTTTTCTTCTTCTAAACATATGAGACACAGAAAGGGCACACTTTTTCTTACATTATGTTTGTATTTTGATGCTGCATGGGTGTAGTCTATCTGAAATATGAAGTCCCAATAACATCTGAGCAGGTTTAATAACTTTCCTGAACTACTTTCATGGAACATCAAATTACAAATCCCTTGCCACTCTCTTCCTAACATTTGCATTTATGTAACCACATGTGATCCTCACATAATCTTAGATCATTTCTATCTTTTTATTAGTGCAGCAGGTCAGTGCGATGTAGAAACTCATATGTAGACATTTAATGATTTCCTTTTTTTAATTGAAAAAACAACAGTGCTTTAGTCTGAGGAAGCCTAATGTAAAAATATATATACAGAAAGATAATTACAAATGTACGGACCTATTACTTTTACTCACTGTAGCTGACTGTAGTTCAAAGAGATTCATTTTAACCTCCAATTCTTACTAATCTAATCCAGAATTTCTCTACTTACTAACTAAAGACCAGAGTCTCTATTTGGACCCAGAATTACTAAGTGGTCCAAAATTCTGTTTACCAATTTACCATTTTCTAACCCCACTTACCACTGTCTCTTCTTTAAAATTTTAGATCATAGGTTTCTCCAATGCTTGCAGGAATAAAACATGTAGGGGGATACAAGATGCAAACCAGATCTTAGAGCATGCTCTGTCAGTGTGAGGGCTACTTATAAATTAGTTCCAGCATATTTTTGTGATGCAAGAATATGAACTCACTTTGAGAAACAAGCTAGAACTTCATTAAAATCCACAGTGAAATAGGATTTTCATTGAAATCTCACAATTTAAGATGAGGAGGCCATCAATGCTTCTATATCTAAACGTTTATCCATCTCTTTGTGCACCAAGAATGAAGGGAAAATACACATAGTTGCCATAAAAGGCTCCCTGTTTATCTGCCTACTCCTACTGCTTTTTGCTTAATGTACAAATACAATTTCCTTAAAGGAATAATGGTTTTATTTTCACTTCTTTGTGATTTGGTTACCTCTTCCCATCAATACCACCCATGAGCTCACTCACCTGGAATTTCAGACAGGGACACAATTATTGTTTCCTGTTCCTACAGTAGGATAACATGATTTTAAATAAACAAACACCATAACCACATTGGCAAACATATGCACATTTCTAAGCCACAACTGCTTTGCATTAACACTGTTTTCTCATTTACTTAAAATTCAAAAAGTTGCTTTTACCTCTTTATTGAAGTTATGGCTTATCAATAAAAAAGAGTTCCTTTTAAATATTTCATTTTTAAAAAAATGTAACTTTGGTGGCATTCTTACAGTTGATGTGGTTACTACTACTGTTCACTCTAAGGTCTGGTATCCATAAAGCCTTGTGTATTTTCAAGAGGAAGTACTCTAAAATGTCTACCAGTAGGTAGAAAAATAAATAAGGTTTTCTCTTTTTATAGAAGAGAAACCGTATTCTTTGGACCTCAATGAAAACAGTAGGTGTTGGTTACTAAAGTAAATGCTTTCTTTAAAAATGTGAACTTTATTTAGTTATTTGTAGTTATTATGAGATCAGAGTAAAAGGAATCCAATTCTCAACTTTTTATCTCAGGAAATTGATATTGTAAACATATTTTCCATGGTCTGCAGGGAAAGTTTTTCACCAGCAAATTGATCAAGGTATTCATACACTTTAAATTTGTATCTGTAGCATAGATTTCTCACCCCAAACCAGTTCTTACATATCCAACTGTCTACGCGACATCTATCTGGATGAGTGATTTTCAACTGGTGTGCTGTAAGAATTTTTAAAGCATGCAATACCTGACTTCTTCCTGTAGACTGTCAAAAAAATGACAACCAACACAATAAGAACCATCTGGTGAGAAAGAATCAAAATTAAACCTATTTTTTTGGTGTGCCATGAGAGGAAAACGGTTAAAAATCACTAATGTAGATGGTTTAGATTTCTTAATTACAACATGGCCCAAACTGGAATGCTGATCTTCACTCCCAAATCTTATCTACTCCTAGCCTTCCCCATCTCAGTTGACAGAAATTCATCAAAGTTCAGGTAAAAACTTTGATACATCACTGATTTCTTTTTCTTCCTTAAACTCCACATGTAATGCATTATGAAATCAATTCAAATTTTAAAACGCATCAAGAAGATTCTTACCACTTCAGTAGTTACCACCTTGATCCAAGCCATCATCATCTGTTGCCTGGACAATTGCAGTAGTCCCCTAACTTGTCTCCCTCTTCTAATTATGCCCTTCCTTACATCTTTTTTCAACAGATCAGCCAGAGTAATTCTTTTAAAATGCAAGCCAGATCTACACAGTCCTGCAGTTTTTCTGCATTTCATTCAGAGTAAAACCCAAAGGACTCACAATGGCCTAGAACCATGGTCGGCAAACTGCGGCTCGTGAGCCACATGCGGCTCTTTGGCCCCTTGAGTGTGGCTCTTCCTAAGCCTTAGGAGTACCCTAATTAGGTTAATAACAATGTACCTACCTATATAGTTTAAGTTTAAAAAATTTGGCTCTCAAAAGAAATTTCAATTGCTGTACTGTTGATATTTGGCTCTGTTGACTAATGAGTTTGCCGACCACTGGCCTAGAAGCATCCTCTTCTACTGACACAACTCCAACCTCACTGGCCACATTGCTGAACACACTGTAGAATCTTTGCTATCACTATTCCCTCTCCTCCCAGGTGAATTAACACTCACTTCCTTCAGGTCTCTGCTTAAATCACTCTTGCCTTCCTAACCAACATAGTTAATACTGCAGCCTACCCTCAGACACACATAGATTGAGAGGGTTATAGGAATCATGAGGTGCAGGTTTACTTAGTAGAATATACAAAAACATGCTTTCATGATATATGCAGTCATGTGCCACTTAACAATAGAAATATGTTCTGAGAAATGCATTACCATGTGGCTTTGTCATTGTGTGAACATCACAGCCTGCACACCATGTCACTGTACCAAACAGCAAAGATTATATCAAGCACAAGAGAAAATGATGTATATGAAGCTACTGCCAGCATGCTGTTTTGCAGGGATTTTTTATAAGTGGAAAGAGTATACTCAAAGATAATAAAGTATAGTACAATAAATACATAAACCAGTAACAGTCATTTATTATCATCAAGTATTGTGTACTGAACGTAAGTGTAAGTGCGATACTTTTATGTGAATGGCAACACAGGTTTGTGTACACCAGCATCACCATGAGTAATGCACTGAGTTAGTTACAAGGTTATAGTGGCTACAATGTCACTAGGTGATAGGAATTTGTCAGTTCCATTATTGACTGAAATGTCATGTGGTACATATGTTTATGAATGATGTTTGTGTGAAAATGACCTATTTAGTAATTTTTCCTTTGTGGTGGGATTATAAGTAAGTAATTTTCTTTGCACTTACCCATATTTTCCAAATATCTGAAAACTACTTAATAGTAGTAGGACTAATGTCACCAAGAGAAACACAGGTTGTTCCCTTGAAGAAGAAGTACCAACTATTCATGGACAAGACAACCACGGAGAGAATCCTAGAACACAGGAGTGAGGCTGAAGGACCCCTCTGCACCACAGACCCAAGACATTCGGCATTAGAAGGGTAAGAGGAGTGGCTACACTTTGACTGCTTTGCTCCTCTTAGCCAGCGGTAAAAGGGAGCCCAGCGAGGATATCTAGGTCCCCCAGGATTGCGGGTCACTGCATGAGAGCCCCTACTCTCGTTTCAACCCATAGGGTTCACAGTGGAATCTGTGGGGTTCAACTACTAGGAGTCTGACTGTGAGTGAGGGGACCGACAACAACCAGCATAGTCCCAGTAGTAGTTATAATCACCGGCTTTGCTCATCTACAGAACCAAGTTGGTGGTGCACTTTGGCCAGGGAAAGCGTTGGGTTGTAGGTCTGCCTGATACAGCTCCACAAGTGAGGAGTTCTGCTAATCACAGAGCCTGGTTTGCCCATGCTGAATCACAGCCCCATCCAGTGCAGATTAGGATGCTGGGCCCAATCTGACCAGAAGGACTAGAGAGAACACCCAGGAGCTGTGTAACTGAGCAACAGGTTAGCGGGGTAGTGGGGAGAGAGATGTAGTCTACAGAGCAAAGCCAGTGGCATTGTTCAGCCAGGGAACTTGGAGTGCAGGTCAGTTTGAATTAAGGCTCAAAAACAAAGCATCTTATAGTCTTTAGTTCCGATGCTCATAGGCAGGAAAACTAATCCATGCCCCTCTCCTTGCTGGATATAGTCTTCAGCCTGCCTGCCGAAGGAGCTACCAGAACACCTGGGAAGCCATGTAGTCCATCCAACAGGCCTACTTACCGTGCACCTTGAACAGAGAGCACAGCCCACAGCTTTCCCATCCGCAGAGAAACACCAGTGGCTTCACCTGACCAGGGTATGCAGTGTACACCAAGCATGTCAAACTCGCAGCCCAGCTAATATAACGGTATGTAAGAAACGTTTTAATAAAAATTTCATAACTTAATTTTTACAATATCCAGTTATACATAATTATTAATGAACTACAAAGTTCGCTAATGACCGATTACTATAATCGTGTTGCATTCATTTCCCTTATGCGCCTTACACACAGGCGCACCATTTTTCTCCACTAATACTAGCAGCGAATATTCTAGCAGCCGACTGCCACGTCATTAGTCTTGGACTGACTTGTTTGGTGTGCGCAACAGGAACTATCTCGCTTTCAGAAAACAAGAAAAATAGGTTTATTTGCATAACGCTTATTTGTGCAGTTATGCAGTGACTGGTAAGTTAATGTTCAAGCAAAAATATTAATTTTTATTAAAATGTTCTATTATTTTATGTTAACGATTACTCATTTATTCCAGCCCTTTGTAGTCAGCATGTTTCTATCGAAATAAACCTACGTTCCTATGAAAATGGAAGCTTTTGTTTTTTTGCCCATGTTAGCCTTTGAGTTTGACATGCTTGGTGTACATACACTGACCTTGAAGCAGCAAGAGAGGAGAAAATTACATACAAGAGAACCCCCATACACTATCGGGTTTCTCAGAAAAACACTTTTTAGGACAGAAGAGAATGGAAATACATATTCAAAATATTGGAAGGGGAAAAAAAACCCTGTTAACCAAGAATTCTGTATCTGGTGAAGCTATCCTACAGAAATGAAAAAGGGATAGACTTTCCCAAGTAAACAAATGCTAAAGGAATTCACTACCACTAGAAGTGCCTTACAAAAAAATGCTACAGGGAATTCTTTGATGGAAGTAACAGGACACTAACACCATAATAACATAAGAAATGTAAAACTCACTGGTAATGGTACTCAAAGTTATCTTTTGTAATATGATAACGGTAAAGTACAATTGACTTGCAACTCCAGATTAAAAGTTAAAACATGAATGATGTAAAATCATCCATAACTACAATAATCTATTATTAGTTACACAACATAAAATATACAAAAATTGTAACATCAACAACCTATACTAAACTGTGAGGAGGAGAAGTAAAACTATAAAACATAGGAATTCCACTGATGTCAATTTTTTGTCAGTTAAAATAGGTTCTTATAATTTTAAGATAAGTTATGAAATCCTTATGGTACCCACAAGGGAAAAAAGACAAAGATATCAAAGTATACTGACATCGCAAGACATCCAAACACAAAAGACAGTGGGATAAGAAACAAAGAACAACAGATCCTACTAGTGTAAAACACCCAAAAACAAAAAAAACAAAATGGTAATAGTAAATCCTTAACTATCCATAATTATCTTAAATGTAAACAGATTAAATTCTCCAATTGAAAGATACTGCATGGCTGAATAGATCAAAACAAGATCCAATGATTAGTTGCCTACAACAGCCTCACTTTAGCCTTAAAAAACAGACATAGACTGAAAATGAAGGGCTTAAGAAGATATTTCAAGCAAATGGTAACCAAAAAAAAAAAAAAGTAGGGGTAGCTATAGTTATATCAGACAAAATAGATTTTAACTAAAAATTGTAAAAAGAGACAAGGTCATTATTTAATGATAAAGGGTTCAAACTACCGAGAAGATATAACAAATATAAATTCATATGTGTTCAATATCAGAACACCTAAATATATACAGTGAAAACAGAGCAAAAAGGAAATAAACACCAATACAATAACATTAGGGGACTTTAATGCCATACTTCAACAATGAATAGATCATCCAGACAGTTAATAAAGAAACAGAGAAGCTGAACAACACTATTAGACATATACAGCTCATCTATCCAACTACAGCTAAACATACATTCTTCTCAAGGGCACATGGAACATTTTCTAAGATACCATATATTAGGCCACAAAACAAGTCTTAGCAAATACAAGACTTTGAAATGATAACAGTTTTTTTCCTCAGACTACAAAGGTATGAAACTGGTAATCAATAACAAAGGAAAACTAAAAAATTCATGAATACATGAAAATTACCACTCTCCTGAAAAAACCAATGGATCAATGGAGAAATGAGGAAGTATCTTGAGACAAATGAAAATGGAATCATAACAAAACTTATGAGTTATAGCAAAAGCAGTTCAAAGATCCTCACAAAGCAACCTAACTCCACTCCTTAAGGTATTAGGAAAAGTAGAACACACTGAGTCCAAAGTTAGCAGGAAGAAAGGAATAAGATGACTAGAGCAGAAATAAGTAATGAAGGACAGGAAAACAATGAAAAAAACAAACAAAAAGACTAACCTTTAGCTAGACTAACCAAAGACAAAGAGAAAGGACACTTATGAACAAAATTACAAATATAAGGAACATAGGGAGCTACTATGAACTATATGGCAACAAACTGGACAACCTAGAAGCAATGGAAAACTTCTTAGAAACATAAAAACCAACAAGACGTAATCAGGAAGAAATACAAAGTTTGAGTAAACAAATTATTTGTAAAAAGACTGAATCAGTAATAAAAAAAAAACACAACCTTCCAGCAAGAGAGCCAAGGGCCAGAGGGCCTTCCTTGTGAATTTTACCAAAGATTTAAAGAAGTATCAGTGCCAAGCCTTCTTAAACTCTTCCAAAAAATCAATGAGGAAGGAATACTCCCAAACCCATTTTACTAGGCCAGCATTACTTTGATACCAAAGCCTGAATAGGACATTCCCAGAAAAGAAAACAGACCAATGTTCCTGATGAATATCAATGCAAAAATTCTTAATAAAGTACAAGCAAATGAATTTCAATGGCACACATTTTCCAAGAACGAGAATGCAAGAATTGTTCAACACCTGCAAACCAATTTGATACATCACATTAGAATAAAAAAAATATAAAATCATCTCAATAGATAAGAAAAAGCATTTGATAAAATTAAACATCTGATCCTGAAAAAACCCCCACAATTTAGGTCCAAAAGAGATGTACCTCAGCATAATAAAGTCCATATTTGAGAATCCCACAGCTAACATCATACTTAATGGGGAAAGGGTTGAAAGCTTTTCCTCTAAGGAATAAGACAAGGGTGCCCAGTCTCCCCGCTCCTATTAAACATAGTAATGAAAGTCTTTGCCAGGGCAATCAGGTAAGAAAAAAGAAAAGGCAAAAAAGGCATCAGAATTGGAAAGGAAGAAATAAAATTGTCTCTATTTGCAGTTGACATGATTACATATATTAAAAAACCTTAAGACTTGATAAAAAAATCAGTCTAATCAACAAAATTAACATATAAAAATCAGTAGTGCTCCTACATAGAAAGGAGATAAAATATTGATCCCATTTACAGTAGCATCAAAAACAACAATATACTTAGGAATAAATTTAACCATGGAGGTGAAAGATCTGTACTCTGAAATACAGAATACATATATATGAAAATAAAACAAAAAAAACTAAATTGAAAAGATATCTGCACCCCATGTTTGTAGCAGCATTATTTACAATAGCCAAGATATGAAAACAATACAAGTACCCATCGATGAATGAATGGATAAAGAAGTTGTAGGGTAGACTGATTGTGTAAACATATATATGTGTATATATGTATATATACACAAAGGAATATTATTCAACTATAAAAATTGAGGCAATCCTGCCATTTGTGAAGACATGGATGATATTTGGGGGCATTATATTGTCTAATGTGTCAGACAGGTAAAGGCAAAGGCTGTATAATCCCACTTGTATGCATAATCTAAGAAAATGCATCTTACCTAACTAAGAAAAAGTGATTAGATTTTTAGTTACCATGGGCGAGGGGTAGGGAGAGAGGAAACTGGAGGAAGTTGGTCAAAAAATACAAACTTTCAGTTGTAAGATAAATATTAGGGATGTAATATACAACGTGATGTTTGTAATTGCCACTGTTGCATCATATACCAGAAAATTAAGGGAGTAAATCCTCACAGTTCTCATTACAAAGAGAAAATGTGTCCTTATTGTATCAATCTGAGATGATGGGTGCTAAATAAAACGTAAGTAAACTTAAGTTACTTAATTACATTAATTAAATTACTAAGTAAACTTATTCTTAAGTAAACTCATTTCACAATATATGTAAAGTCAGACCTGCGTACTGATATCTGAAACTCAGAGAGTGATGTATGTCAACTATATCTAAATAAAATTGTACAACAACCAATAAACCCCTTTATAACTGCTTTAATCAACAATCAATATAATTCATTAAGTAATAACTGTGTAATTCAGATTTGACTATGTATGCTGTATTATTTGGCAGGCGGGCCTTCCAGGGGTCTATTTGCCTGAGGGACTGAGGAAGCCCAGAGGAATTATTTCCACTGTTGAGGGATAACTGCCTAATAGCTGTGGCCTGTGAAACATGATTTCATGAAACATGGGGATTACTGTCATTAACAGGCCCCTGGATTTGTTTTTACAAAACTAGCAATGCCTTGGAAAGATCAAATACCCTACTGACTCCACCTGTTTTTTCCTAATTTGCAGTGTCAGAGTGATTACTCTCTTCTCTTCTTTCTAACCCTTATTCATCACCACCCTCACCTTACATATACTTAGAAGCAATTCTCAACTGATTGTGAATTGGAATGACAGCTCTCACCTGTGTCCTTCATTTTGTCTTTTCTCTCATCATTTATCCCTGGGAATGATCATTGTTGTTGTCATTCCTAGTGTCTGTGTCTCTTGTCTCTATAACTTCACCTTTTCATCTCTGCAGCACCCCATCCCAGTCCATCCCCTAAACAGAATTTGGAATGAATTTCCTAAAACAAGGCATTAATCAAACCACCCAAATTAAATATATCCAGTGGTTGTACAATGCCAGTAAAAGTATAAAAACAGAAAACTTTCTCAAATTTGGTCCAGTGTCTCCTCTGGGTTCCTGTGACGTAACTCTATGTGCTTCCACTGGAAACTCTCCAAGGTCAGTAACCTGAGCTTACTCTAGTATGCATCCTCCCTAGTACTAGAGCACTTCACTGTTTGAAATATATATGCATATGTAATACATAAATATGCACACAAACTTTCAGTTGTAAGATAAATATAGAAAATAAAGTAGAAAACAAGATATACAATTTTTAATTTATATCAGAAAAAGATGCAACCAAGCAATGGCAATATAGGGCATTCCTGATTTTACCCCACCCGCCACACACACACTTAAGAAAAATAAGTAACAACTATTCATGTATAAGACATCACTGACAGAATCCTAGAACACAGACTGAAGCTGAAACACCCCTTTACACCACAGAAACCAAGAGACACTACATTAGAAGGGTGAGAGGAATGCCCACTCACTGACCACATTGTCCCTTCCCCCGGGCCAGCACAGTACCATGCAGGAGGTCTCCCCTTAGCCTATGGCACCTCCAGTGGAAAAAAAGAGAGTCCAGGGGTGCCATCTAGCCCTCTCAGAATTGTAGGGAGATCCAACTCTGGTTTTTTTCCTTCTGAGATTTCAGGGGAATCTGAGGGGCTCAACCACTTGGAATCTAATTGTGAGTAAGTAGGTGGAAAGGCAGTTGTAACAACTAGTACTCAGATCTTGGCAAACTAAGTTCCTACCTGAAAAGCCCCACAGTAGTCTCAACCAGCAGCTTTGCTCTTCTGCAGAACCAAGGGGGTGGTGCAGTTGGACCAGGGAACTTGGCGGGGATCAGGTCTGCCTGATTTGGGGCCTTAAAGACTGGTCTGACTGTGCCAAGGTAGAAGAATGGAATTATAGTCACACCTGCTACAGAGTGTGGCCCCAGGCCCCTCTGACCAAAAGGGCTAGCAAGAAGACCTGGGAGCTGTGTAACCTAGCTACACTGGAGTTGAAAGGCTGGCAGAGAAAAGCCAGTGATGGCCATGGAGAAGGCCTCTTGCTACATCTAGGCAGAAGGCGAACATAGCGGTGTAACCTAGCTACACTGGAGCTGAGAGGCTGGCAGAGAAAAGCCAGTGATGGCCACGGAGGCCTCTTGCTACATCTAGGCAGAAGGCGAACATAGCATCTCCCTCTGGTACACACAGCTTCTGACCCCTTCTAACCAGAAAACCTGCTTGGGAAAATTTGGAAGTTGCTAAAGTAGGTCCTCCCAGTCCCACCCAGGCAGGAGAGCTGAGTCATATCCTTATCCCACTGTGGAGCCTGCGTATGGCCCCATCTGACGAGGGTGCTGGCAGGAACACCTGGAAGGTACTACCTTACCCAACAGCTTGAGCTGAGAGTCACACAAGCAGAGCTGATCACCCTGAAAGTAAAGCCAATTGCCTTGTAGGGGCAGGAAACTTGGTGCGCAGGTTGTCTAGCGATAAGACTACAACAAAGAGCCTTAGTAGCCTTGGAGTTGCTTCTCCCACTGAGTACTGGCAAGGAAGCTAATTTGTAGGACCACATATTGCTAAATATAGCCTTCTGCCCTCCTGATAAGAGAACCTTACCAGAGAACACGGGAAACTGTGTAGCCCATCCAACATCCCTGCTTACAGTAGCATTTAAACAGCCCAGACCATGGCATTCCCTGTCTGCAAAGCAAAACCGGTGGCCTCACCTGTTCAGCATCTCCAGGGCACACTCTTGCCTGATTGGGGTCCCCAAACAATAAACCATGCAGGCCCTGGGTCCTCTCCTGCCAGGGCAGGGAAGCTAATTCATAGCTTCCCCTAATAATGAGTATAGTACATAATCACAAACATCTAGTGAGCTTGACCAGAGAATTCAGGCAACCACAGAGCCCATCCTACAGCCTAATTTGGGCAGGGAACCAAGCCAGAAGTCCTGTCCATCTGTTCTCAGCCAGGGGCATACCTCCCACCCCAGATCTCAGAGATCAAACGGTTGTCTTCCCCAAAATAGACGAAGAGCAAGCCCTACCTGTCGAAGGACATTACCAGCGGACACATCTAGAAACCCAAACTGTGTTGAATGGTGAGAAAGTATATCTGCCAAAGCAAACTTGCCAAGTCTGGAAGAGAAGACTACTTGCTCAAATGCAAGATACCACTGTAAGGAATCAAGGATCACAAAAAATCAGGTAAATATGACACTACCAAGGAAACTAATAAAGCTCCAATAACCAATTCTAAATAAATGGAGATCTATGAACTGCCAGACAAAATAATTCAGAATAATTCTCTTAAAAAAGTTTAGTCAACTAAAAGAACATACCCATGACCAAAGTGCAACAAAGAAGGGGAAACTATTAAAAAACCAACCAACAGCCATAAATCCTAAAGCTGAAAAATGTAGTAAATGAATAGAAAAATTTAATGCAGAGTTTTAAAAACAGACTTGGCCATGAAGAAGAATCAGCAAACTATCAGAACATTTGAAATTATCCAGTTAGAGGAGAAAAAAAAAGAGAAAATGATACAAAATTAATATCCAGAAATCAGTTGCATTCTTATATACCAACAATGAACTATCAGAAAGGGAAACTTTTAAAATTGTCATTTAAAATTGTACCAAAAATTAAAATACCTAGGAATGAGTTTACTTAGCCAAGACAGTAAAAGACGTGTACTCACAAAATTATAAGACACTGAAGAGAGAAATTGAAGAAGATACAAATACATATATTGTGTTCATGGATAGGAATTGTTAAAATGCCTATACTACCCAAAGCAATCTATAGATTCGATGCAATTCCTATCAAAATACCAATGATGTAATTCACAGAATTAGAATAATTCAAAATTTTATATGGAACCATAAAATACCCTGAATAGGCATAACAATCTTGAGAAAGAACAAACTTGGAGGAAATTATGCTACCTGATATCAAACTAAACTACAAGGCTATAGTAATAAAAACAGCATGATTTTTTTTTTTATAAAAACAGACACATAGATCAGTGGAACAGAGTAGAGAGCCCAGAAATAAAGCCACATCTATATGTTTAAGTAATGTCTGACAATGAGACAAGAACATGCAATGGGGTAAAGATAGTCTATTCAATCAATGGTGCTGAGAAAGTTGGAAAGATGCACGAAAAAGAAAATGAAACTAGTCCATATTTTTATACCATATACAAGAATAATCTCAAATGGATTGAAGACTTAAATGTAAGACTTGAATCCATAAAAGTCCTAGAAGAAAACATAGGCAGTAAAATCTTGGACATTTCTCTTAGTGATATTTTTTTCCTGATATATTTCCACAATCATGGAAAACAAAAGAAAAAATAGACAATGGGACTGCATCAAACTAAAAACGGTTTGCACAGCAAAATAAACCATCAAAAAATGAAAAGACAACTCACTTAATGAAAAAATATATTCACCAATGAAACATTTGATATGGGATTAATATCTAAAGTTTATAAATAACTCAGACAACTCAACACCAAAAAACAAGTAATCCAATTAAAAAAAATGGGTAAAGAACCTGAATACTTCCCCAAAGAGAACATACAGATGGTCAATAGACAAGAGAAAAGATGCTTAACATCAATAATCATCAGATAAATGCAGATCAAAAACACAGGGGGCTATCACCTCTCACAGGTCTGAACAGCTATCATCAATAAAACAACAAGTGTTGGCAAGGATGCAGAGAACAAAAAATCCTCATGCACAGTTGTTGGGGATCCAGATTGGTGAAGCCACTGTGAAAGCAATATGGAGTTGCCTCAAAAAAATGTAACTGTCATTAGGAAAATACAAAGCAAAACCACAATGAAATATCACCTAATGCCTGTTAGAATAGCCATCATTAAAAAACAAAAGATAAATACTGCTGAGGATGTGGAAGAAAAAGAACCTTTGTGCATTGTTGGCAGGATTATAAAGTGGTACAGCCATTATGGAAGAGTATGGAGGATCCTCAACAAATTAAAAAATAGAACTACCATATAATTCAGCATTTTCACTTCTAGGAATATATCCAAAAGAAACTAAAACACTAACTTGAAAAGATATCTGAACCCCCATATTAACAATAGCCAAAACATGGAACAAACCTAAGTGCTCATCAATAGATGATAAAGAAGTTGTTTTTAATATATATATGTATAAATATATGATGATAGATAAATATGTATATGATATATACTTAAAAATGATAGATAATGTATATGATATATACTTATATATGATATAGATATATGTGTATATATGATATGATATATAATAGATATATATTAACACAATATTGTATATCTATAAAATAGAAAATCCTGCCATTTATGACTATATGTATGGTGCTTATGCTTGAGAGCATTATGAGAGTTTAGATAAAGAAAGTCACATACTGAATTGCCTTCTATATGGAATCTAAACAAGCAAGCAAGGAAACAAACAATAACAATAAAAATCCAACTAACCTCATAGAAAAAGATGTGGGAGTTTGGGGTGGTGGGTGGGAGATGGGAAAATTAGAGGAAGGTGGTCAAAAGGTACAAACTTCAAATTATAAGATAATTGAGTACTACCGATGTCCTATACAACAACATACTAAAGTTACCGCTACTGTATATACATGTGAAAGTTATTAAGAGAGTGATTCCTAAGAGTTTTCCTCATAGGAAGTTTTTTTTTCTTTTTCTGCTTTTACTTTTTAAAGTATCTATATGAGATAATGAATTCTAACTAAGTTTACTGTGCTAATGATTTCAAAGTATATGCAACTGAAACCAATTATGTACACCTTAAACTTATATAGTGATGTATGTTGATAGTATCTCGATAAAAGTGGAAAAATAATTATTACAAAAATAGTTTTACTTAATTTGAAAAGTCTTTAGTAGAATATGTAGCCATCGCTTTATTCTAAAAGTTTTTTGTGCTGTTTTTAATTTTTAGACTTTTAGAGAGAGAGGAAGGCAGAGGGAGAAAAACACTGATGCAAGAGCAAACATAGATCGGCTGCCTCCTGCACGCCCCCTACTGGGGGTCAATCCTGCAATTGTGGGCATGTGCAATCAAAATGGCAACCTTTTGGTGTATGGAACGATGCCCAACCAGCTGAGCCACCCCAGACAAGGCTACTTTTAAAATTTCAAAATTTATACAGATTTTAAAAATTTAAGTCAGTATAACCAAAGGTGTAACCTAGATGAAAATAACTTATTGCCTAATCAAGTGTACATAATTTCCACATTTTATTTGATAGGTGAAAAAACTGAGAAAACGGATGGTGTTCTATCCTGTTTCGTTACTGTCTCCCACACCTAATCGCAGAGAGGCTATCACACAAAATGTAGCCAATAATTTTTTTCATTAAACTAGCATTTTAAAATAATTCATAACATAATTAAAAATTGATAGACATAATTTCCATTTTATATTCTGCTCTATATAGTAGAAATTTATAAATATGGAAAAAAACTTTGTAGATTTCAGACTGTGATTCCACATCTTTGACTTGCACTTACTAAACTCCTCCTCCACTGTCTTTCAGTCTTGAATGTAACCTTGCCTGATATGTTAAATAAGTTTAGTATTCTAAAGTGAGAATTTTATAAAAATGATCCATTATGATCCAATGGATGGTATTACTACCATAAAGTTCAAACCCAGAACTAGAAATATTTGGAACTATTTGAGAAAGCTGTTCAAACAATAAAGCTAAAGATTCTTGACTTTTGGCTATTACGGTTATTAGTGGTTTCAACTGTGTGTATGTGTTCAGTGGTGGCTACATAACCATTAACTGGTTACATCATTATAAAATAAAAAAAGGTCATGAGAGCATTAATCAATATCAAATCAGTGTTCTAAAAGAAAAGGTCTGTGTCATATTATATTCAAGGGCAAGAGCTTTGTGCACATAAAGTTCCTTGTAAATATAAATTTTCAAGCGAGGAAAAAATTAAGAGAAAAACATGAAAAGAAATTAGAAAATGAAAAAATGTGTTTTTATACAAACAATAGGGCAAAACAACATTTCCCAATTAAAGCCACATGTATTGAGAAAGATGTGACAAGTACTTGGTTGAATACAAGATATTGGAAATAATATTAAAGCAATAAGATGAAATATTCACAGAATGGATAAGAGAGGTACTCTAAAAGGTATTGATTTTTGAAATTTTCATCTGTTAAATCAAGAAAAGAATCATAAAAGCTGGCCTCAACTCCCACCAATAATACAAAATCCAAAGTTAAGTCCTAACTAG
The DNA here is from genome assembly GCF_000412655.1 of Myotis brandtii. Lineage (NCBI taxonomy): Eukaryota > Metazoa > Chordata > Mammalia > Chiroptera > Vespertilionidae > Myotis > Myotis brandtii. The sequence goes on from NW_005356519.1 coordinate 1,514,091, forward strand.
AAAAAAAAAATCACTAGACTGATAAGAAAATCTATAATAATAAAAGAGTAATATGCTAATTAGACCGGACATCTTTCCAGATGAAGCTGGGGCTGTGAGGGAAGCCCCGGTTCCAGGTGCCTGCTGGTGGCCAGAGGGAGGCCCGGATCCCAGGTCCTGGAGGGAAGCCGGTGCTAGCAGCCAAGGGAAGGAAGGCCTACTCTTGCACAAATTTCGTGCATCGGGCCTCTAGTAATTATATGAATAGATAATGTTATTTTTCCCCAGAAGATAACAGCAAGATTAATTTTAAATTAAGGATGGTTATTTTTACAAGTAAAACTAAACAAGATGAGTCTATCTTCCTGATTCAAAGCTTGCGTTATTATGTGCAAAGAAAAGAACAGCCTCGGCCCAGGATAACTGACTGACTTGGTTCCAAGGTAAAGACAGAGACGCCCGCCCTGGCTGGTTTGGCTCAGTGGATAGAGCGTCGGCCTGCGGACTGAAGGGTCCCAGGTTCGATTCCGGTCAAGGGCATGTACCTTGGTTATGGGCACATCTCCAATTGGGGGTGTGCAGGAGGCAGCTGATCGATGTTTCTCTCTCATCGATGTTTCTAACTCTCTATCTCTCTCCCTTCCTCTCTGTAAAAAATCAATAAAATATACATGTATTTTTAAAAAAGACAGAGACGCCCATTAATATACAGTAATTTCTGGGTAATATGGTCACCCTAATAAAGTCAAAATTTCTAAGAAGAGTAATGATATTTGATTTAACTATATCTGCTTTGCCAATTTTATTGTTTTAAAGAAGCAGCTGTTTGTTTCATTCATTTTTTCTATTGTCTTTCTATTCTATATCTCATTTATTTCTCCTCTAATTTATATTATTTCCTTGCTTTTACTGGCTTTAGGCTCTGAATTGATGATAATTTCATAAAAGAGATCTGAATATGTACTCTGATTTATTTGCTAGTGTAACAGAATTCTTTTGAATATGAGGAAATGGAAATCTAGGAAAATATGAGACCTTCCAAATATTATATTTTATAGATAATGGAAAAGTCAGTGTCTTATCATAATGTTGCTTGCAAGTCTTAAGTGGAAATAAAAAAGTACCCACTGGAAGGACATGGGAATTTCAAGAAAATGTAGCAAAAAGCACAACATGTAGCCTTGTGTGGAGTAAAGTCATCATGCAGCTCAGCTCTCCTCCGTCTGTTCTCTCTCAGCTGCACGGACCTCTCTGTGCACACTAGGCTCCCCTTCTGACCTACTCAATCTCTGGGTCCCAAGAAAGGTATTCTAACTACCTGTGTTAGGGATTTTCCTGGATCTTATGAGTTGTGAAGTGCAGTAATGGATATCACAAAGCATAAATATCATTCCCTATGCATACCTCCTTATCCCAGAGTGTCAATCAACTGTAAATTAAAAGAGATGATATAGGTGGGGAAGCAATGATTTCAAAAGTTAAACCACAATTAAAAAGAAAACAGAAAACCTCTGCAAATGAAGCCAGTATTTTCTCTCATTGCTTTTCTGCCTATCAGAATTTTAAGTTGAGAATAAACCCTAATAATATGTATAACATTTGCCTATTTGATCAGCATGGGGAAGGCAGAGCAGATTTGGATATGTTTTCTCGCAGGGTGAACTTCAAGCTTAGATCTAAACATAATCCATTACATAAAGATTAAACACTCATTTTTAGCACATTATAGAATTCCACATGTGTTACAATGTTGATTAACTGAATGCCAGTTTAAAATGCCATCTAGCTCAGAAGCAGCTTTTCCAAACACCCTTTAAATCCCTGTGGATATATAGAGGCAGATAAAAATTGCATTATCCCTGAAGACAAAAACAGATAGATGACCTATTATCAAAATCAGAGAGAGGTTTATATTAATAAAAAGATGTTGGAGATAAACAAAATTAATCAAATGTTTACTTATTTTTTCATGATTGATATAAGCAATTCAACTACATGAAAACAAATTTTTAAAGTTACTTTGTTCATCTTTTGTCATTGATTTTTATACATCAAGAACACTGAAAAACTGGACAGTGTTGAACTTTTGCCAAATTTATTTTCCTCTTTTTTTGATGATAACATACATCATCCAATCTTCCTATAAGAATATTTTTGAAAAGAATAACATGCTGGAGAAAGTTTACTATATAGCAAAAAATCCTCAAAATCAAAGAGCTTTTGGAAATAGAGAGTTAAACAGTTTCCGCACAGCAGTATCATCTAAAAACTTTAACATCTAAATCGAACATCCAGAACTGTCTGATAAAATAAATATTTCTTAAATGAATTAATGATGCACTTTTTAAATTAATTCTCACCAGAGGATATTTTTTTCTATTAATTTTAGGGAGATTGGAAGGCAGGGAGGGAGGAAGTGAGAGAGAAAGAGAGAGTGAAACATCAATGTGAGAGAGACACATTGATTGGCTGCCTCCCACAGGAGCCCCCACAGGGCCAGAGATCAAATCTGCAACCCAACTACTTGCCCTTGACCAGGAATTGAACCTGAGACCTTTCTGTGCAAAGGCTTACAATCTAACCACTGAACAACACTGGCCAGGGCAATGATGCTTTTTGTAAAAAAAACTTTTTTAAGGGCTTCTAATTTTCAATTTTTTTCTTTTATTTCTTATTCATCAATTTCTATTTAGTATTTTAAAAGAGGTAAAAGAAATGAATAATACCTAGTGCATATACAGGGTGGAACAAAAGTAGGTTTACAGTTTTGGCTACAGGAGACACAGTTTATTCTTGTATGATTATTAATTATTGTATTATTTTCTGTACAACCAACTGTAAATCTACTTTTGCCCCACCTTGTATTTACAAAACACGTTTGTAACATAATGCTTTATGTCTCCTGGCTCTTATCACAAATACATTGTGTAATCAAGTTATTATTACTGTTATTAGTCTTTAACTGAAATGACTGTAATAATAGCATTAACCAAATACATTATTACAAAAGCAATTGTTCTAGAAACTCTGCATCTTGTCTCAGCAGTGTGCATTCTACGGATACAGAGCTGAGACACAGACTCATTTGGCTTGCGATTGGAATTTTTAAAAAATTCTCCTTAAGAACCCCAAAAACAAATTACATGAAAAAGTATGTGCTGTTTGGTAGCATATGAACATGGTTTATTTAGTAAAAGTCCATATAAAAAATAAATGCTTTGATGTAAAAATTAGGTAAATAATTTTGTTTTTCTAAAGGACAATAATAAACATACGGAAAACATTATGAGGAAAAAGCACATTAAGCTAAAAGTCTATTAAGTTTGAGAAAAAAGGTGCATAATGTCTCTTCAGGAGAAAGTTAAATAATTCCTATTCTGCTTTGTCTCTGTGCTACCCATTAACATGGTACTGTTATTTGTGCTGTGGGATCTTATTTGTTTTATTCTGTTTTTACCCAATTGTGGAGACTAGAATCCTTTGAGTGGAGAAAAATAGACACTGTGTAACTGTTTGGTGGGTAAGTAGATTAAACAATTTGTTCACTGGTGTTTTACTTAGGTACTGGGAGTACATAGAAGGGTGAAGCTCGATTTTTACATAAAAAATTAAGACAAGTATACTGGGCCAAATACGTTTCTTCTATTCCTAACATGTTGTGCCTCTTCTCACCTCATTTTCTTGCTCTTTTGGTTTTGAGTGGTAATAAGTATCCCACACTGAAATCTATAGTCTTAGAATTATTTCTCTATATTAAACGAATCTGGTAATTATGAATTCTTGACTTCCATATAACCATCTACATACTGTCCTATGTCAGATGTATATGCCATTAAAAATACAATAACCTGTAAACCCAAGAAAAATTCCTCTACTGCCCTCTACTCCACGGTTAGTATGTGCTTCCCAGACTGAGGGGGGATGTTCTATTTATAACTCCCTTTTGTTTCCTACCATGTGGCCAAGTTTCCACTTATTACATGTCTGCTTGCCTTAATATTAACATCCAGTTCGGAGCACTGTAAACTGTTTCTCAGCCCCTAAATTAAAGCAAATGATATCCACTCCACATCCTACACCAATTTTGCTAGAAGCCACTTCAAAGATTCCATTTTAGAAAATGAAGTACGGCCACTGTTTCCTGAAGCCAAAGTTGGCCCTGTTCATAATGAAGTGAAACTTTCTCTGATTTCCTTTCTACTGAAACGCTGACAGTTTATTCTACGACACTTTTCCCTCCCCCACTAGAAGTAAACCTGGTTATTTTGCTGATGTTGTTGCTGTTACTGGGGGGCGGGATAGGAGATGAGGAAAAGACCCTGCCTTCCTCGGTGGTGCTTGGGACAGTACACCGTGTGCTTACAATGACATTTCTGGGCCACATTTGGCCATCTTGAACAACATAAAAGTCCCCAAATGTTTAAAGACTGTCTGAGCTACACACAGTTTCAAAGAGAGCAGCAGTGTATATTTCTTTCTCACATTGTCACTGGTTTATTATGTGAAAGTAGATGGCAGAAAAGACAAACAAAAACAACCTCTACAACTCTAAATTTTAGCTTCCTCATCAGATCTGTACTCTTTGACCATGTCCTTAATTGTTCACTTATACTAGCCTCTCCGGCTTAATGTCATGTTGCTTATTACACAAGCCACTGTCACCCTCTTTACCTATTTAAGAGGTACCAGCAAACTGGCTTCTCTCCCGCCCTCCATCTATTCAGAGAGCTTGGCACATAGCAAAAGAACTGAAAATACTTACAGACGCTTATTGTCACACTTCCTACTAACCATCACAGGAGCTGCTGAAGAGTATCCACCCCGCAAGCGCACGCACACCCACCCACACGCATGCGCATGCGCATGCACATGCACTCAAGCACCAGTTGGGCTTGAATTAAAGATGCATTCTTTCCGAAAAGGTTCTTCAATCCTGAAGGTGCTACTAACCCCCAGCCTTTTCAAAGTAATTTACCTTCTTGGATCTTTCAAATTCTGCAGCAATGTGACTCTGAACTCTAAACCCACATGGGGGTGGAGGTGGGGGTCAAAGAATATGAAGGACAGAGGGAGAGTATTTCTCCCTCCACTCAGAGCCAAGGCCATGAGAATGAATGCGCTTGCCTTCTCCCTTTAGAGATGGAGTTGTTGCTGGCTGGTCCTTTGACTGAGGCGTAGTCTCTTGTGGATCTCAGCCTCATACAGGTTCTCACCCATATTCCTCATCTTGCTTGGGCCGTAGGTTGTGTCATGCCCTGCTGTGCAGCTGTTACAGGATGGGAAAATGCCCCAGGATTTCAGTCCTCATCTCTCTATAAACAGAAACTATGTAATTCAACTAACCCAGCAAATGTTATTAAAGGTTAGCTTCTCCTATGAATATTTGTCTTCTTTCCATTCCTAGGACAAGGTTCTCCCTTCTCCCAAGTCCTTTTACCCAAACGGTGTTTCATCTGCTTGAAGCATTCTTTTCATAGACTGGAGCACATGTGTGCATGCACATGCACACACACACACACACACACACACACACACACACACACCCCTTCTGGGGGTTAGTTCCTTCTCATTCTTTAGATCTGATTTTAAACGTTACTCCCTCAGATGGGCCTTCCCGAGCTCTTAAAGTCACAAGCTGGCATCGGCAATACTTTGCACTTGGTCATTTTCAAGAGGCAGACTGCCCAGAAGCAGAAGTTTGGGTTCCCAGGTTTTTGCACTGTAGCCCTGCCTGTGTCCCAAAGAACTAAACTATCATTTATTATGTAATAATGCAAGAATAAAATAATACCCAGTGTGTTGCCACATAGAGGATATATTCATACAGAGAAATGAGAGAGAGAGAGAGAGAGAGAGAGAGGCGGGCGGACAGAGATAGGCTGAGACACACCTCTGAAGAACTTGCTGGTCAGGAACACTTAATAAGTTACAGTCGCAGCTGATCACAAAATCCTGAAGTGATGCCTAGTTCTCTATTGTTTTAGAAACTAAAATATCTAGAGAAGGAAAACTGTAAAAATTCCCACGCCCCAAATTCCATGGGATTATGATTTTCTCTCCTAATTTAATACAATGTTCCTTGCCTGCTTCCAGCGGATAAATAAGGATTTGTGCACATATGCTACAAAGTCAAAATAAGCCCTTGTGCGGCTTGATCTTCACATGGTTTTTTAACTTCTGCCAAGTGACTGTAGCCTTTAGGACTGTGACATTAAGCTTTACTTACTGATTTTCTGCTCCGACAAAGAACTTTCATAGAGTCTTATCTTTAGTTGTCAAAATCTTGTGTTCTAAGAACTTCAAATGAATCTATTTTTATCCGAGTTTAAGAAACTAACAGTTTTGAAACAATACCCTTAAAATGCTATTTATATCTATTCTCGTAAATGTATTCAAAATAACTGAGGTTTTATTAGAATTTAATAAACACTTTTTTAATCCTCCAACTTTCTAGATCTCTTCATTTTAATCATCTAACACAGTGGTTCTCAACCTTCCTAATGCCGCGACCCTTTAATACAGTTCCTCATGTTGTGGTGACCCCCAATTTCATTGTTACAAATTGAACATCATTAAAGCATAGTGATTAATCAGAAAAACAATATGTAATTATATATGTGTTTTCTGATGGTCTTAGGCGACCCCTGTGAAAGGGTTGTTCGACCCGCAAAAGGGTCGCGATCCATAGGTTGAGAACCACTGATAACAGAATATACTTGACAAAAACCAGAGGTTCTTTCTAAAGTATGCTTGCCAACATCAGGAAAACACCTTAAACAAAATATTCTACATTTCAGCACCACATCTTCTCATCATCGAGCACCAAATTATCAAAAAGAACATTAGTTACATGATTACAACAGTACACTCTACTATCTTTGTGCTTTGCACTCCTCAAAACGCTATCCTATTTCAACCCATTAAACTTTATGTCTGGAAGCGCATGGAAGTTGAAAAAAGCAGAAGCAGTTTTAAGAGGATTAATACTTTCAGAAGAACAAATTCAGGAATTCTATCAAATCAAATGAATAGTAATAAGAGATATCATTGCTCTAAAAAAAACACACAAAAAATATGTGCAATTGACATACCTGTTGAGTGCTTGTCATGTCCTGTTTAAATATAAATCCACAGCCATTTAAGAATGTTATCTTATTGAAGCTTTTAGCATGTTTATATTACAAGTAAGGATACACACCTTACATACACACAAATAACACAAAATACCTGAAGGGCCGTGAGGATATTGGCTAAGGCTTGTCCGTATGTGTCATGACAGTGAACGGCAAGTGCAGTGGGTGGGATTTCCTTTATGACACTTTCCAACATTCTCCTCATGCTTCCTGGAGTTCCCACTCCAATTGTGTCTCCCAGAGAGATCTCATAGCAGCCCATGCCATACAATCTCTTAGATACCTACGGGCACAATTGAAGAGCTTGTAAAACAATGGAAACGAACAGACCCAAACCTGTTGTTCCTCAGCAAACATCATCTGGAGGTAAACACCACAACTAAGATTGTGATGTATCCATGGGAAACGTTTTAATTTTCTGATTCATTTCCTTGTTCATTAAATCCTAAGCATTATATAAAGCTCTGAATAGCATTAGTGTAATTATCTATATTTTAATATTCAAGATTAATATTCAAGTTTAATATTTTAATATTCAAGTTTGTCTTAGAGTCATAACTATCTATTCACATGTTCCATTAGGAATTATAAACTACAATTTCAACTATGGCAGGCTTACTTGTCTCAACTCTTTCTTTAATCAAAGGGAAGCAAAAAAAAAAAAAAAAAGGGGAAGCATTACAAATTTACTTTGGAAGTAGCATTTCTTAAGGAGTTAGATGAGGTGTCAAGAAATATCAATACCATTTTCAGCTCTGTCACTCAGTAGCTTTATAATTGGTAGAGGATCAAAATATTTCTGGCTTAATTTTTCTGTCTCATAAATGGACACACATATAATATGACCTTTCATTTCTTGACTCAAGTGCTAAGAGGTGATATTATAAAGAGATCTACCGCAAGGTCCCTTCAAACTGAATGAGTAACTTTACTTTGCGGGACAATAAGAACTGACATGAAGGCAGCATGGAATGTTAACAGAGGCATGGGTTCTGGAACAAGACGGGCCTGGATCTAAATCTCAGCTGTCATCCATGTTAGTCAGGTGATCTGGGCAGAAAATTAAACTTTATAAACTTCAGTCTCTAACACCCTTACTTCACATATTTTCTAATCCTTTTTTTTTAATTCTTAAGAGTTACAATAACAAAGATGGTGTCAATAATGACATATTTGGCTGTGAAAATGAAATGGGAAAATATATAAATAACTTTGTACACAATCTGGCACATGGTCACTCATTTATTACGTACTTCTTCAGTGCCATTGCTTGCTAGGCACTGTGCTAGGTGCTAGGATATAATAGGGAGACAAATATGGAGATGGCTCATGCTGTTATAGAGCCTGGAGGCAAGTGAGGACAGACCTTAATCAATTCCATTTGGAAATGTGTAATTACAGCTAAAATGAGAATTTTTAAACAGAGAAACAGGATTCTAAGAGCATGTGGCAAGAGAAATTAACCTAGATCTGTCAAGCAGCAAGGACCCAGGTGGCAGCTTAAGATAAAGTAAGCATTAACTTGTTGACAAGGTTGAGAAGGAAGAGTATGAAAAGAAGGCTCCAGGTCGAATATCAAACGCAGAAGCAAGTGTGTTGTGGGAAGCTGACATATAAAATACATTCCAGGAAAGAGAAAAGTGAAATGCAAAGGACAGGGTGAGGAGAAAGCAACAACCAAAAGGGAATGAAGCTACTCAAAGCTGGAGAGGTAGGCATGAGGCAGATCCTACAGGGCCTTGCAAATCCACCAAGTTTAGAATTTTGATTGAGGATTCTATCATAAGAGCACTAGAAAGCCATGGCAGAATTTGGGTTAGTAGTGATATAATCAGATTTGATTTTCAGAAAGGCAATATCAAAAACAGGATGGAGGGTACTCAGAAGACTATTATTGGATGAAAACTTAGATTTAAAAAAAGCATAATGCTGATTCTCCTCTACTGCCTGTTAAATGCTAGAATTTCTTAATGGCCAGGGAAAGGAGAATGAAGCTTCAAAGGAGAAATCTCACCAGTTGGAGGAAATTCATAAAGTGTGGTGTCAAGGGAACAAAAGGGATATAAGGGGTGCAGGAAGGAGGAAATGGCCACTAGTCCCAAATTCTACTGCTAAGAGAAGGACTAAACCGAGTTTTGCATTTCTTGGTCCAAGTGTTAAGTAGTGATCTTATAAAGAGGGATTTCAGTGGAGTGATGGATGGTTTAGAAGTCAACTCGGGTATAATGAAGAGTGGCGTAAGAGGAAATGGACACCACTACTGTAGACAGTCTTTTGAAGAAACTTAGATGTGGAAGGATGGAGAGAGTTGATAACTAGGTGAGGATGCCGAATTAAGGGAGAACGTAGAGTGGCATAAGAGGAAATGGACACCACTACTATAGACAGTGTTTTGAAGAAACTTAGATGTGGAAGGATGGAGTCGATAACTAGGTGAGGATGCCGAATTAAGGGAGAACGTTTTCAGATGGAAGAGGCTTGAACATGTTCAAGTGCAAACGGGAAAGAATCTAAACAGGGACTAAGTGAGGGGAAGAACTAGAGACTTAAAGGACAAGAGAGTGAAAACAGGTTGCATAAGTCACTTCAGAAAGTAAGAGAGTGAGTTGGCTACAGAATATATTAGAATAACACAGAAGGCTATTAAAGGCTGCTGGCGATGAATTTGTAATGTTTCTAATCTGCCTGTCACATAATTCTTTTCAGCAACTGCTCAGGCATTCTGGTGCAGGAATGGAGAACCCGAGGGTAGGTGTGGTCCATCCAGAGACGGCAGAGGCAGAAGAGCAAAGGGTCTGGTGTATAGGCAGAGTTGGGTTAGATTTTGTGGAGTCTGAAATTACACTATTTTGGAACTGCTCTTTAAGACAAAAATACATAACTGTGAATTCACATTATTAACAGAGTCTTGGAAGGATCCCATGAGGGTGAAGGACTACAACGTGTTCTTTAAGACAAAATACATAATTGTGAATTCACATTATTAACAGTCTTGGAAGGATCCCATGAGGGTGAAGGACTACAACATGTATGCTTCGTTATCTTATGGTATATTTGCCTCTGTGTGCAAAGGTCTTGCTTAAATAATGGACCCTGAGCTATCCCTCATTTGAAAAATCTGCACTGCATTTCAAAAGTTCAAATACACAAAAATAGGACTGGCTTTAGCCAAACTGAAAGTTTTCCCAGCCTAAATTTTGATTTCTAACTGTACCATCTTCACTGCTTTAGTACCACATTAACAAATTTATGAACATTCACAGGTGCACATTAATGTATTTCATATATAAACGAGTCTCTGAGATAGTCTAATATAATCTCAAAGACTGAGCATTTTGCATCCATTGCTATCTATTAAGAAACAGGAATAGTGAGTGAAATTGAACTTTCATAAGAAGTCCTAACTGACTAATCTATTCCTGTAAATCGTTCTGGAATAGCATCTTGAATCTCAGCAGTAAGAGCTATAGGATCCCAAAGGAACAAAGTCCTGCGTATACTCCATACATGTGCCAAAAGTATGCAAGAGAACAAAAGAATGCTACTGGAGCAACCAAGGCAAAGTTGAAGTGTGCACAAACTGCCCGGACATACTGGTAGGAAGGGCACTCACTGCGGTCTGCCCACCGAGAAGCAAAGCAGACACTTTTATTCCCTCCACCTTGGACCACCCTAAAGATGAAACTCAAATGTTACTTAACTCTGAACAGTTATAGGCAATATATAGGTCCTCAGTGTTAAAATGAAACTATTAGTTAAGCAATCACATGACTCCCACTCCATGGTTCCCTTTAGTCTCTGTTGTGCAGATGCACTAAATAGTGAGGGAAATAGACTCCTTTTAAAAATAGCATACATCATTTTACCATGAATCAGAAAACCAAAGGCATATCTTACTTCTGTCACTTTTTGCGGTGTGATGCTTCCTTCATATGGACAGCCCAGGGCACAAGACACATACCTAGATTTAAAATACAGAACCATATAAATATGAGTATGGTGGATAAGCCGCTTCCTATTTTCCATTTTATAAAAATAAAGCAATAGCCCCCCAAAAAATCATCATGAAATTTTATTTTTCATCCTTCAGTATTGTTTTATGCTCAGACCAAACAAAAGAATAGTGAGTGAAATTGAACTTTACATCCTTCAGTATTGTTTTATGCTCAGACCAAACAAAAATAATTTCAGAACATTTTCAATTTAACTCACATGTTCATCCTCCTAATAATTACAATTTGATATATGTTATTTGATGGTAGATGGGAATAAAATGTAGGTGCTTATCCTATGGGATTTTTTCTACTATGGCAACATGTGAACATTCAAAGCGGAAAATACCAGTGAAATATAGTTTGATTTAAATAAGTATATACATTCAACTGTTAACTATCCAGGTTTTTGGAACCACAGAGAAAGATCATGTAGATGACTAACTGAACTTTGCTCTTCACTCCCATCTGGATGTCTTGGCCTCATTTAGAGAGTCATTAATCACCCCAAAACTCTTAGAACTGGCCACAATCTCAAAGTTCATCTTGTTTATCTCTCGTGGCTGTACCTAAATCATCCCAAACAGAAGAGCAGCTAGTCTGCTTTTAAAAGGCTCCAAATAAGGATATTCCATAAGCTTCTTCAATAATTTAATATTAAAAGTCAAGCCTTTCCTGCAAGGACAATGATACATTTCCATCTTAAAGTATTAAGCTTTAGAAAAAGTCTGCTTTCACTATTTTTAGCTCAACACCAATCCTATTTTATTAAACTTTTCTCAGAGACTTTGCAACACTTGCATTAAAATCATGCATCATGCATCTGATTGTCAGGAATGAAGCAATTCACAGGAGGAAGAGGCAGGTGGTGGGAAATGAGGCTGCAGATCCAGTTCTTCAGACCAGAATATGAGAGATTGTAGAAAGCAAGGGCCTTGAATGCCATGCCAAGAGTCTAAACTTTGAGATCATTCAAACTTACTTTGGGGCACTCAAAATTATTAGGTAAGTTATTGACAAGATCAGATTTGTTTTCCAGAAATGTAACTCCTTGGGAATGCTAGAAGTGGTTACCAGAAGAAAGGTGGAGGCAAAAACAGAAGAGAAGAAAAAATCATATTTCCTTGATTCTAAAATGCTGTCGACTGGAAGATATACTATGGATTTCATTACAGGTTTTGGAGTAAGAAAATATAATATATAGTAAATAATTCAATCCATATCCATTGATTCTAAAGATGTAACCTAATTTCAATGTAAATATGAATAAAGTTGTGTTTTGACATTAAATAAGCCGTTATGAGGACAGGGAAGGAGAAAGAGGGCAAATTCAAGTAAAATTTGACAGTCCTGCTGGACAGGAAGCCCTCTCTCTGCTTTTCTAATTACTAGAAACTAAGTTTATTGTTTGATTAATCTATACATTTGATCAAGATATGTGAAATTGAAAAATGTACTTCTGCAAGCATAACATTAGAGAAGGTTAGGTCTAAGGATGTAAAAGAGTAAATATTTTCATTGAATTTATTGGGGTGACATCGATTAATAAAAGCATATAAGTTTCAAGTGTACAACTCAAAAATACATCATCTGCACACTGCATTGCGCACGCATCACTCCTAGCAAAGTCTCTTTCCATCCCCACTTACTCCACCGTTGCCCACCTCCACCTAGCCCACCTCCCTTTTCCTATGGCTATCACCACACTGTTGTCTGTGTCTATGAGTTATGCATATATGTTCTTTGGCTAATCCCTTCACCTTCTTTCATCCAGTCCTCCCACCCATCTCCCCTCTGACTACAGCTGTCAGTCTGTTCATGTATTCTTGCCTCTGGTTTGTGTTTATTTTGTTCATTAGATTCCACATATAACTGAGATCATAGGGTATTTGTCTTTCTCTGACTGGATTATTTCATTTAGCATAATAATATCCAGGTTGATCCAAGCTGTCACCAAATTAAGATTTCCTTCTTTTTTATGGCCGCATAGTATTACGTTGTATAAATGTACCAGTGCTTTTACATCCACGCATCTACTAATGGGAACTTGGGCTGTTTCTAGACATTAGCTATTGTAAATAAAGTTGCAATGAACATAGGGATGCATGTATTCATTCGAATTAGTGTTTTGGGATTCATAGGCTATTTTCCCAGAAATGGGATGGCTGGATCACATGGCAGTTTTTTTCAATTCAGATAATGATGATTATAGATGATGTTTTGTCAATATAAGTATATTGAATCTGAACCCAACATATCTAGATGTGATTAAATAGAAAACCCAAGCCATCCATTTATATGCTGTTCCTCTAAATGTGAAAAATACAATAAGCAAAAAATAGCAAGTGCAAAACAATATGAAACTAACCTTTCCTGAATTTCTATTACCTGGCCATAGCTACCACTCTATGCCATAACCCTAAGTCTCTCTGAGTACATTTTTAAAAAATATATATTTTATTGATTTTTTACAGAGAGGAAGGGAGAGGGATAGAGAGTTAGAAACA
>NW_005356519.1:1527787-1553778 GCF_000412655.1 Myotis brandtii
GCCCTTGACTGGAATCGAACCTGGGACCCTTGAGTTCGCAGGCCAACACTCTATCCACTGAGCCAAACTGGTTAGGGCTCTGAGTACATTTTTATTCACTCAAGTTTTCCTGCTAGTCTTTTCCAGGTCCATGGCTTGCCTGGTCTTCACACTCCATGATATTTCATCTTTCTATGTTCTCCATCTTTGTAAGTTGGGTAGTCACTGCTTTAACCTATTTTCACATGGGGCTACTTTCTCCAAAGTGAATGTGATGGTTCTCAACTGTGTTCAGTCACTGGACTTTAACCCTCTAAAACAGAGGGCAGAAAACTAAGGCACACAGCAAGTCCTCCTCACCACTCTTTAGCAAATAAATTTTTATTGGACCAAACCATGCCCATCTGTTTAGCTATAACCCATGGATACTTTTGTATTGTAACAGCATAGCTGAGTGGTTGAAATGGAGACCATCAGAAACACAAATCCTAAAACAATACTCTCTGGCCTTTACAGAAAAAGCTTGCCAACCACTGGCAAAAGGGAAGGCATAATCATAAGTGCAAAAATATGCTGCTTTGTCTACTTGGACTTGTGGCTAACAGCAGTTTCTAGACCTCCGCTCTTTTCCAATAATCTACGACAGCGGTTCTCAAACTCAGCTGTACAGAATCACCTGGGGAGCTTAACAAACAAAACCAAACCCTGGTGAATAGGATACTCTCCAAACTAGTTGAATCAGAGACTTAGAAAATGGAATCCAACCTTTAATATTTTAAAATTATTTTTAAAGTTCCATTATTTGCTAAGTTGAAAACCACTCAGCTATTAGTAATACTGCCTTATCTGGAGTGCCTGATTGAGTCCCTTATATAAAAAGTGATATTCAATAGACCTGATAGTATCTAATCTCAGGAATTTCCTGGCTACTATGCCACAGCATTTTTACCCATCTTTGAAAGGCTCGTGGTTAAATTTATAATTTTTACTTAGTGTGTTCTCATGGCGATTTTAGTTTCTGTTGGGGTTCCACAAGACTCTTGTATTATTTAAATGTCCCTAGGAAGGAAACCTGACTTCCTTGCCCTTGCCCTGAGATCTTTACCAGTCCCTGGACAAATTTCTGCCTTAATTTCTCAGTTGATTTCTACCGTACCCATGTGTTATAAATCCACACTATACATGGCATAGGTTCCAGTGACTGCATTGGCAAGCAAGTCTTTTCAGGCTCCAAGAATGCTCAGTTACAAATCCATGTTTTAGCAGAACATCTATCTTTTCTCATGTAGACATTAAAATCCTATTTCTAAGTCACGAGGGACTATAGCTAGGATGGATACCCATGTGTTAGTGGCATCAACCGGAATGCTAATCACATTTTTTAAATAAAATCTTGGGACTTTTCTTTTCTTAGAATGGCTATATGTTTTAAAAGTTGTTATATTTTTGTGTTTGCAATGGGAATAGAAAAAGGAGTCCCTGCATCAGCTCAGTCCTCCTCTCTCTCACCATATGCAGATAACTCCAGGGACAACTTCCAATCTCGTGAATATTATGAATCGATTGCTTGCCACATTCAGATGACATATTAAGCTCAATCTGTCCAAAATGATGCTCATCCCTATTTCCCCTGCATTTTCCATTTTTAAAAAAACACCAGAGTCATTTCCAAAGTCTGTCCTGCTAAATCACTCAAAGGTCACCTTTGAGAACATATTCGAAGTTTAGCTAATTCTTCTCCTGCAGCCTCTACAGCATGTGGCCTCTGCCAATGACAGCCCAAGTATACACAACAGCCCCTGTGTCCCCTCTCCAGGACAGCCATAGACGTCTCCTACATGCTCTCCTTGCCTCTAGTCTCTTACCGCTCATTTTCCCTCCAGGTTTTATTGCCAAAATGAGATTCTTAGAGAATAGATCTCACTACATATTTTTCCACTTTGAAAATCTTTCACGGGCCTGCCATTGTCTACCAAATAAGCTTACTATTCAAGTTCAGCAATTTGTGAAAACTCTATGTAACTTTCTTTTTTTTTAAAAAAAAGTATATTTTTATTGATTTCAGAGAAGAAGGGAGAGTGAAAGAGAGATAGAAACATCAATGATGAGAGAGAATCATTGATTGGCTGCCTCCTGCATGCCCCACACTGGGGATTGAGCCTGCAACCCGGGCATGTGCCCTGACTGGGAGTTGAACTGTGACCTCCTGATTCATAGGCTGATGCTCAACTACTGTGCCACAACAGCTGGGCTTTAGTGTAACTTTCTTCCTCTCTTCCATTCACAGCCTCCAGAACTCCTATTCCAGTAAACGTAAACTTCTTCCTGTTACCCAAACATTTCTTGAGATTTCTCTTCACTATTCCTTTGCTCTTTGTAGATTTCCTACCCTGATTAAAAAGGCCACCATTTCTGAGTATATTTCATATATTTACCTATCTTTAATGACTTTATTTTGCAGTTAATACCTTCTTCATGAACTTTCTCCAAATAACTCCAGAAAAATTTTAAATAGTATTACTTTAAACTTAATAGGATTTATCTATATCTCTGTTACTGTACTTGCCTTTTTTTGAGCAATATAATAATTATTACCATTCTGCTGGTAACTCTGAAATCAGACAATTTTTTCATTTTCATATTCCACATAGTACCACAAGGCACTACATTATATAAAACACTCATTATTTCTTGAATGAATTAATGCACCAATATGTTTGTTAAAATGTCATTTTCATCCTCTGAATAATTTTCTATAAAGTTACCTATAAAATCAATGTATAGCTAAATGCAGGCTATTGATGTTCTAACTCCTATAGCTAGAGATGATAGCACAGATTTGGAAGTTCAGATTTGGAACCAAGTTTAACATTATTTAGGATGACAGAGTAATAAAGAAATCCCCAATCATAATGAAGCTAATTGTGTTAAAATTACTAAAAAGTGCAGTGTTAAAATAAACTCTGCAGAATGAGTTGGGAGTTGTTTTATGTGTGTTTGTTGAACTGAATCGCAAAAAAGCACTTACACTTAAGCCTTACTCAAGTCTACCTCCCCACAGTCACCGCACGTTCCTCCAATCATCTTGGCAAAACAAAAGAAAAAGGATTCGTAAAATCTTGAATAAATGTCACCATCACTTGAAGTGAAGAGTCAACCATGCCAACATCAGAAGATACAAACAATGACAAGAGTGATGAGATGGCATGCAATGTCTAAAGGTAATCAAGATATTAAATATATGAGCTGCTCTGACATACTAGTGCAGAATATATCAACCTATTCCATTAGGATTCCATTACTAATAAACCAACAAAAAATGTTTGAGAGACTATTGTGCACTTATCACTGTAGATGATATAGGAAATAAAGACTGTCCAGTGGGTCTCAAGAAACAATTCTGCTAAGATTCTCCATTTGCTCTAAAATGCTAATTTTGTGAGAAATGCAAAACACATTCTTTCCTCAAAAGCTCTACATGATGGCTATTTAGATATGACTGTTCAAACACAGCTTATACATATTAACTATTGCTAGGTATGTATTATTCTAGCACACAGCAGTGATGGAATAATATCTACTAGTAAGATTAAAAAAAGTACAAACTCTCATACAGACCACATGTATGAATGAAAATTTTAACAGATGTCTGTTTTTTAGAGTTTTCTTGTAACATATTTTGGTAAATTATGATTTGAAGAAGATGGTGCCATGTGTGCAAGTGAATTCCATTGGTGTAAGTCAGACCAATGGAAGGTATTTGTTACATCAGTCATGAGAAACACTGCCTGCCAGTCACTGTGTATTTTAAAAACTGAGTCCTAAATAAGAGGCTCATTAACTCACTCAATAAGAGTGCTATTACCTTCAGGGTCCGGATCCGAATCCAAAATGACATTTTGCATTAGACAGGAAAGATAGGAAATACAATATGTACATCATGGCCTAGCGGTTTGACGAGCAAACAGGCAGGTTGCAAGTTTTTTTTTTTTTTTAAATATATATTTTTACTGATTTTTTACAGAGAGGGAGAGAGAGGAATAGAGAGTTAGAAACATCAATGAGAGAGAAACATCAATCAGCTGCCTCCTGCACACCCCCTTTTGGGGATGTGCCCGCAACCGAGATACATGCCCTTGACCGGAATCGAACCTGGGACCCTTGAGTCAGCAGGCCGATGCTCTATCCACTGAGCCAAACCAGTCAGGGCAGGTTGCAAGTTTTTTAATAAATGCATTGAGTTATAAATTATCTCTATCTCTCAAAGGAAAAACCAGCAATATAAATTAAAGACTTAAATGTAAGCCCTCAAATCATAGATTATATAGAAGAAAACATAGGCACCAAGCTCCTGGACATTGGTCTTAGCAATGTTTTTGTGGATTTGATTCCAACAGCGAGGGAAACAAAAATAAAAATAAACACATGGGACTACATCAAATTAAAAAGCCCCTGCACAGCAAAAGAAACCATCAACAAAATAAAAAGGCAACCAATTGAATGGGAGAAGATATTTGAAATGATATTTTCAATAAGGGGTTAATATCCAAAATATGTCAAGAACTCATACAATGTTTCAATAAAAAAAAACCTGATTAAAACATGGACAGAAAATTTGAATAGACATTTTTCCAAGGAAGATATACAGTTGGCCAACAGGCATATAAAGAGCTCTTCAATATCATTAGTTATTAGGGTAATGCAAATCAAAACCACAATGAAATATCACCTCACACCTTTTAGAGTGGTTATTATCAAGAAGAAATAGCAAGCCTTGGACAGGTGGTAGAGAAAAGGGGCCTCTCAGGCATGGTTGGTTGGGAATGTAAATTGGTACAGCCACTATGGAAAACAGTTTCTCCAAAAATTAAAAATAAAACTACCATATAATCCAGCTATTCCACTTCTGGGTATTTATCTGAAAAATATGAAAACCCTAATTCAAAAAAAGGTATATATATCCTGTGTTCACTATAGCATTATTTATAATAGCTAAGATATGGAAGCAAACTAAGCGGTCATCAGTCAGTGAGTGGATAAAGAAGATATGGCACCTATATGGTGTGTGTGTGGGGGTGTGTATGTAAGATGTGGTATACACATAATGGAATACTACATGGCCATAAATAAGATGAAATATTGCTATATGCGACACCATGGATGGACCTTAAGGGTATTATGCTAAATAAAATACATCAGAATTAAAAACAAAAATTATATGATTTCACTCATATGTGGAATATTTTTTAAAAAGGAAAGAAAGCAATGAACTAACCAAAACAAAACAAAAACAAGTTCACAGATACAGACAATGGATTGGTGGTTACCAGAGAGAAAGGGGGTTAAGGGAAAGGCAAAATGGATAAAGGTGGTCAAATGTATGATGAAGAATGAAAAGGAGACTTTTGGTGGTATTGAATACAGATATCCTATCTAATAATAGACAAACATGGTAATTAACCGTACCTCCGACACGCTTCCCATTGGCTAATCAGGGCGATATGCAAATTAACTGCCAACCAAGATGGCGGCCGGCAGCCAAGCAGCTGAAGCGAACAGGAGGCTTGCTTGCTACAGTGAAGGAGGAAGCCAAGGTTCCCCGCCTGCCGCGGCCCAGCTCTGAGCTGCACTCTAAGGAACAATGTTGCAATTATAGAAGCTAAACAAACCCCATGCTTTCAGCCAGCCGGCCGAGCTGGAATTGCAACAGTGTTTCAATTATAGAACCCAAACAAACCCAGATATCTGCTTTCAGCAGCCAAGGTCTCAGAGCTGGAGCCGAGCCTCAGAGCTAAAGTCGGCTCTCAGCTCCAGTGACAGCCATAGAAGGTAAATAAATCCCAGAATAAAAAACCTGCCCTGAGTGTGACGGGGGGAGTGCCCCAACCCCCTGATCGGCCCTGCTCTGTGTGTGACATGGTGCGGCGCCCCAACCCCCCCATGGGCCCTGCTCTGTGTGTGATGGGGTGGAGCCGCAACCTCCCCATCAGCCCTGCCCTGAGTGTGACGGGGGGAGTGCCCCAACCCCCTGATCGGCCCTGCTCTGTGTGTGACATGGTGCGGCGCCCCAACCCCCCCATGGGCCCTGCTCTGTGTGTGATGGGGTGGAGCCGCAACCTCCCCATCAGCCCTGCCCTGAGTGTGACGGGGGGAGTGCCCCAACCCCCTGATCGGCCCTGCTCTGTGTGTGACATGGTGCGGCGCCCCAACCCCCCCATGGGCCCTGCTCTGTGTGTGATGGGGTGGAGCCGCAACCTCCCCATCAGCCCTGCCCTGAGTGTGACGGGGGGAGTGCCCCAACCCCCTGATCGGCCCTGCTCTGTGTGTGACATGGTGCGGCGCCCCAACCCCCCCATGGGCCCTGCTCTGTGTGTGATGGGGTGGAGCCGCAACCTCCCCATCAGCCCTGCCCTGAGTGTGACGGGGGGAGTGCCCCAACCCCCTGATCGGCCCTGCTCTGTGTGTGACATGGTGCGGCGCCCCAACCCCCCCATGGGCCCTGCTCTGTGTGTGATGGGGTGGAGCCGCAACCTCCCCATCAGCCCTGCCCTGAGT
This sequence comes from Myotis brandtii, assembly GCF_000412655.1. Classification (NCBI taxonomy): domain Eukaryota; kingdom Metazoa; phylum Chordata; class Mammalia; order Chiroptera; family Vespertilionidae; genus Myotis; species Myotis brandtii. The sequence continues at coordinate 1,534,322 of NW_005356519.1, forward strand.
GTGACGGGGGGAGTGCCCCCACCCCCTGATCGGCCCTGCTCTGTGCGTGTCAGGGGGCGGCGCCCCAACTCCCCAATCGGCCCTGCTCTGAGCCCGACCAGGGGCTGCACCTAGGGATTGTTCCTGCCCTCTGCCACCTGGGAGCAGGCCTAAGCCAGCAGGTCGTTATCTCCCGAGGGGTCCCAGACTGTGAGAGGGCACAGGCCGGCTGAGGGACAACCCCCCCACCAGTGCACAAATTTTTGTGCACCGGGCCTCTAGTCTCTATATATAAAAGCCTAAGTGACCGTTATGACTGGATGACTGGCTGGTAGCTATGATGCACACTGACCACCAAAGGGCAGATGCTCAATGCAGGAGCTGCCCCTTGGTGGTTAGTGCACTCCCACAGCCAACCTCCCGCAGCCAGCCAACCTCCCACAGTCCCTTCCCCTGGCCGGCCAACCTCCCGCGGTCCCTCCCCTCTGCCAGCCAGCCCCCATCAGCCCCGATTGCTGGCCAGGCCAAGGGACCCCACCCATGCACGAATTCGTGCACCTGGCCTCTAGTTGAATTATAATGTAGAACTGAAACTTGTATAATGTTATAAACCCATAAATTTACCTCATTTAAAATTATGAGTAAAGTAAAACATTATCACATCCTACAACTGTCTTTGTTTTTCTGTATCTAAAAATTATCTGTGATTGTCATTATTAGTTTAATTACTAATTTACCTTTTACTCTCTGTTCTTATTATTCTGTATCAATTTTTTTCCTGGGAATTTGAGAAGAAATACTGCAGTTACAGTTCACAGTCAAATACTTTTGCGTTTTAAAATTTTTTATAAACAATGGGTGAATAATTTTGTTTGGATCCTACAACCATTTTTAAAGTACAGTTTTGTTTTGTTTTTTAGCTTCCAGTAGGCTCAGACTTTCAGGGGGTTAATCATGGATCAAGTCATTCCACGTCAGAAGAAGAGGCCTAAATTGATTACGCAAAAAGGTTGTGCTTTGCTATGCACTACTGCTGACCTGTGAATTGTAATTTTTCATATGCATTTATAAGCATTTTAATAGCAAAATTACTAAGGGCACTTCAGTGGTAGTTTCCTTTTTAAATCAATATTCTCACAAAGAGCCTGGGCATATGATTCTTGTCACAAACACTTAGTGCACGTGATTCATTAAAGAGCTGACACTTACTTTAAACAAAAAGGAATAAGACCAGAACGTCTTATATTTTACAGTAGAGCTACTATGTTGATATTTTGAAGCATTTCAATTTTAAAAGGATCTTGACCAACTAAGAGATGATTCTTTCAATAAATGCCATTGATATAGAGAGAGAACGATTACATTTATAAAGCACTTAGGCTTCTTTGTCTTCTTAACTTTTTAAAAATTTAGACATAATAAAAATATAACTGAGATTTTTTTTAAACATGTCATGTGAATTGCACATTAAAGAATGAAGTCCAAAATGTAAACATTTCACTGCTCATTCACATATAATGTATATACAGCAGTAGTTAGCTGACTCGGCATTTTATGTCAATGACTTGGCATGCTGTCTTTTCCCAATGTGTCCCAGATGTTATCTAAAGTTCTGAGCATGTATTAAAAATGTGTCCACATGGATGTGCCTAAGTGTGTTCAGGAGGGAGGAAATCAAACATTGGCATTCATACTTTAATAAAAACTGCTGTTTTGACCAAATGAAAGTTTACTGTTATTATAAAAATTTAAATGGTGAGCATTTATAAAATGCATAGTGCCTTATGGCCTTTAAATCTAACAGCTGACGACATAAATTTTCTGGATGATGATCAAGAACATGTTGATGCAGCTGTTGCCATAGAAAGACAGGCTGAAGCATCTACTTCAGCTTCAAGTAGTTGAGAGTGAGTATGGCTCTTTTCTTTAAATGAGTACCAGTGGCCTATGATTTTTAATAATGAGTACCTAAAGCCCAGATCTCCAGTGAAAACAAAATCTAATTTATACTCTTTAAAAGTCTGGGGCAGGAAGAAGATACTTTTCAACTGCACAAATAAATAGCGAACTCACGTACTGAAAGGCATATTTCTAAAAGTGAATAGTGTTTCAGAAAATCTGTCCCAAAACATCCAGATCTGCATTGAGCAGTATACATGTGCCTATAGTATAACTCTACCGTAAGTCTCCAATGTACTTTCTAACTCATTTGACCAAGTGCACCCTCTCCATCTTGTACTTGTGGGCCCTTCCTGTCAAAGCCTGGGAAGCTTTTACATTGTGAGATGGTTAGAAATTTCTTTATTGCTGGGACAATATCAGTAATAATTATCCAACAACCAATATTAAAAAGGATTTAGAGTTTCTGTTAGTTTTATTACAGTACCTACTCTGTTTTATAAGTGGAAAACTAAGATGATAAAATCTGATATCATACAATTTATGCTTACATCCATCCTTCAACATTAAGAGAATTTCCTAGTTGATGTGTAAGCTGCACATGCATTTTACTTCTCATATTTATGTGTTTTTTTCAACTTTCCAGTGAGAATTACTTTACTCTAAAACCTACATGCTATGGAAATAGAATAGCTCCTTTATTTTTTCTCTTTCATCTAAAGGAGACAAAACAACTTATGTTTTAATTTAGAATCTTACAGTACAGCCCTTCTTTTTTATTGTGGTTTTATAACTTTGCATTAGTAACAGACATCCTTTATTTTCCGTCTATGGAAATACATTATGTCATTTTTAAATTTTTTTCTTCTATGTGTTTGCATGTTATGGATATATTTATTTACAAAAATAATTTTGTATCTTTAAAAAAATTCATGTTGGAAACATAGTACATAGAAATAAAGATGTTAAACAAAAGTATGCAAACCACCAAGATAGTTCACGATGGTACAGTCCAATTCCACTTGCCCTTCCAATGACCTTAGCTGAATTCTAATCCTTTTCTAATACTGTCCTACTGTCCCTCAAAATTGGATTCACTTGTCTTTCTCATTAGTTGCTGAAGATTTCCTGCCACCAGGAAATTTGGTCACCTCAACAAAAGGAAGTACAACCTGCATCTAAATTCAATTGCAGAACTCAGCCTTCTTTTACAAATGCTATGCATTTGAATTTATTAAGATGGTATGGTCTGTTTAGAACATATCCATCATAATAAAACTCAATAGAAAATTAGTTAATGTTTTAGAAATAACTTTTTTTAAAAAAATATATTTTTATTTATTTCAGAGAGGAAGGAAGAGGGAGAGAGAGATAGAAACATCCATGATGAGAATCATTGATTGGCTGCCTCATGTACGCCCCCTACTGGGGATCGAGCCCACAAATCGGGTAAGTGCCCTGACTGGGAATGGAACCATGACCTCCTGTTTCACAGGTTGATGCTCAATCACTGAGCCACACCAGCCAGGCCAACAACTTCTTTAAGTAATAAAGGGCTTGTTATACATTTCATAGAACACTGGCCTGGGTGTAGAACCTGTTTGCAATAGATGCTGCAACTACTGGTCCTGGAAGCAGACAAGAGAGAGGTTTTCTTTCTCTTTTCCTTTTCTATATACCCAGCTCTGGGGTCACCCAGAAAAAGTCAGCTGCGGAGAGGGAGGCTGACTGGGTGAAATGCTGGGCCCAATTCCCAGTGTAGCTCAAAGACTCACATTTGTTTTACATACTCTATTGGACTTCTAAATAAAATATTCTTTGAAGGAATACAGTTAAGGTTCTTAAAAAATTTTTTAAGTATTCGGAAACCACATTAGATGATTCCTTTCTAAATGCTGTTATGAGTTTATACCAATTTATTAAATCACACTGGGCTGAGATAAAATGATGGCTGCATTTAGATATTTCAGTATTAATAAAATGAGTAACAACATCAGGTCTGCATGCTTGTCCCTTGGATCCCAACTGCATTACACATTGCACGATGTAGGGACACTGTAATCATTAACTGATATTAATGAGATGTGCGACTATATAGCAGTGGCCCTGATCAAATAAAGCACAAATAAGACGCCCTAGGTATACCTTTATGACTGATAAAATAATGTTTAGATAGTTTATAAATGGTCTTTAACAACTGATGTTAACTAAATAGAATCTGTGGGATTTCATACCCTCGTGCTGGAATATTCAGGTGCCTTGCAGACTTAACAACCTCCTCAAACTTCTCCATACTTTCTTCAATAGAACAGTTAATATTCTTCCTGCTAAAGGATTCAGATGCAGCACCAAAAACAGATATCTCTGTGGCCCCAGCAGCAACCTGAAAAACATAATTTAAAGGCAAAAGCTAATAAGTTTAAAACTACTCTATAAAGGCATACTTGTATTCTTTAACATCTGCCTTAGAATTTAAAATTACATTCCTCTCATATTGCCACATACTCTCTTTTGAAATGTAAAAATATTTTATAATAACAGAATAATTCCAGAAACCACAACACTCATAAATACATGAGGCACAGAAAACACAGTAATGATGTTCCAATATAATATTGCCTTTCCTAAATGACGTTACCCTCAGAAATATTTCACCTTAATTATGGAAAATACTAGCACCCAATAAAACCTCTTAATATCAATAGAAAACATAATTTTTAGACCAATTATTAAAATAGAGTACAGTAAATGCTTTCCTTTTCTTCTCTTCTTACAGTCTAACAGAAAAACATTTCTCCAGTTCATCATTTAGATAATGTCCCAAATCTTCCCACCTATTTTTAAAAATACATATTTTTTTATTGATTTTAAAGAGGAAGGGAGAGAGAGATAGAAACATCAATGATGAGAGAGAATTACTGGTTGGCTGCCTCCTGCACACCTCCCACTGGAGATCGAACCCACAACCCAGGCATGTGCCCTGACTGGGAATTGAACTGTGACCTCCTGGTTCATGGGTTGATGCTCAATCACTCAACCACACTGGTCTGGCTCTTCCACCTCTTAACCTAGCTTCCAGTGGTTCATCCCTTGACTGCTACCACCATATTCTTCTGTGTCTAATGCCTAATCCTCTTGCCAGTCTTTAAATCCAACCAGTTAACCTAATCAATTTTTTTTTGGTCCCTTTTACCATCTTCACTCCTTCCCACAGGCTTCGCTAGTGACTTTTTTCAAATGTCAAGCCTCCTAGTTTTCCAGCTGAAATTTAAGACTTTCTATGAATGTATCTCTAGCATTGTGCCAAAATTTTCCTCTCTTTCTGATACCCTATTAATACATTAAGAACAATAAATTCTGTCATCTTTCCTGTAATTTAAATTGTATATATATATATATATGGGCTTCCACTTTTCCAAATAAATTTTTAAGCTCTAAAATTAAATTTATTAAACACTTACTATGTGCCAGTATTGTTGTTAGTACTTTGCATATCCTATTTCAAATCAACAATCTTGTTTACTGCATATTATTATACCGTTTTATAGTTGAGAAAACTGGAGACAAAGAAGCTAAATCACTAGCCCGAGGTCACAAAGCTATCAACACTCTGGAGCCTTGTTCTGAGCACAGGCTTGCCTCACGCCCAAGCCAACATTTGTTTCACTCCTTTACTTACTTACAAAAGCTATTATGGGATGTCCTTTCAGTATGTTTTCAAGGTAGATACATTCCCTGCTTTTTTTAGGCCCAAAAGACAGCAATATTTATAATTTCTTAAAATGCCTCTTTTTTCTTTACAATGTGACAAATCATTATATCGAATCAAACTAAAGTGGTTTTAACAAGACACACTAATACCCACCACCTCAACTTTATGCAATGGAGTCCGAAATACAAAAGTGAAAAATATCCATTAACATCAGAAACAGCTGCTGTGAAACTTTTACACTAAAGCTATGGAAGCGTAACACCTTAAGCCTTTCCTTAAAATTGCACTAATTCTTTTATGTGTAATTACTAAAGCTTTTGCATATAAATCCCTAAATTGCAGAGGACTAGGAGGAAACAAGCCAGAGAGGAACAGGAAGGCTGTGAGAGGTGGTTCCAATGAGAGCGACTGGCTTCAGCCAGAGGAGAGAGCAGCAGCAGCAGAAAGCTGACCCCAAAAGTGGACAAGAGTAATCATTCACTACAATAGTAGCAACTACAATGCTGTACTGAGAAATGGTTAGTTAGGGTATATTCCAGTCCTTATTTAAAGGGAATGCACAAAATATCCAAAAAATTCATCAAAATGAATAATTGTATTTTTGTGTTTTGATTCCTTTGAATGGTTAACTTGGAAGAACCATTTACACAGAGCACTCTAATCCCTAATTGTTCCATGAGGTTACTAATCTCCAGGTATTCGTGTGAATATATTAGCATAGTATTTATAAAGGATAACAAGTGAGGTACATTTGACGCCATTTTAACTTTGTAAGGACCTTTAAAATAATAAGACACTGATTTTCGAAAAATTAGTAGCATACTTACAGCACGGTGAAAACCCTGAAGATTAGGAGTAAGGACAGGATATCTAACTCCTGGATATTGATGAATGCCTTTCATCACTTCAGTGTGATCAGCCATCTTAAACACATAATAGTTATATGTAAATATATCACTCAATATTCTATGAAGCAGGCTTTTAGTTTTTCAGGAAGATTATAATTGCATGCAATTAATTAATGTATATTCTATAAATCAATGTTTGAAATAACAAAACTATACCAATATCACTAAAAATATGTTGTTTTCAACGCCATAAATATAGAATACCTAGATCTGGGTTTAACTTAATTCATAAAATTATTACAGCCCTAGCTGGTTTGGCTCAGTGGATAGAGCATCAAACCTCAAATTGAAGGGTTTTGGGTTCAATTCTGGTCAAGGGCTCGAACCTCGGTTGGGCTGAGTGCAGGAAGCAACTAATCTATGTGTCTATCTCATATTGATGCTTCTCTCTCTCTCTCTGTCTTTTCCCCTCTCTTCCTCTCTCTCTAAAAAATACAATGGGAAAATATCCTTGGGTGAGGATTAACAAAAACAAAAAAACGTTATTACAAATGATCATGAATCCTAAATTCTACTATTTTCATTTACTGATCTTTATTCTCTTTCTTTCATTTCATAGACCAAGCCTCAAATACCCCTGAGATTGGGGAGAGTTTGAAAGACAATATGTTATGCATTTACCTTCCACATGAAAATTTTATGTCCAAATAATTTTCAGTGTTGAAATTTTATAATGCTTAGTACAGTGAAAATTACACATCTCTGTTAGGATAATTTAACAAGGCTGAGATACCAGTATATTGCATATATGTTTTATTTAGTAATATTCATATTGCTTTATGCTGCACTGTCATCAGATTACTGTGTGTTTTCATAATGCAAACAAAAAAAAACACAATGGAGTATACAACAGGAAAATTTAACTTATCCTGAAAGACTTCATTTTTCTATATTTTCTATGACTCATAAAAATAATCAACCTTGAATTAAAATATCAAATTTACTAGTTTCCACAAAGTGTATAATTTAGCCGCCTAGAACAATAATTGATGATCCAATCCCATAACCGTCACATAGATAAATTACCACTGACATAATCCTGAGCTTCACACATTTATGAATAATAAATTATGGCATGAAAAATAAACATGAGGAACAATATGTAAACAATGAAAATTATATGAAATGAGCATGGATAAAGCTGTGAAAACATATATACCAATCCAAAATTTGTATCTTCAATATAGGAATGGATGAGGGAAGGCTTGTGTTTTCTCTACAATACTGGTTTGTTGTAATGAACATGTATTGTTTTTCATTTAAAAGTGAAATAAAAGTAAAACAAAGTATAATTTTTTTCTTAATATAACTACACTTTTAAAAATATGAAATTGTTATAATATTTACTCTTATTCTTCAATTGGTCTTACTGACTCTCAGTTAAATGCCAGTAGAATTAAACTTAATACTTTCAATGAATATAATTTGGAACAATTACATAAAAATTTAAAATTAAATATTTAGAGGCAAAAAGAGTACCTCTCATTGACTACCATCATGCCTTATGGACATGTAAGCTTTCATGCTTCATTCTTTCCATACGCATTTATTTATCTGAAATGTGATTCTTACACACTTATTTCTTAGGGGTCACATGTACATAGGGATATCCCCCCCACCTCACAGCTGCATCATTTACGACTATCCACTGTAGTCATCTCCATTGCATAAAAGCTAAGTCATTTCATTCTAAGTTGATTTAACTTTAATCCAGATGTTTATTGAGCACCTACTAGGTCTAAAGCCCTATGGTAGGCCCTGTGGGAAATATAAATACAGAAAAGTAAGGTCCTTGCACTAAATAATGCACAATATAGTGGGGGAGATAAAACAGATGCACATGGAAAGATAACAATCCAAAAGAATATACTGGCTATAAATGAGAGTACAGATTATAAGATGTGGATTTCTCATTGAGGGAGGCCATTGTGGGGAAATGAGCTGATATGCTGTGAGAAAAGCTCAGCTTATGCAGAGAGGCCACATGAAGAGGCCCACATGGAGAGCAGTCAGCATCAGCATGACCCCTAAATTTGTGATCCAAGGGCGATTTAGATGACTTTATCCTCCAGCATGTGAGTACCAGATGAGGCCCCATACAGTGTGAACCAGAAACAACATGCCCTTCTATACTACTCTGCTCTAATTTCAATCCTCAGATTTTTGTTAGTTTAACAAATGTTTATTTATACCACTAAGCTCTCAGGAAATTCATTACATAGCCAAAAAGGCTGAAACAATAAAAAAAAAATCAACAGGGCTGGAAAAGAGGAGGACAGGTGCACAGATAAGAACCTGATGTTTGGCTAGAGAAGAGCCAGCCACTGTGATGTTTTTGAGTTAAGTTCCCATTACTCTAAAATTCCCAGATACTGTGAAAGGAATAGAAAGCCACGTGGAGTGGGTGTTTAATTAACAGGAGAATCCTGGAACAAATGCAGTATTTTAGGAAGAGTAATCTGGGAGAGATGCAAAGGGCAGGCTAGAGAGTAGAGAGGCAATTTTCAGGCAATTTTGCTAAGTTCTGTTGTAGAGAAATGGCACAGGGAATAGATAACCCCAAAAAAACCAGTGGGACACAGAGGCTACTAGTATAAGGCCATGGCTTTGCTTAAAAAATGTTGTCCTTGGTATTGTATAACCTTCTTTTCAAAATATCTTATGTTTGTGCATATTTCAACACAATTCTCGATTGCATCTTCATGAATTTAGCCTTTGTGCTCGAGTGTCACTCATTCTCTTTTTCTTCCTCCCTCACTCCCTCTCTTGCAAGCACATGTTTTCTCTCAGACATGTACATGTAAACATGCACACACAAATTATAATACAAATTTTAGAGCTTTTATTTCTAATTTGAAGAAGAAAAGCAAAGTCACAACTAGTTTTAGGATATTGCAATGAAATCTAAAACAACACTCTCTTACCAGAGAATAATGTTAATCGGTACTATGAACACTTATGTCTAACTAAACATAGTATGCTTAAATATTTATTAGAGACATTTACATTAACATGATAACAAATAGGCATAAAGAGTGCTTCTCTAACCAACACACAGATTAGGGTAAAGTATGTGCATCAGAAAAGAGCACAAAGGGCACAAAACAAAATTTAATCCTTAAGAAATGTAGGTTTTATTATCCTGTAAGTGATTATTTCATTTTACATGTTATTTAACAAAAATGTTGAACCAAAATGAAGAAATGTATGTAATGGAATAATGACTCAAGAGATGCTTCATCAGTAGAACCAGAAAATAAACAGAAACAAAGTAACTAAATTATTAGGTCATGAAAACTAAGCTTTGATAATCATTAAAGATACCTTAATGAAATTATCATAAATATATTAATTAGAATCCACCAAATCAGTATTTTATTTCCTTTTTGAAAATAGTCACAATATAATGAGGTATTTTTAAAAAATAACAGTATTGCCCTGACTGGCTTGGCTCAGTGGATAGAGTGTCGGCCTGCGGACCAAAGGGTCCCGGGTTCGATTCCGGTCAAGGGCATGTGCCTTGGTTGCCAGCACATCCCCAGTGGGGGGTGTGCAGGAGGCAGCTGATCGATGTTTCTCGCTCATCAATGTTTCTAACTCTCTATCCCTCTCCCTTCCTCTCTGTAAACAATCAATAAAATATATTTTAAAAAAATAACAGTATTCTGTCTAAATTTGGTCAATAAAGACAATTATGGAAAGAGCTTTAGGAAATGCTGATAGGATATAATTGTATTATAATAAATAAAATAGAGCAGGTTTCAATGAAAGGTATAAAGTCCCAGCCTTATTTATTTATTCATCATTTATTTAACTCTTAGGTGTACACGTATACTTTAAGTTTGATGTTCTTTTGATGTCTAACGTTTATTATTCAAACAATAAGAAAACTATTTGTTTTTTAAACAAATCTTTATTGTTGAAATTATTACATGCCCACCTTTTTCCTCCATTGACTCCTTCTATCCCTATTTCTTTCCAATATTATAACTTTTCTACATCTGGTTTTATTAAAATATTTTAAATATTTTTTGTAATTTTTCATTTAAAATCATAAATATCCCCACAATTTGGTTGGTAACATGCTTTGCCATCATCTTGCCTCAGTCTGGAAATGGCAATATATATATGTCTATCTAGCCAACAAAACAGGCTATACCAGGGGGCCTCAAACTTTTTAAACAGGGGGCCAGTTCACTGTCCCTCAGACCGTTGGAGGGCCGGACTATAGTTTAAAAAAAAACTATGAACAAATTCCTATGCACACTGCACATATCTTATTTTGAAGTAAAAAAACAAAACGGAACAAATACAATATTTGTATTTGCATGCGGCCCGCGGCCCGTAGTTTGAGGACCCCTGGGCTATACCATGGTTAATCAATTCATAGGCATTCATATTTTGATATGGATTCAAATAATTACAATATTTGTGCAACACTCCAAAAGTCTTTTAAAAATATGCAAAGTGTCACAAGGATTAGAATGTAACAGGTGTATAGTTAAGAGATTTTATTGTATCTGCTACTCATTCTATCATGGTGTGATTAAATTTGGACACTCTACACATTATACATATGTATATCTCTTCTAATACTTTGTTTTTATCTGAATGCTATAGCTCTCCTAAATATTTAGGATTTCAATGTGTTCTCCAGGCAACAGCACTGGCTAAAATATAGTTTGAGTATTAAGTGTTGTCATCTCACATAAATTCCCTAAAATTACAGAATTTTACGATAATGCATGAGTATGTAGTCATAAAAAATGACAACAGGTTTCCCATAAGTTTAAGAGAGGAAAATATTGGAAGTTTCAACTACATTTTGTAATAGACTATAAAATTTACCATTGGGGCATACAAAAGTTAATTTCAAAATATCATGAGACCTTAAAATATCATGATTTTTATAATTCATTTTAATATTTGAATACTGACTCATTTCAACATTTTATACACTTACTGTATATCTAACATCATGGCATAGAAAAATAAAACTGATGCAGCCAATACACAGGCTAGTGGGGGAAGATATATGTGTGTGTGTTTGTGTGTGTATCAAATACAAAACAGTACAGGTACCATGTGATCTAAAGTTCCATGGAGCACAGATAAAGAAACATTTTTCTTTGCAACCTAAATGAGGACAATGACAACCATTTCAACTAAATCTTGTCTACGCCAAATATAAATAACTCAGGGGCCTGTTTTTTCTTTGAAGCAAAATATTCATAGAGTTCCATAAAGCAGAACTATTCATAGAGCTTAAAACTATTCAAAAATATTCATAGAGCAAAACTATTCATATATACATACATTTTTTTCTATGATAAATTTAACTTTCTAATGTACTGTAAAAGGAAAGCATTTAATAAGACTAAACTTAAAAAGATGCTTAAAGTTTCTGCAGATAATTATAGAGTGACTTTTTACATAATTAATTTAATTTTTAAAGTAATATAATTATTTCATTTTAAAGTCCATTGAAATGAAAAGTAAAAATACTTATTACCCTTTACTTCTCTTAAAAAAAAACACAATTGTTTGAGGAAACAGAATATACACTGATCAAATTCTGTTCAGTTCCAACAGAATATATGTTGCCTGAGATACTCAATAAAGGGAAACGAATATTTATTATATAGTTTAGGTGAAAGTGCAGAGGAAACTGAGAATTTCTAATCCAGTTTTTAGAAAAATTCACTTCTATTCATTTAAAAAACAATCACTGGTTAACATGTTTTTCCGTTTCCCAGAACAAATGCAATTATAAAGATACATCATTGTATAGGTTGCTAAGTTCCAGAGCTACATTTATTACAAATTTTATATGAAAGTCCCTTATACACATTTATCATTCATAAAACCGCTACACTGATTATTTTAACTTGAGATTAGTAACTAACAAGATTCCAAAGTATGTGAGAGGAATTGTTTTCCATCACCGTAGAAAATACTCAGCGCATCTTTGTGGCTCTGTTGAAGTTGAGGTGATTGGACTGTGTGACGGGGGAAGCATTAAGAGTTTGAGTTAGTACTGTGTTTGTAAATGGCAAAAATGTTTCCAGTAGGATCTAAAATTTATTCAAGTATTTCTCGAGTAGGAGGGGAAAAAAGTTAAGATACTGAATCTTTACAGTGATTCCTGTAAAGTGCTATCTGTGAAATTACCTAACTGGAGCCCTCTCTTACAACTGGACTTGTAACATGTATATTGGACTCTACTTTTTGTCCCCTTTTCTCTGACCTGGTCCAGTCAATACGACCAAGTCAAGCTTCATAGATGGGTGAACACTACCCACTATCCTTCACTCTATTCTCCTGCGAAAGAGCTGAAATTGTTTCCCTCCCCTGCCCTCTAACAAGACCGGCATCGGAGTGCTTATGGTATATTGAGGAGAAGGGGGAAACTATGAACTGCTAGGAAAAGCAGGATGAGATAGTCAGAAAAATCTAAATTACCTAAACAGTAACGAGTTTGGGGAGATACAAAATGGGGTTCAAGACGTATGCTTTGGTGGTGAGATGCTTTTACTGCTCTGGGGCAGTGAAAAAGTGTGAGAATTAAGACAAAAAGCAATTAAATAGAGTTACTTTATCTATAGAATGGGTCTCCTGTAACTGTCTTCAAGTAACACACACAAAGATTGGAATACCATTTAAATCATTTAGGTTGCTATATTATATTTCCTTAAGTATGAATCCAGACATAGACTTATCCACTCGGGGGGGGGGGAAGCTCACAATTGCAGCACTCTTAAAACAACGTTGGTATAAATATTCTCATATACTTAAAATATATAACAAAATAGAGTACTCAATGTATCTCCTATTAAAACTGTCACTCTCAAGTTAAGCCAACAATCCATATTCATCCTGACCTACAATATCTGGAACCAGAAGTGTGTAAATATTTGAGGAGAAACAGGTTTCAAAATGTACAGAGCCAGAAGCTAAGCTTATTCTTGGTAGATCCATGTTTCTGAGTACAGTTGCCCCTTTAACAACATGGGTTTGAACTGTGTGCATCCACTTATATGAGGATTTTTAAAAGTAAATACTGTAAGTGTATTTTCTTTTCCTTAAGATTTTCTTAGTTACATTTTTCTCTACTTAACATAAGAATACATAGTGCATAATACATATAAAATACCAGATATGTATTAATTTACTATCTATGTTATCTATAAGGCTTCCTGCTCAACAGTAGGTTATTAATTGTCAAGTTTTGGGGGAGTCAACAGTTATACATGAGTTTTCCACTGCCTGGGTGTTTGGCACCCTAACCCTTGCCTAATTCAAGAATCAACTGTATATTTATTTTTATGAATTCTCTGCCTAATAAACCATTTTAATTTTTTTCCAGGAAATAGACTTAAACTTATAGACCTATAACCCTCGTTTTCCCCTGCTCACTAATACAGTTTGCTGAATCATTTAAAATATTTTAAATGTCCTGTGTTTTTGTTTGCCCACCACCACAACCATCATCACCCAGGACAACATAAATGTAAGCAGGAAATGTCAGTAGGTATTTGTCTACAATCTCCACTGGCCAGATGAGACATAACTGATGATACTGCCTTCTATATGCAGGAGCACAGCAGAAGGACAGGATGTAGAACATGCAATTTCTTCAACACATGCCATCGATTACTCTAAAAGTGTAAATAATGTGGTTTCAGATCCTATAACTCGAAACTCAATTTGAGCAGTAACCCCTTTTAGAGGCAATCCATTTGTAAATGCAGTAATGAGAAAAAATGAGACCAGAGCTCTTCTTGACAACCCAGGTGAAAATGCTCTACCCAACTATGAATACCATTGTAGCCTGGGTACTATAACCTTGTCTCATTCACAGACACTTTGCACAAACCCCATATATCTTAGCCTCAGTAGCACAGAGGAAACCTTGGTCTGCTTGAAGAAGTAAGACAGTTTTAATAAATCACAGTCTTACAATAATAAACACAGGAAATCTCTGGAAAATTGAACATCCAGTTTTTGGGGTTGTTTTTTTTTTTTCCCTACCCAATACCCTGTCTTGGCTGCCACTGCTAAAATGGTCTGACACCATACTCAGAAAATTTCTAAAATCCAGAAGCCTTAAAACTAATTTGGTCTGGTGTACAATTTCCTGTAGTACTTCCTTAGTCAACGTTACCATTGTATCCTAAGGACTTTGGTCCTGCCCTCTATCGATGGAACACACATGCTTCTCAAGTGACCAAAGCAAGTAGCATAGGATCCCTTCTCTTCTACTGTGAATGCAGACAAGACATTAATTATAACCTAATCATGTGCACAAATCTGTATTTTTAAATTGTAAAATCAACCCAGTCTACCCAATGGATTTGTGGGTTATAAACTAGGAGGCCAATGTTCCAGACAGGGAAACCAAAGTCATTTTATGAAATAACATTTCCCAGTTTCCTAAGATAAACATAACAAATAAGTGTTAGTTATTCTTTGTTCAGGTCAGTGCCTTTTGTGACCACCCTCCTGGTCTTCCCGTGTCAAAACAATCATGTTCCCAACATCAATCTGGAGCAGGGGCAAGAAGTCTCAGAGCTCCCAGTATAATTTTCTTTCCATTCAACTGTGTTGTCTCTCATATATCATGCCTTTGTGTTGGATAATAACCCTGTTGACACTGTTATTTCCCATGCACGGAAGAAGTGATTGTTAAAACACTACATCTAATTGTACCCATTCTGGACTGACTATAAATGGAGTTCCCCTTCAAACTTTACACTTCCTGCTGTTAGCCATCTCTGCCCACAGTGAACAGCTGCACTGATGAGAAGGGAGGGTAGGCCTGGGTTGTTTGAGGGAGACTATCTCACTGCCAATAAACACTGGCAATAAGAAAGGGCTACAGCAAAAAAGGTCTTACTGCCATGACAAGCAATGTGCTCACTACAATGGCTTGTATGCTTACACTACAATGATTTGGATAGTATATGGATCTGGAGGTGTCTGTTTTGGTAAATAGTAAAGAAAGCGGAAGTAGATCTTTGCCGAAAGGCCTACGAGGATTTGAAGGGAGAGCTTGGAAAGGTTGGCCAGAGTGGCCAGTGACAAAATGCTTAATGTATCCCTAGGTTTGATTTTATTATAACTCATTTACAGATATTCACTTCACTTAAAAAACCTTTTGTATGAGTTTTAATTTTTTTCAGTGATTTGATTTCATTATCTATTTTATCTTTATAAGTGCCTTATTATGCAGATATTATGGTTATTGTGAGCAACTATACGTTATTCAATTTTGGAGTCCAACAAAGAACTCAATGTGTTTTTTTAGTAGAGACACAGTAAAAGGAAGGGGTGGGTGGGTGAAAAAAATGGGGAAAAAATTCCAAGGTATAAAGTGATAAAAAACTGCCAAACCATATGATGAGCAAGAATCAGATTTCAGATTTTCTATTGTTCCACCAGAAAATGGATATGTTGTTATATCTAAACAATAGACATAATAACATCCCTAAAAGCTCAGGAAACCTGCAACCTGGAGGACTTGGGGGAAATAACTATTTTGGGTTACTTAGAAATACGTTTCTTACTATGTACCATAAGCTGAATTCAATATAAAATGCATCAGCCTTGACTAAGAATAGTGTTACAATTTACTAGTGGGTCCCACATAAGAGCAGTAAAAGGAGGTCTGGAGTAAGTAGTGTTATGTTCTAAAGTTATCAGCATAAAGTTGCTTCAACATGTTGATATTTCAAAAGAGCACCTAATTGTGCATTTTAAAAGGAAAATATGAATGTGAGTACACAGAAGTTGTCCAAGACATTTATAAAATAAACAGCATTTTTCTATATATTAAAAATGAACAAAAATCTAAAATTCATAGCTGTTACAAAATATTCTAATATTCTAAAAATTATAATTCCAATCACCAATAAATTCTATAAATTGAACATTTAAGCTCAATAAATGTAGATAAAAATTTTGAAGTATAATAAAATAAAATGCTTTTTAAAGTATGCTTCCTGTGTACAGGTATACTTTAAGTGAAAAAAATAATTTAAAAGAAATCTATAGTCTTTTTTTATCAAATGTGGAATAAGTGAAATGTTAACATAGACATGTCTCATTCATGCCTAAGTTGTAAATATAAATCTTAACTATTATTTAAGGTTATTTTTTAAATATAATGTGGTTTTAGCATTCATATTTATCTAATTTTCTGTTTACTACATGTTACTCCTAGAGAACTTCCCAATAATTTAATCAGGCAATTTCAGATCAATGTGTGTGTTTGTCTAAAAAATTCAAAAAATTACTTTAAAAAAGTAACTAGAAAACATAATTCTTTATAAACATATTAATAAAATCTTTTAAAATCATAGCCTAACAATTTAAAAATATGTGGTGTCATATTTTCATTTTCAATGCTCCATGTACAAGGATCATACATTTTTTAAAACAAGTGCTACTTGAACACATACTTAAAACTGATGAGCACACCAGTTCACAACTAATTTCTTAACACTTTACACTTTAAACCCAGATTTCACTAATGGCTATGGTTCTCCATGTGAGAGTCATCCCTGAGCACTCTAGCAGGACTTCAATTCCTTCCAGCCTCACCCAGAGGGCATACTCTGAGTATCTTACAGTGGACTGCACTTAGGAGGCTTAGTCAGGAGTCATATCAATAGAAGGAGTTTACACTAAAATAAGATTGGCAATGTTTATCAACCAACTAATCAGAGTAATGCAAAAAAGAACATTAAAAAGTTAGATTCAAGTCTCTCTGTACTAAACTGTACCTCCTTTCAGCTTTACTAGAGGTCCGGTGCACGAAATCGTGCACCAGTGTGGGTCCCTCGGCCTGGCCTGGGGGATCGGGGTGAAACCGGCTCTCCGACATCCCCGAGGGATCCCGGATTGTGAGAGGGCACAAGTCAGGCCGAGGGACCCCACCGGTGCACGATCAGGGCCGGGGAAGGGTGTAGGATGTTGGCCAGCAGGGGAGGGACCACAGGAGGTCTCCAGGGCATGTCTGGCCTGTCTTGCTTAGTCCAGATCGGCTGGACCCCAGCAAGCTAACCTACCGGTCAGAGTGTCTGCACCCTGGTGGTCAGTGCACATCATAACAACTGGTCAACCGGTCGACTTCCCCCTGGTGGTCAGTGCACATCATAGTGACTGGTCAACCAGTCGACTGTCTGCCCCCTGGTGGTGGTGGTCAGTGCACATCATAGTGAGCAGTTGAGTGGCCTTAGCATATCATTAGCATATTACACTTTGATTGGCTGAACGGCTGACTGGTTGACCAGACACTTTGCATATTAGGCTTTTACTATATAGGATATAATGCACGGCCCTTTCGGCTACTAATGCATACAGATAGTTCTACAAGACCAAATTTTCAGATAATTTAAATCAGACACAAAAATTGAATTTTAACATGATCAAAGTGGCTTTAAAAGTTTCTTTTATGGGAAAATTCAGGGAAAAAAATGGTGAATGGTAAACAATATAATTAAATTAAAAGGGAGGTAAAGTGTTTCCTTTAAAATTTTGTTATGGTTTTACTTATAAATCTAAGAACCCCAAAACCCAATTTGTTAATCAAAATTTTGATCGAATTAAGTAATTAGAAAGTAGTGCATGCTGAGCCTAATAAATCTTTGATAATAATCATGAATTTTGGTGTCATGGGGAAAAACATCCAAAAAATATAGAATTACACCTTCAGTGTGAAAAATTTTTAAATCTAACCAGTAAAATTCCTGGCATTATTGCTCTTAATTACAAGTCTTTCTTTGCTTTGCTTTGCAGACTGTCATGAAACTACATCTGAGCTACAGAATAATAACAAAAAATATATATATTCATATTTCATATTCTTTTCTGTGAGAGATAAAGGTGTTTTAAAAATTTGTGATTATGTTTTAGGCCAGAAATTTTCAGTCAGTTATGCCCTAAGGGGCACACTGGTATGCCACAAGAATTTTTAAAACATGCAGTACCTGTTTAGTCAGGGGCACTGACCTCTTTTCCCTTAGATTGTCAAAAAAAATTTAAAAAAATGACAACAGCCAACACAATAGTAGGCGCCTGGTGTGAATGAATCAAAATTATACCTATTTTTTTTGTCAGATCAGCAAAGAACATAATATATTTTGGGTGTGCAGAATCTTAGTAATTAGTTTATGTGTTCCTTGAGATGAAAAAGGTTGACAAACACTGCCTCAGGCAATTTGCTTGCTCTAAGTGATTACAGTAACAATGATGTGCTAATGGTACAATGAAGCAACTTAAAAATAACACATTTGGGTCGATGACTGCTTAAAAACAAATGGTTAAGCAAACCCCACCCACTTATTAGAGGAATGAAGGAGTTTATCACTGTAAAGCTAGAGCCAGTGATACTCACTATTATATAACCAACACTAGTATAGAATATCAATCAGATACATTGCCACATTGTAAACAGTGCCTAGTATAGTATTCAGAATGCATGTGATTGTTTTCTTTAAAAGGAGAAAAATTTGACTGCAAATTTAGAGGAATATGTTAATATAGCAACTTAAAATACTGCAGGGTGTTTTATGCTAACAAAAAGGGGCCTGGGAAATAGGGGGTAAGAGGAGGGATTGGGGACATCTGTAATACTGTCAACAATAAAATAAAATAGCCCAGCTGATGTGGCTCAGATAGTTGAGGGCCATCCCACGCACCAGGAGGTTGCCTGTTCAATTCCCAGTCAGGGCACATCCCCAGGTTTCGGGCTCAATCCTGAATAGGAGATGTGCAGGAGGCAGCCAACTGATGTTTCTCTCTCATCAATATTTCTCTCTACCTCCCTCTTCCTCTCTCTGAAATCAATAAAAAACATATTTAAGAAAAAGAAAAGAAACTAAAAAGCAAACAAAAATCTAATTGCTACATTTCATTTCTGGAGTACACTGACTTTTGCTCTGACAAAAAAAAAAAAA
>NW_005356519.1:1554558-1605434 GCF_000412655.1 Myotis brandtii
TTCTCTCTTTCTTTCTTTCTTTCTTTCTTTCTTTCTTTCTTTCTTTCTTTCTTTCTTCTTTCTTTCTAAACTTGGGATTTTCAAAATGCAGAACTTGCTTTTCTCTTTATTTATTCCTTAATTATTAGTGAGAAAAAGCATATAACTGGGCTAATTAAATGCAATTATTTTCATTTAAAAGGAGAAGATTCCAATGAACATGTTAATATAGCAACTTAAAATAATGCAGGATGTTTTGTGCTAACAAAAAGCCAGAAAAACCTAATTGCTACTTTTCATTTCTCGCGGTCAAACTTTGGAGTTAGACCATTTAAAAACACGTAAGTGTCATGGATTATAAAAATGGCTCCAATGATATTTCCCCTCACACGTGCTCTTCTAAACTGCCCTTCCCAATCAAGAGGTGCTGTCTGTCCTCCTCCCTCTGAAACTGGGTGCCTTTGTAACTGGCTCAACGAATATATTATTTAAAAGTAACGCTATAAAATTTACAAGGCTTGGTTATAAACGGCACACCACTTTTCCCTGCCTCTTACAACACTCCCCTTTGCAGTTCTGAGTCACTTTTTTGTCTAAAGCTGCCATGCTGTGAGGAAGTACACACTCACCCACACAGAGACCACGAGGAGAGGCTGTGAGAACACAGAGGGAAAGAGAGGTGCCCAGCAGCCCTCAGCTCCCAGACTCCTAGCCCCGCTGCTCCATCTCTGACCACCATCTCAGAGGGACGTCTAGCCAGAGATACCCAACTGAGCCATTCCTGAATTCTTGATCCACAGAAACCACAAGCACAAAAAAGTGTTATTAAGCCACTAAACTGTGGAGTTATTTGTTATGCAGATAATCAAAAGAACCAGCATTAATTTTACTAGTTTTCAAGAATGCATGACAATTGCACCTATTCGAATACACATGCGCACATGCATTTGCACAAACATACAGCTGGAATGTTCTCCACAAGCTACATGGTCAATGCAAAAATAAAATTAGACTTACAGACAAGTCTAAAGAGTCTATGGTTCATTCCATTTAATGCTGGGAGCAAAATGAGGTGGAACCTATTGTATGTTTATTTCTATTTCCTAAGGAATGAATATATTTTTTCTATGTGTATATAGTTCTTATAGAACAATTTTATCCTCATTTAGCTTTCAATAACCATCTAAGGTCATTGACTAGAGAACTCGGTGTCTTTATTTCTTCTCTGAGACCAAATTTTGAACACACAGCAATTATTATTTGATGTGGAAGAAATTCAACATGCTCAAATAAGTTGAAAAATGAAACAAGCCTGGACAGTGTGGCTCAGTGGTTGAGCATTGACCCATGCATCGAGAGGTCACCAATTCCATTCTGAGTCAGGGCATGTGCCTCAGCTGCAGGCTCAGTCCCCAAGGGGGTGTGCAGGAGGCAGTGGATGGATGCTTCTCTCTCATGGATGTTTCTAGTTTCTATCTTTTTATCCCTCTCCCTTCCTCTCACTCTAAACTCAATAAAAACATATTTTAAAAAAAATGAAACAAGCCTAGTACATTTAGAAACTATCTATATATATAAAAGCCCAGCAACTGGGATGGTGGAACAACCAGAATGACTGGAACAACCAGTGTCTATGTGGCAGGCAACCAGTCTGATGCGGGCCCCCCACCAGCCCGCCCCCAATCGGATCTCAACACCCTAATTGGGGGCGGGGGCGATCAGCTAACCACCCTCGCCCCCTCCCCCTGGCCGGCCCAGCCCAATGGGTCCCCATCAGGGAGGGCTGGCCGGACCCCACCCATGCACGAATTTGTGCACCAGGCCTCTAGTTAATAAGAATATACCCTTAAACCTCTTTAATATATGTAAGCTTTTTACAGGAAGCAGCACGAGTGTGTGCTCCCAGGCTAGCAATTCCAGAAAAAAGAAGAAGAAATGGAGATGTACTTCACCAATGACTAGTCTGGGTGATCTGAACTGGCCGGAGCCTAATGCTAACTGTCGTAATCAAACAGAACCAACTCTATTATAGAAATAACATGTGGAAAGCATAAGGGTACCAAATAGAACAGGGGTTACATGAGGGGCAAACTTAGTGTATAGTGTACTAAACCCAGAACTGAGTGTTCCAAATCAGTCTCCTTTGAATGGAGTTTGGGTTAAATCTTACTCCCCGTTCAGCCCACTCTCCTCCTCCCAACCTAGCTGAGTAAAAGGAATCCTATAACCCTATAAAACGGGAACTGTGGTCTTGGTAAATTTCACCAGGATCCTCTTTGGAGAGATGGCAGAGGCCAACTCATCTGGGGTATATAATGAATGAGACTCACCCTGGAATACTTCCCAGATGATCAAATTGCCCTGCCAGCTAACTGTGCCTCATAAGCAAAAGAATTTGGGGGCTCTGTGTGTCTGCATGCCCAGGGGCATTATCTCGTTCTTTCTGTTTCTCTCTCCCTCTTTCTCTCTCACACACAAAATCAACATCCCCACTAAATTACCCCCTTCCCTGCCTATTCACACACCCATCCCCCTCAAAAAGAGCAGAGCCAGGAATAAAGCCAGGAGGAAACTCAGTAACCGAAGCTACAGCCTCCTGCATCTCATCAATGAAAATCTGAATCTTAAACTTCAATCCAGTAAGTGTGTTTTCATTACCAATAAAGAATTAATTGCAGCACACAATAAAAGGAGGGTAAGGAAAAGCTTACACATTCCTTCTTGCTTACATTGTACTTGGGCCATATATTCAAGTGTTAGACTGATTTGTAAATAATTGCTACAGTCTTTTATGTCTATTTCCTTTTACTTTTACAGAGAAAGTCTTTTTCCATCCCTTGCTGACAGGTCAAGATTTGCGACCCATCCATTCCGTAGTTAAAAATTAATTAAATGGGGAGCAAATATTTATAACCAAGACTTTGCATATGACATACATAAACATATAGCATTGTATACATTTGATGTATTCTTATTTTTAAATAAATGATGTTCACGTGAATCATTCATGTGAATGAAAAAGCTTACGCCAAATTCCTAAATTCAGGATGAATGTAAAACTCTAGTTCACTGTTTAAAATTAATGTATTTATAACGATTTAAATAGCTGACTACTAAGAGCCACATTTCTAAGTTGCCATAAACCTGTCTATTTTTATAAACAAGTTTTCTTTCAGCTGTTATTGTTTGTCCACTGAACTGGAGGGCTATCTGGACTCATTTGAAATGTTCTTGTAAGTCACTCTAAGGAAACCTTTTTCTAGATAAGTTGTAAAGAACATTTTTTTTCATGGCAGGTATTTTATCATCTCTGGCCATTTAGAGTATAGGTGTGGGATCCTGTTTTATATGGCACCCTGCTACATGGAACTTTCTTTAGCTGATTTAGTTAGAAAGCCACTGCCAAACAAAACAGTAGGAGGGAAACTGTAAAAAAAACTTTAAAACACTAAAAAAAGAAATAAGTGAACAAGCAGCAATCTAAACATAAACTAGAGAACTGTTCCCATGACCTAGGTCTGACGGGAAGAAACAGAAGATGCAGAGTTAACAGAATACCAGTTTGGGGCCAAGCTCAGTCTTGAGAAGAAATAGAAGTTACTTCAGACAATTACACATAAGCTGTTGTACTAAGATTGTTCTGTCACAAATCTCAGACATGACTTTAAGTTAGATGAGTCTGAGGTCATAACAGTTTCTTCTAAAATATGAAAGATATAAAATTTCAAAAGAGGAATTATCACTATGAATTAGTTCTGCTGACTTAAGGCCTTTTTTGTTGGTATAAAACCAGTGAAATCAGCAGTTACATAATGAGATGACCTGCAGCTACAAAAAAAAAATTGCTCTGCTTAGTCAAGCTCAGTGAATTCTAAAACACAAACACAACTATGGAAAATAAAATAGCAAAAGTGGAATATTCTCAATATTGCCTTTTTTGTTATTGTTAATCCTCACCTGAGGATATTTTTCCACTGATTTTTAGAGAGAGTGGAAGGGAGGGGGAGAGACAGAGAGAGAGAAACATCGTTGTGAGATAGACACATCAATTGGTTTCCTCCCACATGCACCAAACAGGGCCAGGGATCTAGCCTGCAATAGAGGTACATGCCTTTGACCAGAATCAAACCCACAACCATTCAGTCTGTGTGGGCTGACACTCTATCCATTGAGCCAAACCAACTAGGGCTCAATACTGCCTTTTGATATGTCCTGCAGTAAGTAATTTTAGAATATGAACCTCATCCTGTCTTTGATTCAGGAACACTGCTTTTATGGATATATGATTTATCTAAAAAAAACTTTTTGTTGTTGTTTACAAATGCATGTAAACAGATGAGTAATAAAAGTGAAATATATAACATATTCTTTCTGCAGTAAGTAATTTTAGAATATGAACCTCATCATGTCTTTGATTCAGGCACACTGCTTTTATGGATACATGCTTTATCTAAAAAAACTGTTGTTTTTGTTTTTTTGTAAATGCATGTAACCAGATGAGTAATAAAAGTGAAATATATAACATATTCTTTAGTATTTGAAAGATTAGTATCTTACATTACTCAGATTGGGCCCAAATATTTAAACTAAACACATACCTTAAGCTTTAAGAAAAAGGCAGAAGAGAGAAGAAAAAGAGAGAAGGCAGTGAATTTCTGTGGCACCCAGGACAGGTCAGTCAGTCTGTTTGTCAGTCAGGCATTCATTACTGACGCTAGTCATGAGTCCGGTGCTCTGGGCTCTGGGCAGTCACACTCAGGGACCCAGTCACAGGCCTTGCTGCCCCGAAACTCCCAGGCTGCAGGCATCACTGCTGGGATTTCCAAGGTTCAAAGAGGTTATGTCACTTGCTCAAGCTCAAGGAGGAATGTAGACAGGAAGACAGGACCAGAGGAACGTGTACCTCACCGCAGCTGTCCTCAAGAGCTGTGTGGGGACTTATGTCATTTATTCCATAATACTTTGAGCCCAGGAAGAGTTCATGAAGTCTCAATAGGTTAAGTCCCAAATTCACTGCAGGACTGAGTCCAGAATAAATCATGTTATTTTATGGTTCCATCACATGTATCTACTTAATGTGAGGCCAGAAGGCATTTTCCCATTACTGCTCACAGAGGACTGCTTCCCTTTTGTTGTATCCATCTTTGCTCTTCACTAGTTTAGCAAGAAGAAGCATGGCCCTCTAGAAAGGGGCCTATCCTTTTCCTGCTAAATGTCACTGGGTGTGTCCTCCATCAATCTGAACAATAATCCACCAATCAATTTCCAGTATTGCTTAATAATAAATGTGACCAATAAGCATTATAATAGGAAAGATGACTATTTTGTAGCAGTTTTAGAAAACTATTGGGAAATAAAAATATCTTGAGGAGGACTAGTAAAATATAATGTCTGAAATATAACTTTCATCAGTCATTAATTAATATTACCATGAATGTTTTCTCTCTTCACCTTAATTCTAAAGTGACACCAGACTCCAGGGTCTCTCCACCAATAATCAAGTCTGTGGAATGAGCACCGGCTGAATCAAACGCAGCAGCAATTTCATGAAGTCTTAGAGATGATAAAAGGGTCTCACATTCTCTTAAAATTAATGACAGTAAGTGAAATAATAATAGCTAGCATTTTACAAAGTGAAAATATAAAGAAAATATGTACAGTCTCAACAAGCTATGTGTGTCTTCCTAAGGAAAATATCTGTGACCTTCATTAGACAGGACCAAATATGTGACCAAAAGTAAGTCACTTGTCCAAACCAAAGAATGGAAAGTAATGTGCTATTTTTTCAGGCTAATTGATTCACTAATTTATAATAATAAAAGCGTAATATGCTAATTAGACCGGACAGCAAAACAACCTTCCAGATGTCCTTCCGGATGACCTCTGAACGAAGCCAGGGCTGCGAGAGCCAAGGCAGCCACTGAGGCTGTGAGGGACAAGCCCCTTGCATGAATTTCGTGCATCGGGCCTCTAGTCATTTCACAATTACTTACTGAGCACCTACTCACTAGGCACCAAACACAAGAGACACAATAAACAAGAGAGACACATCACTGCCTCTAAAAGGCTTATAGCCAAGGAAGGAGATCACTGAAAAATACTTACAAAAAATATGAGTATAAACAGTGACAATGGGATGAATGAAAAATTATGGTCTATTTGGAGAATGAACAAAAGTAACTGATATTTGAATACTGACTCTGTGAAAAGTGACATATTACTAATACTAATAATTATACTGTGGTTTCTGTTGCTTCCAATGTCTTTTTTAAATATACTTTTATTGTTTTCAAAAAAGAAGGGAGAGGAAAAGAGAGATAGAAACATCAATAATGAGAGAGAATCATTGATCGGCTGCCTCCTGCACACCCCACATTGGGGATCGAGCCTGCAATCTGGGCATATGACCTGACTAGGATTCAAACCATGACCTCCTGGGTCATAGTTTGATGCTCAACCACTGAGCCATGCCAGCTGGGCTGCTTCCAATGTCTTGCAATTAAAAAGGCTTTAATGTTTTAAGACTTTGCACATCATCCTGTTATAACTTCAGAGAAATGCAGAAATTGAGATGCTCATGAGCAAGTATTAATAAAGAGCTAGAGCCAAAGAGGCAGGGCATGTAAATAGAAAACAAAAAGCAATTTGACTTGGCAGGACTTCAGCAAAATGAAATAGGAAAACAGAGTTAAGACTGGAAAGGAAAAAAGAGCCCAGGAAAAAAGCCTTGAAGACCAGTCCAAAGTTTCCTGATCTTTTCAGTGGGGAGAAGGGAACTCTAAAGAAGTTTGAGAAGGCTGGTATTTCTGGGAGATTATTTTAGGAGTGGGAAAATACAGGTTGTCCTCAAAACATGTATACACACTTTAACAACTGAAAGCTCAATTGATGTTTCTTTCTTTTCAGCCAGACTAAGCTGTGAACAAAGGAAATAAGCCAGTCAGAGAAAGACAAGTATCACATGATCTCACTCATATGTGGAATCAAAAGAACAAAATTAACTGATGAACAAAATAGATCCAGAGACATAGAAGCATGGAACAGTCTAATGAATTGCAGTGGGAAGGCTGGGGTGGGTGGGTGTAGGGGGAAGAGTTTAACCAAAGAACTCATAAGCATACTAGAGGCCCAGTGCACGAAATTCATGCACTTGAGGGGGTGGTGTCCCTCAGCCCAGCCTGCACCCTCTCCAAACTGGGACCCTTCAGGGGATGTCTGACTTTTGGTTTAAACCGACAGTCGGATATCCCTCTCACAATTCAGGACTGCTGGCTCCCAACTGCTCGCCTGCCTGCCTGCCTGATTGCCCCTAACCGCTTCTGCCTACCAGCCTCATCACCCCTTAACCACTCCCCTGCCAGCCTGATTGATGCCTAACTGCTCCCCTGCTGGCCCAATCGCCCCCAACTTCCCTCCCCTGCCAGCCTGGTCACCCCCAACTACCCTCTCCTGCCGGCCTGGTTGCCCCCAACTGCCCTCCCCTGCTGGCCCGGTCGCCCCCAACTGCCCTCCCCTGCTGGCCATCTTGTGGCTGTGGGAACAGCCATCTTTGAGGGCAGGGCAGTCAATTAGCAAATTCCCTCCTTATTGGCTGTGGGTGCCGCCATCTTTGCGAAGGTGTGAGGGTCAATTAGCATATTCCCTCTTTATTAGATAGGATAGGCATAACCCATAGATTATAGACAATGGTGTGATGAAGGCCTGGGGGACAGGGGCAGGAGCTGGCTGGAAGGGGTAAATGGGGACAAGGGGGACATGTGTAATAGTTTCAATAATAAAGATAAATTTAAAAAAAACAGAAATTCATCCTAAAATGCTACTGGAAGTTTGAAAACACAGTTGAAGTACAAACACTGCCTTTATAATCATTCAAAGTATATACTAGTATACATTTTGGGGGGACAGCGGGAGTCCCCCCAAAATATATACACACTTTAACAGCTGACAACTAACTTAATTTTCTTTCCTTTTCAGGTTTAAATGATTTGAATATTGGGTGAAGCCAGACTAAGGTTTGAACAAAGAGTATTTATCCACTAGACCAGTGATTCCCAAAGTGGGCGCTACCACCCCCTGGTGGGCGCTGCAGCGATCCAGGGGGGCGGTGATGGCCACAGGTGCATTTGGGGGTGATGAGTAACTGCTATTAAAATTTAAAAAAAATTAATTTCCAGGGGCTGAGTAATATTTTTTCTGGAAAGGGGGCGGTAGGCCAAATAAGTTTGGGAACCACTGCACTAGACTTTGTTATGGGGATACATAAAAGATAAAGTTTACGATACAAAACTGGCAATAGTTGACAAATTGGGGGCAAAAAATACCGAACAAAATGATTCTTGATGTTTGTGATATCATTGCTTCACATTATCAGCAGTGCCTGGACCAGAACATTCATAAGTTTGAAAATAGGCATTAACAAAAAATTATTCATTTCGTTAAGATTATTTTAAATTTTGAAAATGAACTGTATATTGATAAACACTGGCTTTATAATCATTCAAAATGTGTGTACATTTTGGGAGACATCCTATATATAAAGAAATAATAAAGAGAAACAATGCGTATGGATATCATTTAAGGGACTATCACAATAATTGGTCAATAAGGGTGTGGGTTACTAATGTATCAATGGGACTGAAAAGAAGAGGTAGGAATATGCTTTACAGAGGACTAAGAATTTGTATGAGCTAGTCACTGACTAGATACAGGAGACAACCCGTTGAGCATTCGAGTCCAAGATTTCAAAGGGAACAATTGAGCTTTTAGCATACAGTAGGATGGACAATGAGTGATTTTGAACCCACTGGTTTGAGGTACTGGTGGTACAGAAAGTCCAAGATTTCAAAGGGAACAACTGAGCTATTAGCATACAGTAGGATGGACAATGAGTTTGATTTTGAACCCACTGGTTTGAGGTACTGGTGGTACATGTAGCTGAAGCTCACCAGAAAGGGGAGGACTAGAAACACAGGTTTGTATCCTCTTAGAAGTGACTATTAATGTTGGAAGGATATGCAAAAGAGCACAGAGAAAACTGTTGAAGGCAGAACCTCAGGGGAACCTTAAACTGAGTGGGGGTGGAAGATGTCAGGGACAAGCCTTATCCTCTGCTCATGATGCTGAGCCATATAATCAGGTGGGAACAACATGGAATTCTAAATAACTTTTTAGGACTTAATTTATATAAGATATTTCATCAAAGAGGTTTTTCCTTAATCTTACCTCAGTGTATGCGCTATAATTTTGTAAGAAGATAACAAATTAATAATTATATCACAATGCACATCACATTGTTTTCTAAATCTTGGCAAGGCTGACATAAGGACCCAGATAAGGAGTTATGGATTACATACCTGTGGTACCCATTTGGAAGACACAAAGCTGGTCACTTCTATTACAGACAAGCCAGTTTGAGAAAGTTGATTGATAAATTCAATTTTTATATCTGTAGGAACTATAACCTAGGAAAACATTGAAAGTTATTTTATAATTAATGTGTATAGGGTCTGTTGAAACATAAATAGAAAATTACTTCTTAACTGAAGGCAAATCCTAGTTAAGATTTATAAATTCAACTAGCAATGAGAACAAATATTATATTGTAGCATATGAAATATTAAGTCTTTAGAGTTTTAAAAAATATGAATATTTAATTTATCATTTAAGATAAATTGTGCAAAAGTGATATCAAGCTACCTTTTCATTCTGCAATCCATCGCGAGGTCCAACTTCTACTATTTTAACATACTCGGGGAGTCCAGATAACGGGGATGCTTCCTGTAATGGAAAATACAAGGCAAGGAAAACAGACAACCATTAAACCATTAAACTTGCTGATTAGAAAAGTCAAACTATTACAATTTGTAAAATTAAATTCTCACCCCAGAATTTTAAAATGGTAAGAAATCAATGCAATAATACTACATAATCCAAATACCAATTTAATGTTATTGGCAAAATGAGGTGTGTTTTTTTTTATAACTTCATGATATTCAACCTAATTATGATAAAATTCAAAGATTAATTGCTAAGATACACATGGAAATGGTGATTTACTTGGGATCCAAAAAGCAAACCTATTGAGTAATTCTACATGTGATGATAAACTAACCATTGTTAGCGTTCATGGAAAAATTAGGTGTTTGTATTAATAGACTTCTACCAAGCAGTCATACAAGATGGTGTCCTCTATCCCCTGGTACTTGAGGAATGTGGAGTTGGTATTCCGGCTTGTGCTTGAAAACCGGAGGCTAGAAATGAAGGTGTCCTTTTTCTTTTTTGTATCACATAGCACAACCAGCACCTAAACACAGAACCACCAGCCCAGTAGGACCTAGCGCTTGACATCGCACTGGAAACAGCCGAGCTCCAGCCCAACATAACACCCTGTCCTACCTTTCTGCCAAATCTGAAATGGCAAGAGGGTCTGGACTCTGGAGCCTGTGTCCCTAAACTAAGTAGTATGGACACACCTATTTAGGACACTAGTTTAAAATAGAAAAAATAGGAACAGCCTTTCTAAATGTCACATTGCAATTAAAATTAGAAGTAGACTACACCTTCTCAGACCGTACCAGCACAATGTCCTGGTATCTCTGAGCCGAGTTAAGTCTGGGTAACTCATTATCAAGTTCTTCACAGGGATAGCTGATGGAATCAACCTAATCAGCAGGACCTGTACTTCAAGGCTTTGTAAATTTAGGTCAACCAATTTATAGTTTCACCCTGTCCTTGTAACATGGAAACAGACTAGTGAAGTGACAGTTTAGCATGCAAAATCCAGTTTGTTTCTATAGAAAAATGCTCACCGGCTCTTTTAGAGTCCAAAGCAGTTATTCGGTTTTATTAGCATCCTCTTCTAACTAACTCAGTAGAAGAACCCAGATGCTTCCTGTTACAATGTTTACATACCACCCTCCACCATTTCCATGAACTTGGGCAATTCAATATGCAAAAATTAACCAAGAAGAAAACAGAATTCTCATGTCTGCATCTTCTGAGCAGATTGTGATGCACGCGGTTAACTTGGAGGGTGGAGGGTGGACAGGGGAAGTATGGCCGTCCTGAGCTTTAGGCTCAGTCTGGGATAGCAGTCATGAAATCATGCTTCATTTCCAGAGTGGCCATCATTTCAACCAGGCAATAAAGGACAGGCATGGATGGCATAGAAAAGTGGAGTCAATAAAGAGAACCTCACTCCTCTTTCTTATTACCTCCAGTCCTAGAACTGCAAAAGATGAAAAAAGCAAACAAAACAGAACTAGGTAATCTTAAGCCATGTGGTGTCATTATTGCTGATTGTAAACTCAAGCTGTATTTGCAACAGCAATTAGCTCGGAGCATACATGGAAGAAGAATACTCCTTTATAAAACAGCAACGTTTAACCAGAAAGAAAAGGAAACTATGTTTTTTAAGCTGATAGCAATATGATGTGTACAATTAAAGAGCTTGAGACTTTCCAATACATCATTGTTGTAGCTAGCAGAAGTAACAAGCAATCTGAAGAAATTACAGACACCACCAATGATAGCCATTTCAGTCAAAGCAGAATATATGCTCACTTAATATTATTTTAGATTTCTTCTTGAATCTAATGCTACTATTACATCTTTCAGCTATGGGTACTTATTAACTCTACCTGAATACCTGAGAAATCAGAAAAAAGTCAAAATGTGTTCAGTAAATCAAAGAGTAACAACTTTTCCTTTTTAACAGAAAAATAAATAACACAAAAGTCAATTAACACATACTCACTGAATATGTGTAATGTGGGAGCCCCATCTTGGTGATCTTTAGTCTCTTCCTTGGCATTACCAACTCTGTACTGACTTTTCTAAGGAGACACAGCTATACATAAACAATACGTGCTTGGCATATCCACCTAAGTGTTGTACAAACTCACGGAATTCAATAACTTAAACCTGATCCCATTATTTTCCTACCTCAAGCCTCTCCTCAGACATTCCCCCACCACATACTATTCTTTTTTTTTAAATATATTTTATTGATTTTTTTACAGAGAGGAAGGGAGAGAGACAGAGAGTTAGAAACATCGATGAGAGAGAAACATCGATCAGCCGCCTCCTGCACATCTCCTACTGGGGATGTGCCCGCAACCAAGGTACATGCCCTTGACCGGAATCGAACCTGGGACCTTTCAGTCCACAGGCCGACGCTCTATCCACTGAGCCAAACAGGCTTCGGCCACATACTATTCTTTACCTTCTCTCTGACCACTGGTATCTCACTGGTCCATTTGTTACTGGTTTTATTTTGGCAAATATCTAGTACCCACTGAAAGGAGCTTTTAGGGGTGAAATAGGCAGGTTTAGCAAATTTTAGGAAGGGGTCCATGGAAAAAGCACAGGGCTACAGAGCTGCAGACGGGTACATTTCCATAAGATAAGGGAGCTGGGAGTAGAAGGTACATTTCTATAAGATAAGGGAACTGAGAGCTGCAGAAAGGTAGACATTTACAGAAAAAAGGGAAGGGAGCCCCTCATTCAGAGAGGGAAGAAGAAAGCCCAGGGGGAATAGGGAAACAATAAGGGAGAAGAAGGAGGGAACCTTAGTATACTTCACTTGAGGTTTGAGCTCTGGAGTTGCTATAGTAACCAATCTAAGGGGAGCAGTGACCAGAGGGGATATCAAGGCACAAAGATCTGTAGCCTTTATACGCTGAAGGAAAAGGGACTTAGTGGGACTCTTCCCTTCACCCCCATATGCTTGTTTCTCAATAAATTTCCACCTTTTGCTAAAGCACCTTTATTCCGTGGTTTCATTCTTCGATTCCACCAGACAAAGAACCCAAGAACCATCCTGCCTAGAGGAACACCGTGTGTTCCAGTCCAATTTTCCCGTATTACCATCACCATGCATGACCCTCAGGGTGTGTTCAAAAATTACTTTTATTGTATTAGTGAATCTCTTTTGTCACTGGCTTCATTAAAATTGACATTTTTTTCTCACTCTATTGCTATAGCTTCGTAAATATTCTCCCTTAATCTTGTTATTCCAAGATTAAAATCCTTCAGCGTTTGCCAGTCACCTTCAGAGAGATCAACCTAAGGTAAAGGATGATTCATGACTCGCCTCTCATCATCTACCACACTCTACTTCATGCAGCCTATGATTTTAGCCATGCTAAAGACATGTCTTGCTCATTTTCACATCTGTTGGTTGGAAATACCTTCCATCTGTGGAAAAAAACTTTCCACCAAACTCATTTCTCTTCTTCATGGACATAGGACTAGACCACGTTTCTCCCCATCTAAGGGTAATGTTTGAACAAGTTCTAGTCAATGAAAGTGAATGATATGTACCATTTTTAAGCTTGGCCCATGAAAATATCCCACACACATTCCCCATCTTCTTTTCCCCTCAGCCAGCTTAATGCAGATGAGTATGGCAAATCTGGAAGCTAATGAAAACCAAATAATAAAAGAAAAAATATATAAAGGTGCCTACATCCCCAAATCACTGCTTAAATAAGAATTCCATGCCAAGAAGAAAAAGAAAATATTTTTTACTTTTATGGACAAAAATAAATGTCAGCTATTTCATACCACTGAGAGTAGAGGTATAGAGTGGACCTCAGTTCTCAAAATTAATTCATCCCGGAAGGCTGTTTGAGAAGCTATTTGTTCAACAACGGATTCATTTTTTTCCCATTAGAAGTAATGAAAATTGAATTGATTCATTCCAGACCCCCAAATGATTCCATTTTAACCTTTCTTATATACAGTACCTGTCTAATGTACTGTTTAATCAATAAACAAACACTATTTTCTTAAGTTTATTGAACTACCCCTAGAAGCCTTAAATGAATCTTTTTCAGCAGTCATTCCAGGTATGTCTTTCAGGAGGTCAGCTGCAGCATCTTTGCTTTTCTGCATATCATTGCCCCTGAAATGCTGTCACTGGCAAACTCCTTTTCCTTTATCCAAATTAATAACAGTATTTCTACCTCTTCAATTGCCTCTGGCCATTGTTTCTTTCACACCTTTAGCAACATTAGCATTCTTGATAGACTCTTTATGTTTTAAAATTGTGCCAGCAACAAAAGAAAAAACACCCACAAAATACAAAAATATTCACAGCACAATTTGCTGAGATGTTAACAAGGCAAGATTGGGCTCTAAACACACTCACACTGGCGCATTCTCTCCTCTGTGGCCTGGGAGACACTTTTTGTTTTGCTGATGTATCAGCATGAAAGGGGTGTCAGGTCAAGAACCGGTTTTGTTCAACAACTGAGACATTTTTTCATTTTACAACTTGGTTGAGAACCGAACTGCTCAAGATGGGAGAGAACCGAGGTTTGACTGTATCTCTTATAGCTTCTAATTGTGAAGAGTGACGAGTGTGCAATTTTGCCCTACATGCAAGCTAACACGTGAGCCTGCCTTGGATGCTGACAAAAGGCACTGACTCCTAGGTCAGAAAGGAAGAAAACTTATTAACTCACAACAAATAGCAGTAGCTAGAGGATCAGTACTTGTGCTGATTCCCCAAGCCTCAACTCTCACCGAAGGAAGCAAAGTGGACCCTATGATGCTTGCACAGGCCATCAGTTGCATTCTAGGAAAAGAATTCCAAGCATAGACAACCTGAATCGTTAGTAATGTACAGTAAGAATATCTTCCTTGGCAACAGAGGTAGACATTATGTTTATTATGCCTGGCCCATGAGCATGCCTGCCTTTTGATTCAAAAGAAGACACTATCTCTATGATCCAAGGCTTTAAGCACGCTTACCCCTTGTTCCAGAAGTATATTTCTATCAATCAGAGCTATTCCACATATTGGCAAATTCTCCTGACAGTCAATTACTCTGTTGGCCCCGCCAATGAACAAAAACTGGGACCAAATCTGTACAACTTATACCATAAGATATTTAACTAAGGCTACTAGAACTCCAACTAGGAAAATCAGGCCAACCCCCAGTACTGACTTCAGCCATGCCTCCACCTCCCAAGGGTCCTTGGATCCACGCAGTTGAGTAAATCCGAGGCAGTAGTGGCTGCTGCATCAGAAGCTTAGGTTTACTTTGTGCCTATTTTATGACAGAGGATATGTTGCCACAATCAGCACTACAGTTTACTGATCGGCAATGGTAGTCATCCAGGTGATGGAGACTTACTCAGCAGTGTGACTCCAATGGGCCTCATCAGAGTATGGGCCTCGGATGATTGAATCAGCCCCTCCCCCAAAGGTGTCTTTAATCTGTCAGGTACATAAATTAGGCCACTGATTACAAGCCAAGTCAGTAACAATATGGGAATGGCTAGGAGTTCTGCTAAGTGAGTAGAGAGATCACATACATTTTCAGTTCTGCACAGCTGCAGATGTTGTACAACTAGTAGCCCAACGAACAACATCAGGTTTCAGCTTAGCCAAAACGTCATCCAACCAGGCCCAAGAGTTAGGGAAGGCACTGTGAACAGAAGGCCCCATTGAGCCAGTACCTTTGTTTCTGGCAGTGGCGTGAGCAGGAGAGGGCAACTGCTACTTTTTCTGTGTAAAGCTGAGACTGCACTGGGGACAGGCTGACCACTTTCTTGAATATAAATTTCCTTTCCATTAGTGAGGTCTGTTGAAATTGTCCTACCTTGTTAATCTTGAGCCCACACTGACCCTCCTTCCCCCAGTGGAAATAGGGCCAGAGAATCACAAGGTCTCCATGAGGCAGGTGTCCAGTTTCAATAAGAGCTCAACAGCAAGCTTACGCCTGACTTTCAAATGATACCTGGTAGCTGTATCAGGGCAGTAGGGGTCCACATCCCCAAGCAGCACTTCTAGGTGGAAGCTGCCTGACTTTGTCAGAAGTTCTAATTTGTAAAAACTCCAGTAACAGAGACTTGTAGCTCAAAGAGGTCAGAAAGACCTGAGGAACCCCCTCACCCTGCCACCCAAAGGTATGTTCACTTCACAACATGCTCTTCCTAATTGAGATGATTCCCTCTGGCACTTATGAGACATAGACTTGCGATCACATCACACACTAATTTTTACTATACATTCAGCTGTGGAAGCAACCAAAGTACACTGAACTGACCCCAAAGGCCCCACCCAGGAGGTTACTTGGGCTTCTCCTTGCCCACTGTGAACACTGCCCAAACCCCATCAATTGAATCAGGAGTAGGTCTGAGTAGGGTGAAGATTTGGGCATTTTTATCCAAGAAAATGCCATAAAAGTTTGAGTTCTTGCTCTTCCCCAAAGTTCTCCAGCATACTCAGATGAGTGATCACGAAGAACCAATAATCATTTTCCTTAAAGCAGTTGAAGTAGGAAGGTTGGGAATCAGGGGACACAGAGGGAGAGATCAGCTCCAAATTAGTAAGCAAGGCACATTTAGTTTCAATTTCAGGCAGTATAGCAGCTGCTGACCAGCTTAATGAAATGAATTTGTAATGTTATAATTCCACACCAAGTCCTATATTGAACATCATAATCATAATTAATGACACCATCTACTTCAACCTTGGGAACCCCTGAGTTGCATTGTTTTCCATCAGGATAACAGGGTTTCTTCCATCTGGCTGACAGGGGCTTAACTTGCACAAACTTCATTATCAAGAGAACATCTCTTAAATCTTCATCCAGTTATAAGAGCTAAGGGAGTTTTGCAAGATTACAAGGCTGACTATAAAATTTACTACAATTCCTTGGGTCTCTTCTCAATTGCCAGTGGGTTGCATTTCAGGATTACATATACAACCTGAGGCAGTAGGACCCACATGTTAGTCAATGACTCCTCAATAGTTCCTCACAGGAGTTTGTCTACCCCAGTGAAGTCTCCCAAAGAGGGCCAAAGTTCCCATACAGCAGCCAGGACTCACAGCAAACAAACAAACAAATCAACAAACAAAACATCACAGAGGCCTTTGCTGCCATCTCCAATTGTATCTAAGTTTGGCATGACAGACTACAGGACAAGCTAAGCTGTCAGAAAGCCCATTATGTTGGCCAAGTTTCTTCCTTCTACATTCCCGATAACTGCTGATGGGAAGAGGAAGAGAACCTTCAACCCACACAGGACTCACCTTAGTGCTAGTTGTTACTATGGGTGGACCTGAAGCTGACTACCCAATAGCCAAGGAAGTACCCCTGTTCTGAGCAAAGTTAGCATGACCATGGCACCTACTTCCCAGAAACCAGACTGCAACTATCATCCTCCCCTGTTCTGAGCAAAGTTAGCATGACTATGGCACCACTAGGCCTTTGCACCTACTTCCCAGAAACCAGACTGCAACTATCATCCCAACCCCTCATCATTAGCAGGAAATTAAGTAGAAGAGCATTTATTGCTCAAAAAAGACTATAATGTCTGGCCAACATGTTTGTTACCAATTCCCATGGACTTTCCTCAAATTCCTTTAATCCACCTGAAAATTCCTCATTCTTCCCTTTCAGAAAGTCATGTGTCCCTTAGCATTATCTTCATCAACAAAAGTGTCAAAACCTGTGAAGGGCTGAGATTTTATTCTATATCAGCTGTGGACAAACTACAGCCCGTTTGAAATGAATAAAACTAAAAAAAAAAAAGACCGTACCCTTTTATGTAATGATGTTTACTTTGAATTTATATTAGTTCACACAAACACTCCATCCATGCTTTTGTTCCGGCCCTCCGGTCCAGTTTAAGAACCCATTGTGGCCCTCGAGTCAAAAAGTTTGCCCACCCCTGTTATATGCTAGGTAACCCTGCCACAGTTTTATGGATGCTGGCAGAAGATATGTGAGTCTTGAATCAGAGACAAAAGGCTTTATTTTCATCTTAATAACAGTATCCAGAGCATCAACATTTTCTTCCACCTGTTCCCTGAGCATTACAGGAGCTCTACTTGGGGAACCTGAACACTTCATCATGACCAGTAAGCATAATAGCCCTTTCCTCCAGAAAGGAACACTGTCTCTATCCGTCAAGACTATTTGCAAGAAAAACACCTTGAAAAGGTATTTTCAAAGAAAGGTGATCAGTGCCTTGCTAGTAAGACATGAAGAAATATGAGAGATCAATGAAGAATTGTTTCTTAACGCTATTACCTCGCTTAATACTCAATTATTGTCCTTAACCAAAACTCTTACTCATTACCTAAGATTCAATTTATCATCTACTCAAGAAAAACTTTTCTGACCTCTCCAGATAGAATTAAGTACTTTAATTAATATGATATCATAATACTATGTAGAGACCTATTTTAAAATGCATCCATAATTACTTCTTTGCCTGCCAATTTCTTATTTTTCTTTCTTTTTTAAAAATCTTTATTGTTGAAAGTATTAAATATGTTCCCATTTTAATGTTTCCTATTTTTCATATGAACCTTCAGAGTCACCAAAGTGGACACCTCCCAACTACTTGGTAACTGCTTGTTAAATGAATAAATGAAAGAATGAGTTAATTCACATCTAAAATTTAGAAAAGCAATGTTGACCTTTCATTTAGCCATCACACACTAGCCAATATTATTCTAGTTATTAAATATATAAAAATAAACAAAAATCCCTGCCCATTCAAGCTTACTTTTCTTATACTCTGAATATATGAGTTTATAAATGACTTGTAAGTTTCAAGGAATTGAGTTTAAAAACATTGTCTGCAGGTGTCAGCAACATCATCCTTAAACAGGCCTATAGTCTAAGTTTATTTTTATGGCATTGAATGTCCCATGTTACTGAATTCAGTATATCCTGTTTAATGTGGGATAGTGTATGATACTAGTGAAAAACAAAAGATTTATTATCCAGAATGAGGGTTTCAAAAAGCCATGTTTTATGGCTGAGTGTATGCCCACATTGGAATCAGATTTCTAATGGTTCACTTTCATAGAGTAAGGACAAAAGCAATACTATCTTGCACTTCTATGCTGCTTTATTATTCCAAAGCACTTTTCTATCTACATTTCATCTGCGAAGCTACCCTATGAGGTAGGCAGAAATGAAAGAGAGATTAAATGTCTTTCTAAGTTCCCTGGCTCCTATTCTAGTTTTCTTTAGGATGAGATTAAATACATCACCAAATATTGAGCTTTGGTTGAAAAAATAATAATGAATCATTCTTTACTGTAGAACATAAATAGACTGCTTTACTCACATTTTTCATTCTTACCTAAAATTAAATGGAAGACCTATTTTGAAGGGGATTTCTCTGAAATCCCTCTGTGTGTTTATATATATAACATATATATTATTACATTATGTGTTATATAACACACACAGATATATAATTTACAGCAGTCATAACGGTTGGCTTCTATACATATAATCAACCCTTTCTGATGGTGACGGATAGGATTCCTTATTATTCGAAAGACAAGTACTACTGTTTTCCCTAGGAAAATGACACCATCCACAGTAGAAATTTTCAGAAAAATTGTTACATGTTCCACTCCACTTCTGAAGGAGTCATTTTATGTGTAAAAAGTCTGTATGGATACTGAAATATCCCATTTCATAGCCAGTATTCTCATGGAAAACTGCTATCAATGATCAAATCAAATACTCCCACTCCACAGATAAAATCTGAATTAGGAAATTGTATGATTTGCTTTTGAAATTAAATTTGACGTTTTAAGGGGGCATTAGATGTTCGACACTTTTCCAAAAGAATCTAATTTTGTCATCTCCTCTGAAATATGTACATGCTGCAGTTTGGGGTAACATTAAACCCTCTACATTCTGATATTTGTTATTTCTTAGATATTAATTCCTCTTTTAACCAAATACAGGGAGAAACACATAAAGCATTATCACTAATGAAGCAGATACCCATGAGAACCTGGGTCCTCTGGAGCAATCTAAGGACATTTCTCTCCCAGGGTGCCTTTCTGGGATGAAGGGCTGAGTCAACAAAGCTAATGTTTGAAACTTTTCTTTCAGAATATCCATGTCCCAAGGTTGATTCAAGGGCAAGCTCTGGCTTTTTATTAAATCAAAAGGTAAAGGAAGGCAACCACTTACTTTTCAACATTTTTTGGCCGAACAGAAGGAAAAGTGAAATACATGCAGTACTTTTGCCCAACTGCTTTCAGGCAATGTTTGAACAGAGATTAAAAACAAGCTCTAAAAACGTGAACATTAGTATGTATGCTAATGCTTGTTCTTGGCATTCAATGGAAAATTAGTGCTGGATGTCAATGTGGATATACAGCACGATCAAATATTGATTCCTTCTGGAAATATGTAAATTTTATGAGTACTTAGATAAATAAAGAAGTTACAAAAAAAGCATAAGAATAATATAATAGGGCATCTGTCATAATAAATGAAACATAACAGAATGACAAACAATATGAGATTGTCTTCATTTATTAGAATTTAAAAAATGAGGCTCTTAACATCTACCACATAAATTTACTTCCCAGTTATATAAATTCCATTTCTAAAAGTGTCTTGAGCCCTAGTTGGTTTGGCTCAGTGGGTAGAGTGTTGGCCTGCGGACTGAAGGGTCCTGGATTCAATTCTGGCTAAGGGCACATGCCTGGGTTGCAGGCTCGATCCCCAATGTGGGGTGTGCAGGAGACAGCCAATCAATGATTCTCTCTCATCATTGATGTTTCTATCTCTCTCCCTCTCCCTTCCTCTCTGAAATCAATAAAAATATATTTAAATAAATAAATAAAAGTATCTTGAATAAATGCATACATATGCATTTAATAGTCACATAGTCATCCATTAATGTTTTAATACAAAAGAATAACTGTATTATAAATAAAATATTATATGACGACTACAAATAGAAATGTTAAAATAGATTATGTGAACAGTTTATGAAACATTGATGGTAGTAAATAACAGAAACAAAACAAAAGTGAGATGAAGCACAAGGAGAAACAAATTGAAGAAATCAAGAATAGTATATATTTTTTATTTTATTGTTGACAGTAAGAATAGTAATTTTTAATGCAAGAATCCAATAACTGATCCAAGAAAAACATTAAAATAAATGAAAAGAATTCAAAAAAGAAAAATGTCTATGCATTCACAGAGCATGAGATCCTGCATATGCTGTTAGGCTTCTTTAAACAGTGGCTGCTATTTACATTAGTTAGTTTTCAGAAATAAAATGATTTATTCTTGAATTCATGGCAATTTAAGAAAATAAGTCTTAGGAAAAATTAGCCAAAACTCTCTATGTATTTTTCATTACTATTATCATTACTATTGTATTAACATTTAATAGTAATCATAAAAGTGTTAATTAAAAAATCAAAAGAAAATGTTTGGCTTGAACTATTTTAAATATGAAAAGTTTTCTTTTTCTCAGGATCTTCAATTATATTTTTTGAAACCACTAAGGTTGTTTTTGCCTTCTGTAAATACAGAAGCAGTCAAATTGATGGAATAAAGTAATATGCTAATTAGATTGAACGACCTTCAGACGAAGCTGGGGCTGCAAGGGAAGCCTGGGTCCCAGGTGCCTGCCGGCAGCCAGAGAGAAGCCTGGGTCCCGAGTGCCAGAGGGAAGCCGGTGCCGGCAGCTGGGGGAAGGAAGGCTATATTTGCACGAACTTTGTGCATCGGGCCTCTAGTATATATATAAAAGGCTAATATGCAAAGTGTCCCTGTGAGCGTTTGACCGGGATACTGGGAGTTCTATCACTTGCTATGATGTTCACTGACCACCAGGGGATGGCATGGAATGAAGGAAGGCCCTGGCCAGCAGCCTGCAGCCAGGGAAGGGAGGCCCCAGCCAGCAGCCAGAAGGAAGGCCTCAGCCACCAGCTGGAAGGTCCCGATCATCCCTGATCACTGGCCAGGCCTAGGGACCCTACCTGTGCACAAATTTCATGCACCGGGCCTCTAGTGTATGTATGTATGAGTATGTGTGTGTGTGTGTGTGTATATATATATATACACACACACATATATATATATTTGGAAAAGCTGAATCTCCCAGGATAAAATGTGATATACCATTTAATATACCAAGTTTCACCAGGACAATATTTTTAGAATGATAAGTTTCTGAAAACAGTGATTTAAAATAGAAAATGCAACTAACTATATAAAGCTTTTTGTATAAGCAGAATGACCTTATAGCCACTAAGTTTAAGAAAACTGTCAAAATAGATATTTTTGTCAGAGTTTTAGAGTGCATATCCCCAAGGTGCTATAGCAGTGCTTTTGCTGGGGAAGCTTGGCTTACTATTTTGGCTAACTATCCATTATTCTAAATAGTTATTTAAATTTAGGTCGTTAATATTATGGACAAAAACAATTACATTGCTTTACATGACTCTTAGTTATGCCATATTGGTTGTATAACACTGACAAATTGGGAAATGATATCAGAGATAAGCTATGAGTTTCTGGTTTATAATACTTTCAAATACAAAGAAACTACTCGGCCATCCACAGAATCCATTTGAACTTTGAGTAAATTTTTTAGATCTCAATAAAGTTTCTCCATTAGAACACTTCCTTATGTAATATGTATTTTCTGATTGGCAAAAATAAATCAAAATGCCTCAGTAGCTGCATAGTTACAGACATACGCCAAAAATTATTAGAAAATAACAAAACAGACAATCTAATAAATTATTATATCCTATATTGCATGACATGTAAACAGTTTTGGATGTTCTGAAAGGATGAAACGTGTGCTAAAGGTAGCAGAATCAGAGGAAGATAGAAATACTACCCTATGCTATGATTACTATTAATGGCCTATAGTGGAGGTTTTGGTGTGCTGCTCCATTACCCTTTCAGGATGGAGACATTCCCAGATGCTGAAGTTCTGGCAGCTGATGCATTTCCTTGAACCCTTTTGCAGAAAGTACACAAAGTCACATCTCCTTCATGTGACCATCCAATGAGTGGTAGATGCAGGAATGCAAAAGCCCAACCTCTTTCTCTCAAGGTAGTACAACTCCGAAAGGCCATACATGCTCCAGGAAGCCCCATGGGACTGACAGAAGCTTTTGGTGTGACTATATCATGATTCCAGCTCTCCCTCTACCTAGTCCTACTTCCCTCACTTGCCCACAGGCATGGAATCAACAGCAACAACTTCCTGCACACAACTCTTTACCTGAGAATCTGTTTCCTGGGAACCAGACCTTAAAAAATTGGTATCATAAGTTAGCTGTGGACGAAGTCTTTAAAACAGGTTTCAAAGCAAGATTACTTGTTATTTACTTTTCAGTTAGTGCTCATCCATGGAAAAATGTGGGATATTAATACTCCTCGGTAACTTGTAGCAATGCAATTGTTAAAAGGTTCACTAGTTTTCAATCAGGGTATTTTTCCCTGCAGGGGACATCTGGCCCTGTCTGGAGACATTTTTGGTTGTCACAATGAGCACTATTGGCACCATGTGGGTAGAGATCAGGAACACTGCTAAACATATTATAATGCACAAGACATACCTCCACAAGCAAAGAATTACCAACCCAACATGTCAGCAATACTGAGGTGATCTACACAATTGAAATAAATACAGGATGTAATTAATCAGTCAGGTGACAATAGCTGCCTGAATAAAAATTCCCTTATCTGGTTTACAGAACAAAAACCAACTGCCTGAAGAAAAAGCCAGATTCCTATAAGGAAGATCCTCTACTACTTTGGAAACTCTATATAGTATTTTATCTAATGT
The DNA here is from genome assembly GCF_000412655.1 of Myotis brandtii. Lineage (NCBI taxonomy): Eukaryota > Metazoa > Chordata > Mammalia > Chiroptera > Vespertilionidae > Myotis > Myotis brandtii. The sequence continues at coordinate 1,578,144 of NW_005356519.1, forward strand.
TTCCCCAAAGGAACCATTTATTTGAGTAAATGTACGCTGGGCAGAGGGGAATACCAAACATTGCAGGCTCTTGGACAGAAGGCCCAAGTTGACATTGATACTTGGAGACCCACGGTGTCATTATACACCCCCCACACCTTGTTAGAAAGGGGAATAGGTGGGCCATATAAATGGAGTCATGTGCCTCTGTTTCCCCTTGGTCATTTCCCAGTCTCAATGTATAATTGGAATAGGCATACTTGGTAGTTGGAACAGCCGCTATAGTACAGTTTTTCCTTGACCTATGATATAAGAGCTATTATGGTAGGGAAGGGCAAGTGAGAGTTTCTGGAACTGCTTATTCCTCCTGTTCAGCCAAGATAGTCAAGGAAAAAGAGAGGGAGGGAGGGAGAGAGGCAAAGGGAGGGAAAGAGAAAGAAAAGAATAAAGAAAAAAAGTATCATGGGAAAAGTGGGAAAAATGACAGAGATTATTCCCATTCTTGAGTATCAAGAGTGAAGAGCACAGGAGTGATGGTCCCATCATAAACCCACTTTATTTTTCAGCTTTACTGAAGTTTAACAGGCAAGTAAAATTGTCAGATATTTAAAGTATACAATGTGATGAACTCACACACATAAACATTGTGAAAGGATTCTCCCATCCAGTTAACACATCTACCACCTCATATATTTACCCTTTTTTGGGTAACAATCTCTAATTCCTACCCTCTTAGCAAATATCAATTATACTACAGGCCTGGTGCACGAAATTCATGCACTGGAGGGGGGGGTTGTCCCTCCAGCCCGGCCTGCACCCTCTCATAGTCCGGGAGCCCGCAATTGATCGCCCTGCAGAGGGAGGCCCCACCCACCTGATGCAGCCCACCGGTCGGTGGCCTGGGCCTCTCTCTTTGTGGCAATTGTGGAGCCCCCAAATTGATCACCCTGCCAGCCGGTGGCCTGGGCCTCCCTCTGTGGGGTGATGGCCGGGCCACCGACCAATCACATTGCACCTCCCTTGGCTGGCCTGGTGCCAGTGGGTGTCATAGCATGGTCATCCAGATGGTTGTTCTGCTGTTCAGCCATACAGTCAATTTGTATATTGCGCTTTTATTATTATAGATAGTACAGTGCTATCAACTATAATGACCTTATACAATATACACTAGATCCTCAGACCTTATTTATCTTATAACACAGTGTGTACCCTTTTACCAACCTCTTCCTATTTCTTCCACCCTGTAGTCCCTGGCAACCACTTTTCTACTCTCTGATAAACCTACTTTTATCAGCAAAACCAGGAAGATGTTAAGATTTTGAAGGTTGACAATGTTATTACTACAACCTCAATCCCAACTGTAGCTTTTGTGCTTCTGTGCTAGTTGTGGTAACTTTCAAAAACTAATTAACACTGCCTCAGGTGTGTGTGTTTATATCTATATCTATATCTATATATCTATATCAATCTACATCTATATCAGCTACATCTACATCTATATCTATACCTATCTGATCAGGAGATCACACTCTTTTCTATACCTGGTGGAAAAGAGAACATAAACAATTCTCATTTGTTTAGGACAGACATTATATGTTTGTAGAATTTTCACAGGGATATATTAATTCTCCTATCAGCTCTCATAATATAGTTCAAGGAATCTGGATATTCAGCAGAACATCATGTTGATCCATTACATCAACGAATAGTTCAAGTTTGAACAGTATGAAAGAATACTCAATTAAAGTGCATTAAGAAATTACAGAATTAATACAGAGGACATATTTGTAAAGCAGAACAAAACAAAACAAAAATGATTGCTGAATACCCAGAACAGAATTCAAAGTATTAAATAGACTGAAAAATATCATAGGAAATCTATCTCTGTAGGACATTGTATTGGTCAAAAATGTCAATACTACCACTCCTCCATTTCAGACTCAGGGTGGACAACAGTAATCAAACATGGACGTCTTCACACAAGTCCAGGTATGGTCTCTCCTAATCTTCCCAGTACAGCCATCTACCTCAGTATATACTAACCAGGTAAATACTATCCGGTAGATACTACTATCTAGCTCCAGGGATCCACTATGATCAATGATTGAAAATGGCAGGCAAGACAATAATCTATTTGTCATACCTGGTACGGTGAAGCATTCTTACCATTATGTACCTCATTTATTCCTCTATAAAATGAAGATCATAAAACCTATAAAGGGTTGTGGCAATGCCAAGAATAGTGTTGTATACAGTAGCCATCAGACAAATAAGAGTCACAGGCAATTTTTTTTCCATTCATTCATTTAATTCTGACTGGGCACATATGCTAGAATACAGTCAAAAGCCTATTTTGGTATAGATTCAATTTTAAAAGAGTTACTTCAGTTAAAATATTCCTAAAATGAAACATTAGTTATTCTAGTAGCTTTGTTTCTAATATTACTACTGAAGCAAACAGCAGTCTCTTAGAAACAATTAAAAGAGACTATTTTCTCCTAAAAGGATGGTGTAGTAAGCCATCCAGTGTAGTAGTGAAAAACCGGAGAAAACGCCACCTGGCTCTACCATGTACCGATGCACAAACCTGAGAATATCATTTAATTACCCTTCCTCATTCTCCTCTTTTTAAAGTAGAAATTTACCTCTCCTCTAAGCCAAATGTCATTGGCCCATAGTTTGCTGTAAATATTAAAAGAGACTGTGAATATAGAGCATTTAGCACACTGCCTGGTGAAGAGTTAATACTTAGTGTTTATTGTTTGCCTTTCTTAGGGCTAACTTGAACGTGACAGGTTTTTTATAATACTTTGAAAGAAGGACAGCTTGAACCTATTCCATTTATCATTTAAAAATATGCCTACTTTTTAAAAATCTGCAATGAAAGGAATCATTGTTGATAGCAGAACAGATTACCTTACATAGTTCTTGCCGCAATCAAAATAATACATGGAAATTATTCAAGGTCTTTCAGTAAGGAGCTCAAAACACTTTGGAGACATTATCCCATTCTGGAGTCTGCCAACAATTTTATCCACCTCCAGTGCTGACACCATCCACTCCACCCATCCTGTTCCACTTGGCAATGTCAACCTCAGTTTGAACCTTTGAGAGGCAACAGAGGGGCACTCCATCATGAGGGTAAATAAGAGCCCATATTCAAAACCTGGCTGGATAATGCCATAAATGAACACAGGAGTCACAGCTATTTACTTGTTGGAAATGTTTTTATGGAAAAAATATAAATTTGAAAGGCAAATTAAATACATTAGTAATTCTGATAGGCATCACATGCTCACAGGCAAGAGTATCTAAAAAGCCTTATATCCTCTGCACAAGCTAGATTTTAATTTCTTCATTCACCCCAGGGAGTATCCTATCAACTCCATAGAGTAGTTTGGGGTATAGATATTGTGGAATGCAGAGCTGGTAGGTAAAAAGTTAAACATTCACACCACACCGTAAGATTTAAGTTGACCTGTACCGTGGAGAAAAAGAGACAAGAGACTTCACATAGCCTTAAAGTTATTCAGTTGCTCATTTTGTCATCAGTCTTAGAGTACACTGATTATTCTAATTGATGTTATAGGTAATAGAAAGAAAAAGCTTATTGACCTCAAATCTATCTATACATATATACAATGGAATTTTCAGAAACCACATTATTTGGGACATTCAAATTATAAGAGCAATGAAATATACTGAGAGTAATCAAAGCAGTAGAAGGTGGCATAGACAATTCTGAAAAATTATGCCAATGCAAAGGCCCCTTGAGAAATGAAGCCTAGAGTAGGGGCCCTGCTTACCCAGGGCTAAGAGTGGTTCTGCGTAAAAGTGAGACTTAGTTCATTCCTCTACAACCTATCATCTACAGGTCTCTTCATCTCAATAAATGGCACATTTTTATTCTACACTGCTGCTATAGACTGAAAGTTTGTGTCACCCCAACCAAATTCTTATGTTAAAATCTACTAGTAATCTTGATTTGGACTTCCCGCCCCCAGAACAGTAAGAATACATTTTTGTAGTTTATAAGCCACTCAGTCTATAGTATTCTATTATAGCAGTCCAACAGACTAAATTAACTGCGAAAGTCTACGTGTGGCCTCATCCCTGACTCTTCCCTTCTTGTACCCCACATCAGGTCCATCAGCAAATCATGCTCTATTTTCCTTTTTTTATTTTTATTTTTTTTAATATATTTTATTGATTTTTTAGAGAGAGGAAGGGAGAGGGATAGAGAGTCAGAAACATCGATGAGCGAGAAACATCGATCAGCTGCCTTCTGCACGCCCCCTACTGGAGATGTGCCCGTAGCCAAGGTACATGCCCTTGACCGGAATCGAACCTAGGACCCTTGAGTCCGCAGGCCGACGCTCTATCCACTGAGCCAAACCGGTTAGGGCATATTTTCCTTTTTTAAATTAAATTTATTGGAGTGGTATTGGTTAATAAAATTATATAAGTTTCAAGTCTATAATTCTATGATACATCATCTATATATTGCATTGTATGCCACCACCCATATATTTGACACCCTCTTCTATCCTGAACCCCTCTTCCCTCTGGTAACCACCATACTATTGTCTGTGTCTAGTAGTTTTTGCTTGTTTGTTTTTCTTAGAGAGGTTGAGGAGAAAAAGCTAACCTCATTCACTGATGGTGGGAATGTAAACTGGTTCAGCCACTATAGAAACAGTATGGAGGTTCCTCAAAATATTAATAGAGTTACCATATGACCCAGCAACCTCTCTTCTGGGTATATACCTAAAAAACTCAAAAACTTTTATTCACAAAGATATATGCATCCCTATGTGCATTGCAGCATTATTCACAGTGACCAAGACAAGGAAACAACCAGTTTCTTCCATAAATGATTGGGTCATTATGATGTGGTACATGTATACAATGGAATACTATTCAGCCATACAAAAAGATGAAACACTGCCAATTGTGACAGCATGGATAGATCTTGAGAACATCATGCTAAGTGAAATAAGTCAGAAAGAAAAAGTCAAGCGTCATATGATTTCCACCCATATGTGGGCTATAAAACCGAAAGCCACACATGTTCTATTTTCAAAATAATTGTTTCTTTCCTCAATTATTGCAAGAGCATTATAAGTGGTCTCTCTGCTTCCACTTTTGACACTTACTATCCAAGGCAACAGCCTCACGAATACTTTTAAATACAAGTCCAATCACACCATTCCTCTGATTCAAGAGCCTCCATGATTTCTCATTTTCCTCAGAGAAAAATCCAAAGTCTCCAGCATGGCATTTGAGGTCCTTCATAATATTGCATCTTGTCACATTTCTTAGCTCCTCTCCCACACCTCCTTCACTGCTGCCCCAGCCACACTGAATTCCTTGCTGTTCATTGACCGCCAGTGGTCGGCAAACTGCGGCTCGTGAGCCATAATGCTCTTTGGCCCCTTGAGTGTGGCCACGAAGTTTCAATCGCACTGTACGTGTGCACCTGCACGTGGTATTTTGTGGAAGAGCCACACTCAAGGGGCCGCAGTTTGCTAACCACTGACCTAGGCATTCTGCATTTCCCCCTACTGGACTGATCTCCCCCCATATATCTGCATGACTGTCTTCCTTTAGATCTCTGCTCGCTAAAAAGCCTACATGTTATTTAAAAATCTAGAACAAGACTCCTTTCCACTCTTTATCAGCCTTTATCTATATTATGATTGTAGCACTCACCACCACTTTGCATGTTATATGTATATGTTTGTCTATTGTCTGTCTCTTCCCATTAGACAAAGAGCCTCTTGAGGGTATGGACTCTTTTAAGTTCACTTCTGTATTCCAGCCCTTAGAACAGAGTCTAGCATATAGAACATGCTCAGTAAATACTTATGGAATAAATAAATGTATGTGATTCATCCAGAGTTCACAGAGTCAAATAATGGAGGGTGTCACACTCACATTATAGTTTTGAAAATACAAAAATTCACTATACATAATGCTACCTGAAACTCCGAGGAAGACATTTAGAATCATATTTGCACAGACTGTCCAAGGAAAACCTTCAAAAATATGTGGAATGAGAGCTATAGGTAGTGAGGACGTTTCAACAAAAGGAAGCTGGGCCAAACACTTGGACCACTGCCTTTAAGAACAGAAGGTGCTGTGGTTTAGAGGGATACACCTGTTTTTGTTACAAAGATTCCCCTGGGGAGGGTGGGGTAGAGTACACTCTGAGGGTCCAAATATCTACTAGTGTGCTGGAACTGTGGGGGATTCTGTGATGATTGTTATCAGCATCAACCTTCCAAGGGCCCCATGGGATCCTGTGACAATTAATAAGCTGAGCTTTCTATTATGCATTCTTTGGTGAGACCTGGCATGCAACAGTGAACCCATGGAGCTTACAAATAACAATGTAAAGAAAAAAATGTACAATAGATAGTGGTAATTATTATGAAGAAAAAAAATCAAGGAAGGAAGGAAAAGAGGAACTGGGGGAGAGGAGACATGTTGCAATGTTACATAAGAAAGCGTGGTTTGAGAAAAGAACGGAAGGAGGTGGGTGTCGGTGATGGGCGCAAAGCTATACAGATCTCTTGGGAAAGAGCTTTCTAACAGCCTGTGCAATGTTCCCTGGACTGACTGGTAAAATGTACCTGTGTGTTAACTGTTCTAGAAAGGTCCAGAAAACCAGTGTTAAATGGATAAAAGAAATGAGTGGAATAAAAGGATAAGGGATCAGAGGCATAGGGAGGGCACAGGTAAACACTGTTCCAGGCAGTGGGAGCCTGGAGAGCTTAGAAGCGGAAGAAGACATGGTCTATTTTTCTTGGCTCACATGGGCTGCTGTACTGAGAATAGACAAAAGGAGGCCAAAAGGTAGGAGGTTATAGCTAGAATCCAGATGACAGATGACGGTGGTTTGGCCTCGGAGGGTAAGGGTAGAGAGGGCAAAAGGCGACCCTGAGGGTACAGTAACTTTTCACTCTGACAAAGTCAGTCTCTGACTCCAGGGCTGGGCAGGACAGATGACAATCTTAGGTCCATAATTTCCCTGGGAGTTTGACAATGTACAATGCAGAGAGAGTCAGAATACTTATGAGAAATTTCAGGAAAAGGCAAGTAAATTGCTAAATGTGTTCAAACTCTGCTTCTCTATTAAACTCCTTCCTACCTTCCCCCAGAATACTACTAAATATTTTCCTACAAGAAGCTTTCTCACACTTCATAAAGTAAAACTCAATCACCCTAATGATACCAATATTTTGTTCTCTCCGTTTTGCTCCCCAGCCACCCAAAAGTAAGACCTCACCTGCAGATACTAATTTATACTAAATAGGCTTATACAAAGATTTATTTTTTTCCCCAGTTACTAGGCTTTAAAGTATATGGCTGTGCTTAACCTGTTTCCCACTTTAGGTTATGAGCTCCTGAGCCGGAGCGCTTGCCTCTTCTGTCTTGTTGCTGTGACAGCTAACCTCAGGCCAGCCCACAGCAAAAACACTCCATCTCAGGTGGCCCGGCAGCACCTCTGTGCTCCCCACAGCACATGCCATTAGCAACCCCGGCTCAGCCTCTCTCCCTAGCTCCTCACCCGGCTCTGCATCTAACACTATGATCTCTCCTAACCCCAACTCTAATTAAAACTTATGTTTTGTTTCCTTAGGGCTCTGAACCCCGCTGATAATGTGGCTACTGGCTTTATTATCCTTTCCTCTCCAGGTGGCCGATTTCATTTTAGAGGCGCTGTATCTTGAACCCCAGAGGTGTCTCTAATGCTGGGAATGTGAGCAGGCTGGTGAGGGGTGGTCTGGGGCCTCTGAATTTCTGATCCTTCTTAAATCACATCATGTGTGTATTTGTTCATTCCATGTAAGCCAAAATCTAGCCATATAAATGTTCTCCATATAACGGGGAGTGTGGGGTCACTCAATAAATTGTGGTGCCTGAACAGAGTGCAGCTGGTACCCATATTGTACTTACAAGTGCTTCATATACTTGAAGACTGTGCCTAATTCATTCCACAACCTTCTATTCTCAAGCTGAACAAGTGAGCACCAGGATACTCCACCTGTTGGTGTCAATCTGAAGTACTACTCCTCATCCCAGAGATGCCAATCAAAGCCACAATGAGATAGCACCTCACACCTGTCAGAATGGCTATCCTCAACAAATCAACAAACAACAAGTGTTGGCTAGGTCATGGAGAAAAGGGAACCCTAGTACACTGTTGGTGGGAATGTAGACTGGTGCAGCCACTGTGGAAAACAGTATGGAGTTTTCTCAGATAATTAAAAATGGAACTCCCGTTTAATCCAGTCATCCCACTTCTAGGAATATATCCTAAGAAACACGAAACACTCATTTGAAAGAATACATGCACCCCTATATTCATAGCAGTGCAATTTACAATAGTGGATAAAAATACTATGGCACATTTACACAATGGAATATGATGCAGCAATAAAAAAGAAAGAACTCTTACCATTTGCAATACACAGATGGACCTGGAGAGTATTATCCTGAGCGAAATAAGCCAGTCAGAGAAAGACAAGTATCACATGATCTCACTCATATGTGGAATCTAATGAACCAAGTAAACTGATGATCAAAAATAGACCCAGAGTCAGAAGCATGAACAGACTATTGAACCTCAGAGGGAAGGCAGGGGAGGGTGGGTGGGAAGAGATCAACCAATGAACTTGTATGCATATATGCATAACCCATGGACACAGACAATGGGGTGGTGAGGGCCTGGGTCGTGGGGGCAGGAGCGGGAGGGCTGGAAGAAGTTAATGGGGGGAAAAGGAGGACCTATGTAATACCTTCAACAATAAAGATTTTTAAAAAATAATAATAAAAAAATAATAAAGTACTACTCTTGCCTTACTTGGGTTACCCTACAAAGATTAGTGTTTCTGTCTATTTCTATTTAACACAGGGATTGACTGAAATGGTAGGTTGAATGTGAAGATGCCATTTTCTTAAATTGAGGGTTGTTAAATACCTTAACATATTGTTACATGAATGCAGTAGCACTGTCTTAAACTTTGGTGACCACACATCCCTTTTTGTTAGAGGTGGTCCTGGTTTAAACTTGTTGTCCCAGGGTAATTGATATTATCCCCTTTTGCTCTTAGAGTACCCATGTTTGCATCATAAATTATATTATCATCTCACTTACATTTCCTATATAAATGTATTTTGAAGCAATACATATTTAATTACAATATGTATGCCTTCTACTCCTATAAGAACACAGAGCTCACATAGTAGCAGAACAGGTTCCGATCTCTTCCCTGCATATAATTCTCACAGTTCTTCCCAGTGATTGTGATGAACAAGAATGGTCCCAAATAAGCAAAGCAACCCTCCCAGAACCCCTCAATCTCAGCATGTGGACCACCCTAGACACTGAGCCTTTTTCAGTCTCTGTTTCCCTGGAACATTTTTTCTGGAAATGAGAGTAAGTTTCAGGCAACGTGAAAAAAGGAGCCTTATTTTTAACCCTGCTTCCCTCAAACTGCTTCATAACTCTTAAAAATTTTTCTTGCCCTGGTCAGTGTGGCTTAGTAGGTTGAGCATTGTCCCTTAGACCAAAAGGTTACAGGTTTGACCCCTGGTCAGGACAGATGCCCAGTTGATGGGCTTGATCCCCAGTTGGGGGGTGTGTGGGAGGCAACCAATGTATGTTTCTCTCTCACATCCATATTTTTCTCTCAAAAACAATAAAAATCTTAAAAAGGGGGACCCTGCCATCAATACATTCCAGATTGAGGTCCTTTTTTCCCACAGAACAACTTTTTCTCCCATGTACCCTCTCTTTCTACCTCCCTCACTCTCTTCCTCTCTCCCTCCCCTTTCCTCTCTCTCTAAAAAATAAATTTAAAAAACATTCTAAAAATGTTCTATCTCTAAATAGGTCCACCATTCTCAGAAGTATCCAAACTGCTGCTCCTTCCCAAATCTCATCAACATTTGCTTAACCTTGTCCATAATCTGCCAGACTATGAACCTGGTTATCCAAGTGCTATCTTCATCCAGACGAACCACAGAACAAGTTGGGGCAGGGAGACACCCCCTTATCTTTTACCTACCAGTGGAGCCAATCCTAAGACATATGCTAGCAATCTGGAATTCCTTAGTTTGTGACTTCTCAGATCCATTTGATAAAATGATCATCTTAAGGGAATGCAGCCTAAAGAGCCAGAGATGCACCAACGATGGACAGGAGGGGAGGCCAGAGATATTACTGTGGAGCAAATACTATATATACAACCCTCTATTTAATTTTCCCAGTCAGTTTGTCCTTGAATGTGCCCAAGTAGTTTTACATTTTCTTACAATCCAGAAAAGGGGCCTGCCTAGAGCTCTGGCAGGAAGGTTAAGTCTATATGGAAGAGACTGCAATACACACCTCTGCCTCCATCACATCTGAGTCTGACAATTCAGGTGAGTTCTGGTCAATGGAGTCAAGCAAAAGTGTGTCATTTCTGAAGTGAAGTGGTAAGAAGTACATGAGTGTTTCCTATGTTCTCTTTCCCCATCCTGCAGCTAAACGGAAAGAACCCACAGGAGGGCAGGGTCACAAGAAGGAAGAGTCAGAGTCCCTAATGACCACATAGTCCCTAAATGACCAAATCATCCTCACTGCACTTGAGCAAGAAATCATCTGTGGTCATTTTAGGTCAGAGAAACTGAAATTGCGTGTTAGAGCATTTAAGTATATTGGCTAATAAAATCCAAGTGTTATAGATTTGGAGCCTTGAGTAGAGATTCAGCCTATGTTTGCAGAATCCCAGTTCATTAACATGAAAAGGCCTTTAAGTAACTGCTGGGAAGGATCCTGGGGCTAGAGAAGGGCAGTAGCTTCCATAATGCTGCCTTATCTTCCTCTCTAATTTCTCATGATGTCAGATGCTCAAATATCAAGAAGAAAAACTTATATTCAGAAAAAAAAACTAGATTTATTTTTAAGGATAAACATGAGCTTTTTGGAAAAACATAGTTTTTATCCCATGTCATTTAAGCCAAACAGAGTTTCATTCATTCATTCATTCACTAATTCATTCATTTATTCACAGTTGTGAGTAGGGAATTATCAGTAGGCAAGAGAAATGGGCAGGAAGATATGATTATATGCAGCAATTTAAAGAAACACTGTCTGTATGTATTATGAATGAGTTAGTATCAAACGGCTAAACTAAAACTACTCACTTGATCAAAGGCATGGATTTCTATTTCCAAAGCCCAGAGCTTTCTTGGGACTTTAAAGTAAGGCCAATATAACCAGAGTAAGACCATAAAGGTATAATAGCAGGATGTCTTTCCAACTCTAAGAAATGATTTCCAGTGGCTCTGAATAACTGGACATCATCACTGTCCTTTACTGTTAAAAAAAAAAGTCCCAGTATGTTCTGTATTATGTGAATCTCATGTTCTATTTCACACGATACCTATAGCTGTTCTGTCCAAATTCCAATTCCAGCTTTGTAGAAGTTCCGCTGTGATGTACAGTTCACTCTGTTAAGTCTTTTCCATAATCCCTCCGTTCCATATTATATATATACACCTTCAGTACTTCCTTCCCTCCCTCACATCCTAACACCTTCACTTAATCGCCTCTTAATCATTGGCCTGAAAACTACACCCTCCAGTCACTTATTGTTTCCTTCCAGATGCTGCCGGGGAATGACTCCCCGTGGGCTTCACCTAACATTCCATCCATGTTCATCTGGCTGTGCGGACCATGAGTCCAGCACTCCAAAGCTTTTAAGCTCTTTCTTTCCAAGAAAACTCATAGCTAACACCATTATTTCCTCACAAAAACAGCTAACATCTGCAGACTGCAACATCAAAAACAAAGAAAAAAAAATTGCACAGTTCTGCTAAAGTTGGATGCAACCTTTATCGGCCATTTTAGGCACTAAATCAATGTTCTTCTTTTAAATTTCTATTAAAAAATAAATCATAGCGGCTGTTTTCAATTTTCCCTCTGGAATAGTTAATGAACCAGTTATATGCAATGACTAATTAGTCTTTATGCCTTCCAGCTAAGCAAACTAAGCTTCTAGTTGGAAAATTAACCTCTAGCAAAATCCATCGGGTTGTTTGATAAAGTTTAATTCTATTCTGTGTATAAAGAGTTCATTTCAGCAGCATTATTTAATCCATTCAATAAACTAAAATATCCCAACAAACTGCTTATTCTAAACTAAGAGTGTGCAATAGTTATACAAATTATTCACTGAAACTCCTAATAAAACGTCGATATAATTAAACTGTATTATCTCATAAAAGTCAGTTTTAAAACTTTGATCTTATTTTTTTCTGCAATCGTAGTTATGGTAGCTTCTTCTTTAGATATAAGAAATAAGGTCCCTACAATATAAAACCAAGACAAAACCCAAACTCCTCATCCCAAGTTGTTTCCTGTGTAGATCATAGTGTCCTTTAGTCATGCACTATTGATTCGTATTTTTTAAAGTTTAATGTGAATATGAATCTACCGTAGAGCCAGATAAAACAGTTCACTGGGACCATATGCAGAGATTAGAATTCATTAGGTCAGGTTGGGCCCATGGATTTGCATTTCCATCCAGCTCACAGACCATGGTGATGCTGCTGACCCAAGGACCACAATTTGAGAACCACAGGTCTAGCTTAAACCAAATTAAAAATAACTACATGAGTGCCCTGACCGGTTTGGCTCAGTGGATAGAGCGTCGGCCTGCGGACTGAAGGGTCCCAGGTTTGATTCTGGTCAAGGGCATGTACCTTGGTTGCAGGCACATCCCCAGTGGGAGGTGTGCAGGAGGCAGCTGATCGATGTTTCTCTCTCATCGATGTTTCTAACTCTCCATCCCTCTCCCTTCCTCTCTGTAAAAAATCAATAAAATATATTTAAAAAATAACTACATGAGTATGCTTAAGTAATAGTACATCACCATCAACTACAAAATCGATAAAATCCCTCCATCCATTACAAAAATAATAAAAATTCCAATTCCAATTTTTATAATAGTATCCATTATCATTCCGTAGCTTGAGTAGCACTTTCTAACCCCTTCCTTTCCAATACCACTATTTTATGTTTGTGTGATTTATATTTCCTCACTTAGACCATCCAAATTGGTCTTCTCTGCATACACTACAGGAATTAATGGATGGAATTTAAACAATAACACTAGAAACTCAAACAATTCTATAAAATCTCTTTATAAATTTCACAAAGACATTTAAACATTTTTTTCTATCCCTTTTGAAATTTCCAGGGGTATTTTAGAAATACCAATTATACTGAAGGGTCAAGGATACCAAAAAAATAAAAATAAAAATGACAGAACACATTGAGCAATCAACTATAAGGCAGGTAGGCAGGACAAACAGAGTAGGCATTGTGGAGATTATCTTAACCAATGCCTTCTCCCACATGCCTACTTCTCAGTGCCTCCTCTCAGGTCTTATTAGGTCAATTTCATACACAAAGTCCTCTATTGCTCCAGGTCCTAACTTCTCTTTGGCCATCTTATCGTTTCCCCCTGGGCATTCTAACCCCCCAAAAGTATTTGATATACCATCATTTACCCCAAACTAATAAATATGTACTTACATATATTCACATACATAAACCTACCTGCATAAAGACTTACACTCCCACACTCACAAATATGCATGGATACGGGTGCTGTCATTTTCAGTGGGTATATATTTATGCATATACATGTTGACAAATAAACATATTTAAAAGTATAAGTTTATGAGCTATTAATGTTTGTCCTTGTGAAAATGAGAGCAACTAAAAATGTACCAACACTTGAAAAGTATTCAAATTTTTATTGGTGATAACTAATAAATAAAAGTGCTGTAAGAATGTGTTGGCAGGGATGTTAAAGCCAAAATGTAAAAAATAAAAAATACACCATATAGAACAAATATAACTGTTCTGCAAAAGCAGTAATACAAACAGCAAAACTATATAAGAATATGCTCAGTATTTCTGGTTTTCAATTTCTGCGATTTCTATGGTATATGAAAATTGTATACTTTATGAGTGACTAGGCACAAATCTAATTTTTTCATACTTATTTTTTCTTCCTGAAATTTAACGAAATATTTTATAGTATGTCTCAGCCCATGTTAAGTATTTTAAACTTTCAGTAAGAGTCCTTTCTCGGCACTTTCTACTGTCCCTACTGGTTAATAGAAAATATCTCTAACTATACTATGAATCTGAAAATGGAAGAAAGTTATTACATGTAGTTTGAGTAAATAATCTGATACCTAGTTTTATGTGTGGCTTCATCAAAACTAGGTAAGTAGGAGTTCATACAAAGTTAACGACAAGTATTGTAGTTTTGTCGACAGTTTGAGAAGTGGGTTTTCTTGACTTTGCTTTTTACAAGGGAAGGGAAGGTGGTGTCTAATATCATGGGGCATGTGGCTTCATCAGAGGTGGACAGTGCAGCTTCAAAGCCCCATGCTCCCTCTGAACAAAGTTAGCTGCTGTGGGGAGGAAAACTGAGAAATACTAACTCCGGCCATGGCCATAGAGAACTCCTGGCCACCTCCACATTCCATACTTCCAGCACAGTTTTTAGAAATGCTGAGCAGAAACGGAAGGACACAGCAAAGCCGCATCAAGCTGCATCTGTGATAGTGTAAATTCAACTCAAATGTTCAGCCATAATCTGAGTGGCTGTGGTTCCTGAACTCCTTGTTTCTCAAAGGGAAGTGTCCCAATGTTCTTCTCTTAGGTGTATATTGTGGGTGTTAGAACAACACCCTTGTCATTATGTTTTCTTTCTCATCCATTATATTTTGTTTGATCAATAGGTTGCCTCCTATACACCCTGACCGAAGCCCGGGATTAAACCTACAACCCAGGTACATGCCCTTGACTGGGAATAGAAGAACCCTTATTCCTAGGTATCTTAATTTTTTTGTTGCAATGGTAAATGGGATTGCTACATCAAAATAAAAAGCTCTGCACAGCAAAATAAACCATCAACAAAACAACAAGAAAGCCCACTGCATGGGAGAACATATTTGCCAATATTATCTCCGATAAGGGTTTAATATCCAACATTTACAGGGAACTCATACAACTAAACAAAAAGAAGATAACCAATCCAATCAAAAAAGGGGCAAAGGACCTAAGTATACACTTTTCAAAAGAAGACATACAGAAGGCCATGAGACATATGAAAACATGCTTAAAGTCACTAATCATCCAAGAGATGCAAATCAAAACAACAATGAGGTGCCATCTCACACCTGTCAGAATCTGCACTGCTGGTGGGAATGCAGACTGGTGCAGCCACTGTGGAGAACAGTATGGAGTTTCCTCAAAAAATTAAAAATGGAACTCCCATTTGACCCAGTGATCCCACTTCTAGGAATATATCCCAAGAAACTAGAAACACCAATCAGAAAGGATATATGCACCCCTATGTTCATAGCAGCACAATTCACCATAGCTAAGATTTGGAAACAGCCTAAGTGCCCATCAGCAGATGAGTGGATTAGAAACCTGTGGTACATCTACACCATGAAATACTATCCTGCTATAAAAAAGAAGGAATTCTTACCATTTGCAACAGCATAGATGAAACTGTAGAGCATTATGCTAAGCAAAATAAGCCAGTCAGAGAAAGATAAATATCACATATGGGGTCGGGGGGGGGGGAATGCGAGGGCATGTGCTGGAGGGTGGGAGCAGACTGGGAGAGGTCAATGGGGGAAAAAGGAGACTCATGTAATACTTTAAACAATAAAGAATTTAAATTTTAAAAAATGTAGAATTTTGTATCTCATCTATTCTTTTTTAAAATAATTTTTATTTATTTTAGAGAGGAAGGGAAGAGAGAGACAGAAACATCAATGATGAGAGAGAATCACTGATCGGCTGCCTCCCTCCACTCCCCCTTCTGAGGATCAAGCTCACAACCCAGGCATGTGCCCTTGTTCGGAATCAAACCCAGAACCCTTCAGTCCACAAGCCAACACTCTATCCAGTGAGTCAAACCAGCGAGGGCATCTAATCTATTCTTACATTTGTCCCAAAGCAGCAAGTCTGTTGCAAATCTAGATAGAGCAGGTATGCTAAAATAATACTAATGCCGCTAAATAATGATTTTTTTATTAAGGTGAATGATTGACATTTTAGTTAACAAGTTATCACTGTCTTTCCCATCAAAAGGTCGACAGCTGTATATTCTTCAAAGAGCACAGAGATTTAAGAGAGGTAGCTCTCTAGAGATGAGTATTTATGAAGGCTCATGTTTCACCTCCTTTAGCTCAGGTTTTCCTTTCAATGTTTTCTAGAGCATACATTCAGCAGAATTAAATTAAATATTAAAATCTTGTCAGGAGGGAATGGGGACTAAGTGATAGCAGACATTCAGGAGTGCAAGTCTGAATAACTACATCTGTTTCTCCACAGGTCTTGCAAAATGTCTTTTAAGTACAGCCCGAAAACCTAGGCAAACAGAGCTCCAAATTGCCCTCGGCTTTTATGTTTGACCAGGTCCACAGCTTTCTGTAAAATGCAAGGTTTGAACTGTGTCACGGCATTTAAAAAATCAGAGACTTCTCAGCCCTTAAATCAAAATTCTCAAAAAGTAGAAATAGTGTCTAACTAAAAAAAGATTCATATTTGGACTTCAACATTAACCAATGATCGGCTTCTATTTCACAGTGAAATAAATACAGATTGAGGAAAGAATTTCAAAAGTGAATGCCAGACTCTGTAGACCCCGTGGGTTACAGATGTAGGAAAGTGGTGGCAGAAAGCCACTCCGCTTCCTTCAAGATCCAAAAACATTTGGAAGGAAACCCCAGAAGGAAAGACGTCTGACAGGCGTGTTCTCTTTGGGGTTTCCTGCCTCCTTATTTGCCAAGCTTCCTAGACCCCATCGCTTGTTAATGAAGTTCACCAAAAAGACTGTATAAATGCTGATTTCATAGAGTGAAACTTACATTAAAGGTATTTTTATACAGTTGAAGTTTCCTGCCATCTGCATTTCCCTACCTCACAAATCCAAGGAAGCGTGACTTGGAAAGTTACAAGCATAAGGTGACATTTGATGCGGTTACTATCAGTGGGATATTCAGTCTGAACACGGAATCCAAAACCAGAGACATGGATTAGACACTGCAACAAGGAAGCTGCCTCGCCCTGAGGGTGTCATTATACCATTGGGTTTTCTACTACTTCTGTAAAACGCAGTTATGAGAAGATGCATATTGTACCCTGTGTGAATTAACTCAATAAGAACACATTTATGAAAGGTGAATAAAAAGCTAAATTCTGCTTTCTCTGACCTTTACAATGTTAGCCAAGAAAAACACACACAAGGTTTTCAATCTCCCAAATTAGCACCTGGATTTAAAAATATACATTATAGTACAATGTGAAAACTAAATAAGAGCTAAAACTACTAATTTACAAAACTACTAGTTTACAAAAATATCTTTGATAAATAAATACATATATTTGCCAATTAGAAAATTAGTTGATTTGGCTAATGGCACCTGAAGTTTATATTACGGATTATACAAGCTATTTAGTTCTATAAATATTTAAATAACATCTATTTATGTCTTCTGCATAACAGATAGGCAAATAAAATATAGTTTCACCCATTGAAAAGAACTCAGTCTAACACTGCAAATATTATCTTATATAATAAAAGGCTAATATGCAAATCGACCAAACGGCAGAACAACCGGTCGCTATGACGTGCACTCACCACCAGGGGGCAGATGCTCAATGCAGGAGCTGCCCCCTGGTGGTCAGTGGGCTCCCACAGGGGGAGCGCCGTTCAGCCAGAAGCCGGGCTCACTGCTGGTGAGTGCAGCGGACGTGGCGGGAGCCTCTCCCGCCTCCACAGCAGCACTAAGGATGTCCAACTGAGGGCGAGAGGGCACAGGCTGGGCTGAGGGACCCCACCCCCCATGAGTGCACGAATTTCGTGCA
Source organism: Myotis brandtii (assembly GCF_000412655.1). NCBI lineage: Eukaryota > Metazoa > Chordata > Mammalia > Chiroptera > Vespertilionidae > Myotis > Myotis brandtii. The sequence continues at coordinate 1,596,082 of NW_005356519.1, forward strand.
CCGGGCCTCTAGTATACTTAATAAAGAAATATTTTAATGTATTTAAACATATTTGGTAGAAAGCTTTGCATGTGTCCACTAATCACTACACAAGAATTAGGGTTGGCTGGGGGTGGGGGTGGGGAGAGGTGAAGAACATGAGAAACAGTTATGAGAAAAGTTTCACCACCTGCAAAAAGTGAGCATCCATCTTCAAATAAAATATAAAAAGGCAATTTTTAAGATTAGAGGCCTTTAAATTATTTTTTTTCTGTAAGAGACAGATTAGATATATGATAGTAGATGGATATATATATTTATGTATATATATATGTATTAGAGGTCTGGTGCACGAAATTCATGTGAACCCAGGTCGGCTGCAGCCGCAGGTGCCCAGGACCACAGGCAGGCAGATTTGCTTCTCCCAGGCCGCAGTCGTAGGCGCTGGTGCCTGGGACCGTGGGGTAGGCAGCTTCACTCAGGCCCAGCTTTGTTAGGATGTCCAGAAGACATCTGGTATAATTAGCATATTACCCTTTTATTAGTGTAGATTATTGTTACCATGACTCAGTGCCTCTGCATCAACGACTTGAGAACCTCAAGTGACCTACTTCTCTATCTGCCACTAACTGCTCCCCTGCTGGCCTGATTGCCCCTAACCACCTCTGCCTCGCCCCACACCCAGGACCCAGGCTTCCCTCCCTCTGGCCGGCCATAGGCACCCTGAACCCGGGTTGGCTGCAGCCGCAGGTGCCCAGGACAGCAGGCGGGCAGATTTGGCTTCTCCCAGGCCGCAGTCGTAGGCACTGGTGCCCAGGACCACGGGGTGGGCAGCTTCACTCAGGCCCAGCTTTGTTAGGAAGGATGTCCAGAAGACATCTGGTATAATTAGTATATTACGAGATAAAAATGTATATTGATACATATATATTCATACACATATATATTTATAACTAAACAACTCTCCATAATTTCACCATGTTAATTTTGCCCATAAATCTTCAATCATCTTATTCTAACCAAGAATGCCTTCTATCTATCCAAATTCCACTGGACCTCAAATGAACCTCCAACACGAAGACTATTATCACCATTATCACTAACTCCCTCTGCTGTGAGTTAGAAAAATATGTGTGTGTTTTTAATTGAATTGCAAGAAAGGACTGCAAACAAACAAACAAACAAACAAAAACAGGAACGAAGCAATGAACTTTCAAAAAAAAACGGCAATGAAGAATCAAGATGTGTCCTGGACAGTGCCTAAGGCACAGAAAGCTCTTGCAGTTCTATCTCCCACAACACGTTGCTCCTCTTTCCCCACCAAGGTCCTCACCACCTTGCAAATACCAAGACAGCCAGAACACAGCTCTTCCTCTCTCCAGACCAGGGAAGGACATATCGGCTCCACCTATCTAAAGTGTGTTTGGAACTCACAGCCCTGGTCCCTTTCTCGTTGGCTAGAAACAATAGCCTTTATGTTTTACATGTTTAGAGAACTTCCCCATTCCGTGATTACTTGGCTTTTGTATAAATGATACGAAAAAAAGTTTCAAATATAAACTTTGAATCTAAATGTTTTAAATCATTTTTTATATAAAGTTATCTTTATATAGAGTCTGATCTCAGAATGAATGTTTTGGGAACAAGATCTGTCAATCGACATTATTTTCTGTAAGAAAATAACAAATAATGGCTCATCAGGATGGTCAGATCAATGAGAAGAAATTCAAAAACACCTGAGTGTTCATTTAGGAATGAATTCTCATCACTCAGGAAAGGGCGACTGTCCAAAAGGGAAGATGGCGAACTTCTGGTAATTTAAAGACAACTTCCTTCCTGCCTGCTGAATAGAAATGACTAGGCACTACACTGTTGAAAAAGATGCCAGTGTTCAGAAATGTTCTGGGTGGTCTCACTGAAGTGTCCCCATGTCACTGTCCATTAAAGTCCACAAAATCACAAATCCATAGGCTCAGGAAGAGAATCTGGATGCCCAAGCAGCTACATGTATGAATAACGAGTGCAAGTCCTGCTTAAGGCATTCATATGTACTCAATTTTTTTAAAAAAAAATCTTCATCGTTAAAAGTATTACATATGTCTCCCTTCTCCTCCAATGACTTCTTCTGCCCCCACCCCAGTCCTTCACCACCCTACCGTCTGTGTCTATGGGTTATGCATATCTATGCATATAAGGTCTTTGGTTGATCTCTTCCCATCCACCCACCCTCCCCCACTTGCCCTCTGAGATTCAACAGTCTGTTCCATGCTTCTGTGCCTCTGGATTTATTTTGTTTCTCAGTTTATTTAATTCATTAGATTCCACATGTGAGTGAGATCATGTGATATGTATCTTTCTCTGACGGGCTTATTTTGACTTTTAAGTGTAGTCTAAACCAAACAAGCCCATTTCCAGAGGTTAAATTTGGCTTACCTGTATAGCAACCAATTTGCATCTCCTACATTTCAAACGGGCCAGATCTGGCCCGCGGGCCGTAGTTTGCCCACGGCTGCTCTAGACCAAACAAGCCCATTTCCAGAGGTTAAATTTGGCTTACCTGTATAGCAACCAATTTGCATCTCCTACTTATAAACTAACGATACAGAGACTTGCAGGAGGAAACTGAGATTCTATGCTGCTTTTAGTATTAGGGCTACAATTTGGGCCATCATTCCAAATCAGAATTTCTGTTCAAATATCCAAATATATGATGTTGCTTTATCTCTTATAATACCATCTGTCACATGAGAGAGGCCCATAAAATTATGGGTCTGCACAGTCTAGTGACTCTAGTCCCTTAGTTGATTAGGGAAAATAAAAAGTAACAAAAATAAAAGCTAAACTTGGAAAGGAATAGACGAGGAGAGAAGAAAGGGTCAGGGAAAGTTACAGCACAGAGTGAATAAGCGTAGAGAAAGCCAGAAGACTTGGAGGAGTTCAGAGCTAATGAAAAAAACAAGAACACAGGATCGGGGGAGGGAAGGATGTGAAAGCCAGCTGGAGTAAGAGAAAGCAAGGAATACAGGAGCCAACAGAGATCCAAGGACAGAAAGTATTGGAGATTGGAGGGAACAGGAAATGTATTGGAAACCAAGTTGTTTTTCCTTTTGTATCCAGTGCAATCCTATTCCAGGCAGAACTCTAGTCTCAACCTCAAAGACGATAGAAGGGAAGTTGAAACTCATAGGAGTTTCGTGATCAGGAGCCAGGAGCTCTGGAAAGGCAGTTTAGAGGAAACATGGTAAGACAGCAGGCCCGCTGACAGCAGATACAGGCATCGAAGGGTGGCACCATCACCCAGCACAGGGTTTTCTAAAATTATGTGAAGTATAAACACTGATGGTTGGGCTCCAACTCAGAGCTACTGAGTCAGAATGTCCAGTACATTTCATAAACACCTCGGGTGATTTCAATCACTCAGAAAGTTCAGGAAGCACCGGTATGGTGGTGAAAATTGGGGAGTCTGAAACTAGAATTTCCTGAATTCAGTTCCCAGCTCTGCTCTTCATTAGTTGTTGACCATGAGCAAGTTATTTCACCTTTCTGCATCTCAAGTGCTAAATCTATAACACAGATTGCTGTGAGGCTTAAATGAGTTATTACACATTAAGTAGTTAGGCAGGACCTAGTACATATTGAATACTCAACAGGGGTAGCTATATACAAGTTCTTTGGATAGAAAACACATATAAAATAACATATTTTCATTGATTAAAAAAGAAATATGAGTAAGACATAAAAAGGCCGCATTTCTCATAAAATACCAGAGAGCATACCTCCCAATGGCACAGAAACCAAGCCACAACCCTCAGAGTTTGTGTCCCTCGGTCTCAGCATTCATGAGCCAGTCATTGCCTTTTGGATATTAATATGTGAACAGCTTAACAAAATGCTTTTTTTTTCTCAAAAGCACATACTGTCAATTCAAATTCAAGGTGAGTCCAAGATCTAGAGTCCCCATGCTCTTGGAATGCAATAATAAATCCAGGGCTTGGCTGATGCTAAGACCCACATCCAGCACCAGCTGCTGGGGATCATTCACCTGGTAACCCACCTTATTTCACAGTTCTGTTCTCTTCAGTCATTTCCCAATATATCATCCCCAACAATCATCTACTTCTTCTGTAGAACCCTACATAGTTCTCTGCCTTTATGCTAAAACGCAAGTCTTTATTTTTCCAGCTGGAAACCCAGCTCTATCATAACAAGCTCCACCACATTTTTAACTTATTTGGTGAATATTCTCAACATCTTCTGGCCTTAAACGAAGCCTCGATCACCTTGACCTATATACCTCTCATGTGGAGACTGCTCAGTCTCCTACACCTTGCTAAATGAATAGATCATAGATGGTATCTTTAGTTTCCATTACATCTTCAAGATGGTTAATCCCTATGACTTGTATAAAAACTCCTGCTCATTTGAGATCCATGTGATTTGGCAATACCTCCCTTTACCCCTGCTTGAAAACTTGTATCCTTTACGTACCGCGATCATTAGAACTTAGTTTACCATTATTCCCTTCACCCCAAATTTTGACACTATTTGGCAGAATAGTCAATGTCCTGGTGAACCACCCATCCAATATTTGATTTCCAGTGCAATTCACTGGAATTTCACGACATTTCAGCTGCCATTAATTTGCATGGTCATACAAAAGGTTTATTATTGCTTGTGACTGCTCACTTATTAATAGTCTCTGACTATATATGCCTATGTTTTCAACTTTCTAACTCTGTTGTGCCTTTGGCTTCATCAGAACTACAAGTCTTTGGAATTCCCCACTTTTACTTCATCTGTCAGATATATTATGTCAACAAAGAGGATCCTGAGAATGGCATTGTACCTGGTAACATGCTGTTTGAGAAACCACAGTGTGATGATAATAATGAAACAGACTTTTCTCAAAATGAATGAGTTCATTCTGTGAAATCAATCTTTTGCTTCAAACAATACTATTGATTTAAATGTAAAATAAGAATACTAAAATGTATAAACACTCTCAAATGTAAATAAAAAGTGGTTAGGCTGATAAATATGACAGAAAATAAGATAAACATATCAATAGTCACATCACATATAATAAAAGTTAAATTCATCTAATTAAAGATTGAGACAATCAGACAAGTAGCTTATAAGGAACACATTTAAAGCAAAAAAATAGAGAAATGGACATGTATTGTCTTAAGGCACTTACTTTTTAAAAGACTAAAATGACACGAGCTAAATATTCAAATAAAGAAAATTAAAATACTAGTTCAGAACTCAGAAAAACAGAAAATAATTTTTTCAAAAAATAGAAATCAACAGTTAGCACATCACACATATGCACACACAGATACAAGCATATGCATCTGGACAAGAGGACCAACAAACTTAAAAAACATTTTTTAATAAACTCATAAAATATGTAGACTTCTAAAAAGCTTACTAAGTAAATGAGATTGATTATGAATAAATAAACCAGGATGAGATGAAGCAAAATATTTAAAAAGAAAATTTTAAGAAGAATAATAAAATGTTTAACAAACTCCTGTCCACGAAATAGAAAGATTTGAGGTAAACTCATACCAATAGAGATAAAATAATATAAAGGAACTGTAATCATTCATTGATTTATTAATTCAACAAATTTAGTGAACTATATCACACATAAAGGAGTAAATAAGATATTGTTTTTTCTAAAGCCAAAGACTGAAGTTGGGCATTTTTAAAATATCTTCTCTATCTCTCATAATTTATATTTATTGTGGAGATCATTGCAATAGTCTGTTTTTCCATAAAATATTCCTTTTTATGAAGCATCCAATCTTTTCATTTATTATTTTTGAATTTTAAATTGTTACTCTACACCAGTGATGGCGAACCTTTTGAGTTCGGCGTGTCAGCATTTTGAAAAACCCTAACTTAACTCTGGTGCCATGTCACATATAGAAATTTTTTGATATTTGCAACCATAGTAAAACAAAGATTTATATTTTTGATATTTATTTTATATATTTAAATGCCATTTAACAAAGAAAAATCAACCAAAAAAATGAGTTCGCGTGTCACCTCTGACACGCGTGTCATACTCTACACAAATTTCCAGCTATAAGGTTGCTTGAATCTAATTGGAATCTAATGTATAGCATAATAATTATAGTCAATAATACTGTATCATATAATTGAAAGTGGTTACGAGAGTATATCTTATATGTTCTTGCCACACAAAAAAAATTGTAATTATGTGAAGTGATGCAAGCATTAGCTAAGGTTATGATGCTAATAATTTTGAAAACAAATTTCCAGCTATAAGATTGCTGGAATCTAATTGGAATCTAATGTATAGCATAATAATTATAGTCAATAATACTGTATCATATAATTGAAAGTGGTTACGAGAGTATATCTTATATGTTCTTGCCACACAAAAAAAATTGTAATTATGTGAAGTGATGCAAGCATTAGCTAAGGTTATGATGCTAATAATTTTGAAAGATAAATGTGTATCAAATCTATAAACCTTAAAGGTACACAATGTTGTATCTCAACAAGACTGTCAAAATAAATTAAGAAAGAATTACTCTAAACAGTGTTCATACTACATAGACTGTATCCACTTCAATTTTTATAATATGGTAAATAAATATATTTTTACAATCCTCATTATATTGCAAAATTGGTATTTTTTACATTCCCCTGTTATACTGTTAATCTTTCAACTAGCTTGTTTGGAACAAACTGCTTACTGAGAAAAACCAGAAAATATGGATAAAATATTAATGAAAAACAGTTGTTTGATCGTCTTAGAGTTGCCAAGGTAGTGAGTACTGCAGTGGTCAATATACCATGCAGAAGAAAAACGTAAGTGGTGATACCAACATTGAGCATGACTTTCCTCTCCAGGCATTTGCCAATTTCACATTAGCAGCTGGGAAGACCATCAGAGCTTCCAGAAGGCTTGGAGGCCAAGGAGGGAATATTTTCAGTTCAGGTTCCAACAAGGAGGAGGCAACCTTAGGCTTTTTAATCCTCACAGGAGGATATGTTTTTATTGATTTGAGAGAGAGAGGAAGGGGGAGAGAGAGAGAAACATCAATGTTAGAGAGAAACATCAATCAGTTGTCTCCCATAATCGCCTAGACTAGGGATCAAACCCACAACCTAGGAATGTGCCCTGAGCGGGAATTGAACAGGTAACATTTTGGTGTATGGGACCAAAACCAACTGAAACACCTGGCCAGGTAATACCATAAGCCTTTTAAATACCGTAAGCCTTTTTAATTCAAACCCCTGAAGAGCTAAAAAATAAAAGTAAGGGTGAGAAGAAAAGCACTGGCCCTCAGAAATGAACTAGGTCCAGTCTCAAACCAACTAAGCATCCAGCCGGCTTAAAATAAGTTATCCTTACATTTACTGCCTGCTAGAAACAAAAGATAGTCCTTTCTGTTCTCACTCCTGTTAAAATGGCTATTATCAAGAAGACAGGAAATAAGTGTTGGTGAGGAAGTGGAGAAAACATAACATTTGTGTACTGTGGGCATATAAATTAGTGGAGCCACTATGAAAAACAGTATGTAAGATGCTTAAATATTTAAAAAATAGAACTACCATTCAGTCCAGCAAGTCCACTTCTAGATAGTATATATCTGAAATCACTATCTTGCAAAGGTATCTGTACCCTATGTTCATAGCAGCATTATTTACAAGCTAAGACACGAATACAACCAAGGTGTCCATAAACAGATAAAGAAAGTGTGGTGCATATGATTTATATATACAAAATTTAATATGATTCAGCCCTAAAAAGAAGACATTTCTGTTATTTGGGACAAGATAGATGGACTTGATGCTAATGAAGTAAATCAAATACAGAAAGACAAATACTGTATGATCATACTTATATATGAAATCTAAAAAAACACACAAAAAACTAAGTCATAGATACAGAGAACAAATGATAATTGCCACAGGCAGCGTGTGAGGAGTGAGTGAAATGGGGGAGAGGGGTAATAATCCTTTCTGGAGTAGGATAGTGTCACTCATTGCCTCAAATTATGTGTATAATTTTTTCAAATCAGATGGCACAATAAACCCAAAAATGAGTAAGCCTTCCAGGAAGAAGATTCACGAAACAGATCCACAGGAGATCTGAATACTGAAGTCAGTTATCAGACATGGAACTTCAAATAACTCTGATAAATATTCAAGTATTTATGATAAAATAGAGAACTGTGGCAGAGAGCTAAAAACTGGTTTTAAAAATCACATATAAATATGTTAACTCACAAATATAAATTGCATTGCCCATGAACACAGACAATAGGATGGTGGAGGCCTGAGGTGGGAATGTGGTGGTATGGGGCAAGGGGGGAAATGGAAGGCACTTATAATACTCTCAACAATGAAGATAAAAAATAAAAAGTATATGTAACTAAAACTAAGAATTCAATAAAATAGATTAATAGCAAATTAAAGAAAGCTAAAGAAGGAATTAGTGAAATGGAATACAGGTGAGAAGAAAATATATTCAAACTGAACATGGAGAGGAAAAGAATGAAAAATCAAACAATGGGTGTAAGAAATAACTTGGTCCCAAGAAAAGTTCTGAGATTCCTCAAACTATAGGTCCAAGGGAAGGGTCAGAAAAAGAAGCAGAAGCAATACTTGAAGAGAAGGATTGAAAATTTTCCAAAACATATCAAAGCCAGCAATCATCAAGCCATAGATCCAAGAAGTGCTATGAACTATTAGCAGATACAAAGAAAAGTAAATCTAGACACATCATAGTCACACTGTTGGAAATCAAAGCCAATGAAAAGAAAAGATGAGATACATTATTATCAAAGAAATAAAAATAAGACTAATAGCAGATTTCAATGTCTCTGGCTTGCACTGTACCTGTTGAAAAATCTGCATTTTGTACTGATATCATGTAGTTGAATTTTTATATGAAATATATATCTATAGTCAATATTCATTTATATTTATGCAAATTATATATGTATATGTGTGTATTGAAATACATGCAATTTCAAACAAGGAAAAACTGCAAGAATTCATCAGATTTTTTACTAAAGAAAATATAAAGCCAATAGTTGTATTTGAAGAAAAATTATATATATATACACACCAATAAAAGACAAACATGCAAATTGACCGTACCTTTGCTACACCTTAAGCCACGCCCACCAGCCAATCAGAGCGACTATATGCAAATTAACCCAACCAAGATGGCGGCTGGCAGCCATGGAGCTGGAGCAAGCAGGAGGCTTGGTTGCCTCAATGATGGAGGAAGACAGGCTTCCCGCCTGCCACAGCCCTGAGCTCCACTCAAAGCAACAAAATTTTGATTATAGAAGATAAATAAACCCCAGATACCTGCTTTCAGC